>NC_142710.1:16669377-17009877 GCF_055471065.1 Atractosteus spatula | reverse complement strand
TCTCACAGTCCCTAACTAGCTAACTGGGCTGTTTGAAGTTGGTGTTCCTCTTTAATGTAATACTTAGGTTAAAGTAATTGACTGAGACTTCTGAATCTTTGGGGAGGGAAGGCGATGCATCTCAGCTCTTCCCTCCTTGACATAGGAATACAAAACTACAAGTTGAGGTAGGGAGGGGAAAAGGGAGCAGGGTGTTAGAGGATATGTTCATTCCCACTGCAAGAATCTATAATTTGATCTGATAGTTAAACACGACGGGCGGAGTTTTGCCAGAATCTGCAGTTAGAAAAGCCTTTCTGTTTTATGAGAGTGACAGTAACTGAAGTAAAATGGTTCTTAAGCCTTCTTAGCCTGCTGGAAACATCTAAAGAGTCTTGTCAAGCCTCCACTGGAGCTTCTCATCCAGTGCAATATATTTACTCTCCTTTAATTTTTTTTTGCTTCATGTGAAACTGATCGATTTGATTTCATGGGTTTTCGTCTTCTCTTTTGGGGGAAAAAAAGGTCAAAAGAGGAAAAGAAAGATTGGCTGGTGATGTGCAAAACAGAATATTGCATAAAAATAGGGAAAGAACCAGGACTGTAGCAGTGTGGAACAGAGCAAACAGATCTTTAAGCTTTCCGGATCCCTCAGATACCAGAATGTGAGTTATTTCGAGCACTCTGACCTTCTTAATTGAAAACGTATGAAGCTGCTCTGAGCTGTGTTGTTGATACAACAGCAAACCAAATGTGTACAACCCGCATGCTCTGATGAAACAGCCAGTTCTGAAAGCTGACCCCTGCTTTAGCTGCAGGAGAAAATGGAAATGCACTTGCATTGGCAGAGAGACCAGGAGGGGCATCATGCAGACAGCTGCACGTGTGGCGTCATGTAGCCCTGTCTGTCATGAAGATATTTCTGTCTCCTTAGTGCAGCCCACAAGACTTGGAAACGGGCACGCGCTGCCATCGTGACGTCATCACTCATGTCCTGGGCTTTGCTAAAAGGGCAGGAGATCACTTCCCCAGGATTCAAATTAGACTATGAAGCCATGATTGATGGAAAACCAGGACAAATGCTCCTGAAACAAAGATCAACAACAATAACAAATTTGACCATCACAAACCCTGGGTTTTTTAAGGAACAGATTGTGAGATTTCAGTTCCCTTAGATTGTATTTGTGCTCTGATCTTTATGTTAATACTGTAACACCTCCACGCTCGTATGAGAGGTCACAGACCCCCCATCTCCACCATGTGTAATTTAAATACCAAAGCAAATACTTAAACTGAGAGTAGTTGTATGTATTTTATCTTCAGAGTATCCAATACCAAGTTAACAAAGGAAATGCATTTTTTTTTATTCTGGATTAAGCAGTGTACAAGGGTGGGTTGCTGCAGAAAGTTTAATGGGTCCTACTAAGAATGAGGCTGGTTTTCCTCCGTGTAAAAGGAGAATGTGGGGTCATGTGTGTGGCTGGCTTCACAGAAACAGTTACAACGCATGTTAACAAGTGTCGTTATCTCCCTGGGCGCTGGAGGCCATGCTAGAATCGGCTCCTCTGGCAGAAGGGATCAGGGATCTGTCAGGATCAATCCTGACAACTTGCCTCACAGCCCCTCGGTAAGGTCTGATCACTCAGGCTTTGAAATGAACAAGCCTCACCCAGGAGCTGGTCTCCCACCTATCTGGATATGTACAGAGCCTAGTGCGAAAGGGTACATTTTGTGCTTCAAAGATTTTTGAATAAACTGTGATATTTGTTTTCTTTTAAGCATTTGTTTAATCCTGCTTAATCATTCTGTCTTAAAGATGCATTGCTTAGCTTATCTTAAGCAGTTTAATAAATTATTAAAATTATGTTGCACACCTCTGCAAACATCCTATTGTGTAGTTAAATGAGCTGGGAACATGATACCAATGACAATTAAGCTGTGAGAGATATCTAAACCTGGTTTTGCCACAGTCTGTTTCCTCTTGCCATCTTCCTATTCACTGTACAGGTGGGGCTCAGCACCAACAGAGGAAACTTAAAACTGAGGTTATGTTTGTTTCCATGGATCACTAAAGATACTGGACAGTGTGAAAGTAGGGTGTTAATCCCAGTGTCCTGGCTAAACTCTACTCTGGACTTCCTTGAAAACCTGGCAAAATAAGTTTCTGTCCTAATTCATTTGTACTAATTTCTCACTCCTCCTCCTGATCTGCTGTGCAGTAGGCCTGCAGGTGCACAGTGGCTGCTGTGTGTCCCCCAGTGGTGGAAGAAGTGGGTCTCCTCCTATATTATAATAATGTAAATAATGATAATGTTTCTTTATTAGCCCTATACAATTTCTTGCATTAGGAATTTATCTTTTCGCATACCCCAGCTTTTCTCCATGAGACACAGACACACAGACAGGGAGAGAAGCTTGGGGTCAGAGCACAGGGTCAGCCATTGTACGGCGCCCCTGGAGCAGTTGGGATTAAGGGCCTTGCTCAGGGGCCCAACGGAGTAGGATTCCTCTGCTGGCCGCGGGATTTGAACCAGCAACCTTCTAGTCACAGGCGCAGATCCTGAGCCATGGTATCTGTGGGATGAAATGTTTTATACATTATGGTTTAGTATGAAATCTGATGTTGACGTGTGTGCTCGTCTCTGGTCCAGAAACTGCCCACGACAGAAGGGAATGATAAAAGGAAAGTCAACCACCCCACCAGGCATTGGGTTTAGCGTGTAACACAGCTGCAGGAACATGCTCTCTGGAAGGCTGTAGGAACATGCCAATATTTTCATTCCCCTTCTTCAGGCATTTCCGACTGCTAACAAAGGAAGAATGAAGTGGTGAAATCAGAAAGGAAGATCCTTTATAGGGGCAAAGAAAGACCTCGCGTGCCTCTGCTGACTGAAGATACAGGCTGCAAAATCCGCACTTTGTATTGAGAATTGTAATATTTTTTAGCTCAAAAGATAGATTGTTACCTCCTACCCCTATTCATTTTCTTTTCAAACCCGAAACTCCACAGTTGCTCTTTTTGGAATTCCCAGAGTCAAAAGTGCACATGCTTCAAGAATGTCAACCAGTGTGAATTCAAAGCTTTACCACCAGTTTTGTTTTTTTGAAAGGGAAAATGTTTTAATCCATTAACTTGAGCATTTTGCTGTTGCGTTTCAAACTGTTAAAACATACCTCATCGTTATGAGTTGCGGTGCAATGAAAACAGTGCGTGGAGGTGGAGCCTTTTAGCAGTCAGGAAACGCTGCAGTCAGGAGAGTTGTGACAGTTTCACAGCCCCAAACCTCAGTTGAGAATAGTACATAATATCCAGCTCCCCTTAATGGAAAAAACCAACCATCTCTAGGCCTTCGAATCTCTGAAATTGTCTTTTCTGTATAGTGAGGAAGCATGTTAGATGTGATGCCCCAAATACAGTCACTTGGAATTAAATTCAGTGTGTGTGTGGAGCAACACATTTCCATCTGCCTCTATCAATTGTATCCAGGATGCCTGCAGAGGATTTGCCGAGAGATTCTTTAAAATGATAAACAGATGCCCATAAACAGGGATTTAGGTTGCAAGAGGAAAGAGTTACGATAATTGCTAGGTGCATTAGACTCATTTCCATAGATGAAAACCCACGTCTGTCAGTAAATTTAGCAGCCCCCCTAGATTTCGTTTCTGTGTCATCATTGTAAATGTTTCAGTCAGTGGGTCACGTGCCTGCAATTCTGCGGTAGACTGGCAGAGTCCTTGGGCTGGAACCAAGTGCTGGTGGTTTGCAGTCTTGGCAGCCACTGTGTCTAACTGGAGCTGGGAATAAAGAGGCCTTGTGTGATTTAATGCCACTGTGAAAAGTTGGGTTGACTGTGAGCAAGTGAAGGTTTAAAATAATGAGAGGTCTTTACCTTTGTTTTACTGTTAAGTTACAAAGCTACTAGAAGCCGTTTGCTCTCAAGTTATGTAAGCATCCAGTATTTGCTTACCATAAATGATACATTTTCTTAAACAGATTTCTTGTTTTCAAATGTGCAATTTGTTTTGGAGCACAGAAACAATCTTTTCAGGACAGCGGGCACATTCAGGTGGGAGGAGGATTTTCAGTTAAGCGCCAATGATATGGAAAGAAATGCTTGCTGTGTGTACAATGACGAGTGCATTAGGTCTACAAATCCTGTTGGTGTTTTAATAATTTTCACCTGTGAAATGCAGATGCATTCACTACAGTTTCTTTCTGACCCCCTCTTTTAAATCCATTCTACTTTTTACATGCCTCTTCCGTTCTATTTCCTTGGCCTTCTTCAAGTGGTACTTTGGTGCATTAACATCAGTTCAAGAAAACTGCAAGACCGATGCCAAAAGGGTGATTACATGGTGAAGTTTTGTTTCAAAGCACCAGTTTTTATTTTTGATTAAATCTGCACATGACTAGTATTCATTTAAACAATTAAAGACCCAGTGGACTGAATAGCTGTTCACTTTCTGTCTGACATTTTCTGTTAGCAATAAACTTGATTTTACACAGCACCTTAAAATGTAACCATCTTAAAGCACTTAACTCAATATTCACTGTCACAAGAGTACTTGTGTGATGGACACCAAATATGATTAACTTTTTGCTAATTAGGATCATAATTCACAACCTGTGCGAAAGGCCTTTAAATGTTTGTGGATGCTGAACGATTCATGAACTGCTCAACAGGGTTACACAACATTACTCTGCTGCGATGGTGTTGTACAGTAATTTCGACATGGCTAGCTAATGTGATACAGCTCTTAGGGTTGTCATGAACAGCTATTGTGTGTGAATCATGAATGGAAGTTGTGAAATTATAATTGGGATTTTTTTAGTCCTTCATGAAACCTTTTGTGAATGGTTCTAGCGCCTGTTTGTTTTTATTTTTTGATCCAGCTGCACTTGAACAGATTTTGAACTTTTTCAGCTTCTTACTGAAACCATGGAGAAAGCTATTAATAGTAATTTTCCCTGCATAGTTTGAATGATAATACACAGAAGGAAAGTGTGTATGATTCACAGGTTAAGATGGCTATGTGTGCTTCAAACATGTGCCACAAGGGTACTTGTCATACCAGATAGTCCTTGGTTTATTTTTAATACAAAGGCTAAAAAAGACAGTTCCTTTTAATTCTCCAATTTCTTATGATGTTATATATATATAATTGCATTCCAAAGTGAATAATGGTTTGTTACAGTTTCAAAGACAAGTAGACTGGCTAGAAAAAGCGCTAAATGCAAATGATCTTGATTGCTGAAAGTTACATAAAGTCAGAAAGTCCACTTTAAAGGGGTTCTGCCTCTTGCAGCTCATATTGGTTCTTCTGGTACACAACCAGCTTCTAGCTGTAAACCTGGTGCTAGAAATTCAGCAGCTTTATTAGTATTCCTTTCCTAAGTAGTTGATGTCTAGATTTGCACAGCATTTGGAAGTAGCTGAATTGCTAATATTCCCAGTCATATATTCTTGGTCTTTGCGCTGCTAATATTTTGATCCGAATTTCTGAAATTATATCATTAGTGGGTATTAATGCTTTCAGGTTCTGTGCCGCACTTTGTAATTTTCTCCCTCTGATTGTGTTTGAAGTGCTTATTCAGATACGTTTCAGGGGCTGGAGAGCAGGTTGGATGCCTTTCTTTCCTAAGTCCTTGTGCTGTGATCATATGATCAGCAGCGGTTTGCCATTGTCAGCAATCCCTTCACGATCTTCAGCGTCTGGTTACAACAGGCTAATAGGGCTGTGAATATATTGCTGCCATCCCAGCTCAGCCATGTTAAATCCAGGAAAGGTAATGTATATGCAACAAAACACAAAGATTTAATATTGGGTGTTACAAAAAGGTCTGTGTGGACATTGGCCTTATTTTTGCCGATGATCATAAATGGGCATATTCATTTTAAACAGAAAAAATATTTGCTCCAGTGCAGCCTAGTTATATGAATTATTCAGATTGCATGCATCCTGGCCACTACATTTAATGGCATCTATTTGAGATCAATCTGGATGCGCAGTGATCTCAGCATTCAATATACTACATGGAAATTGCTTGAAATTCCTGTGTGCCAGTTAAATAATGCCAAATAGGAAAATGATTATATTCGGTAGGAAAAAATGGAATTAAAGCTTGTTTTGTGTGCTCAATGGCAAGCGGTCGGCTTCATACCAAGTGTCTGAAAGTTAGCGTGTGGCAGAGTCATGAAATGATCTCATTCATATTTGAAGGCCCCTCTCCCATTTTTGTGATTTGTCACTCCACCACAGTAGCCTAGTGTGTATCTGCAGCATCACTCCTAATCACATCTCTTACAACAAGCTACAGTAACTGCTTTCATATTACGTATTTGTATGAGTATTTAATATTTGCAGGTTTAAAGTTTGTGCTTTCTGGGGGAGGGGAGATTAACTGCATAAAATTATTTATGTACTTGGATGAGGGAAGGAGTCTTTTTTTTCCTGAAGGTCCACTATTAAAAGAACTTCAGGACAGAGTGAGCAAGGTGCCTATTTACAATGAGAGGTCCCTCACCGCTTCATCCCCCTGGATTTCACACAAGCAGGTCTTGAACACAGGGCACATGGTGCACTCTGTGTAGTCTGGACACTGGCCTTTTTATCTGAGCCTCAACCCTTCACATCCTTTGAAAGCACCAGGATAGACAGGGCCATACTAAAAATGCTCCACTTGGCATTGATGCAACTATCTGTAGTAAAGCCTGCTTCAGCGACAAAGAAGGTGTTAAAAAAAAAGGGCTTTCGTGAACCATTTCTTGCCATGAGGTCCGTTAGATGAAATTATTTCACTTATCATTTGCCCATGTTTGAAAAGGTGATTTCTCACTTTAATTCCTGTTTACCTGACTGATGATGGCTCCATTGTCTGGGTGCTCTGAGACAGCCATTGCTGGCAAGTATTCTTTCAGAGAGGCCTTTAGCTTGTTCCGCTGTGCCTGTACTGTATGTTCAGAGTCATCTGCTGCCCCGTCAACTACGAGAACTGTGGGCGTTACGGTCACAACTGTGGTTATCTATGTTATCACTAACTGTGCCTGAAAAGCTGATCAACACATTTGTCGTCTCCCGAATTGACTACTGTAATGCTCTACTCAGTAGGGTATCTAAATCCACATTGAACAAACTGCAGTATGTCCAAAGTTCGGCAGCCAGAATCCTGACCAGGTCTAGTGCAAGTGATCACCATACTCCTATCCTGGAGTCATTGCGCTGGCTTCCTGTCAAGTTTCGTGTCGACTTCAAAATCCTCTTGCTTGTCTATAAGGCCTAATATCACCCTACTCCCTACCTCACAACCTTTGCTCTTCTAATTCTGGTCTCCTATCTGTCCCCCAAGCCTGTCTACACTCTATGGGTGACAGGGCCTTCTCCTGTTATGCCCCTAAGCTCTGCAACTCTTAAATGCATTTGGGATAGGCTGCAGCTCCCCCATGATCCTGAATTGAAGAAATTATAATAATAATAATTAATAATAATTGCTTACACTTATATAGCGCTTTTCTGGACACTCCACTCAAAGCGCTTTACAGGTAATGGGGATCCCCTCCACCACCACCAATGTGCAGCATCCACCTGGATGATGCGACAGCAGCCATAATGCGCCAGAACACTCCCCACACATCAGCTCTCAAGGGAGGAGCACAGAGTAATGAAGCCGGTTAATAGATGGGGATTATTAGGAGGCCATGATTGGTAAGGGCCAATGGGAAATTTGGCCAGGACGCCGGGGTTACACCCCTACTCTTTTCAAGAAACGCCCTGGGATTTTTAATGACCACAGAGAGTCAGGACTTCGGTTTTACGTCTCATCCGAAGGACTGCGCTTGTTTACAGTAAAGTGTCCCCATCACTATACTGGGGCATTAGGACCCACATGGACCGCAGGGTGAGCACCCCCTGCTGGCCCCACTAACACCTCTTCCAGCAGCAGCCTTAGTTTTTCCCAGGAGGTCTCCCATCCAGGTACTTACCAGGCTCACACCTGCTTAGCTTCAGTGGGTTGCCAGTTGTGAGTTGCAGGGTGATATGACTGCTGGCCAGTTAGGAAATGGATGGATAGATGGATGGTTTAGTTCATGATCTGATGATTCAGGATTCCCCTGTAGGTTAGAGAGCCTCTTGTGTGTGGCACAACATCTGTGGAGCTCACTGATCACACCCACCAGACTCTGTGACTGTAGACATTTTCAAAACGTAGAAATCTTTCTTTTCCTCAAAACTTTTCATGTGTGCATTATTTTTGCTTTTTTGTGTTATCAATTTACTTGTGCTCTTTTCGTCTGTTTCTGCTTCTGTGTGTCTTCCCTGCACTGTTGTCTTGGAGTTTTTGATTTGGTCTTGCTCCATTCCATCCCTCATAGGACAAAATTAATAGATTCTTCTTCCTCCTCCTCTGTCATCTCAGCTTGATCTTTTGGCCACTCTGCTGTCTCAGCTAACCGGGAAGATTTCTGGGACATGTGTTTCCCCCCTGGCTCTGCCAGCACACAAGTGATGATATAGCGACCAAGTCTCTCTGTGCTCCTCAAGGTGATGCACACTGTTTATCCAACATGATGTATTTTTTATAGACTGGATTTCAGAAATCTATGTGCACAGAGCCCTGGGTCAAATCAAAATGAAGACTACTGGTAAATATTATAGAATATAGCTATGGCAGTGTTACAGGCATAGCTGTGCTACAAAAATGTTTATTTTGAGTATGAGATTGTGTGTGGTTAATTTAAAACAAATGGCCCATTTTATTTAAATTTTAGCTTGGGGAAAAAGCACTTTGGGAATATATAAATAAATTAAATAAACCGAGCAAGTGCCGAGCTATATCTATTCATTTTGAACAAACCCCTTATTAATGTTACATTAATTTAGTGCAAAAGAAAATAGCATTACATTTTCCGTTGCCCATTTTATCTTCCTATTTCCTTTAAATGTGCCATGAATGGTTAAAGCCATTTCCCTTTTAAGGAGCAGAGCCAAATCCTAATAGGATTTTTTTTTAACATTTCTAATAAGCTTCTGTGTAAGTGTAGAGCAGATGAGTTAAAATCTAGACAATATACATCAGCAGATTTGTAGTCACAACATGAATTTCATGTTAGGGAATTTCCAGATTGCAGTAACAGTTACTCAGATTCTGATTTAAAATATTCTTTCTCAATTACAACTGCAATAGTTCAAACTGTAATAAAGTTTTATATTGTGCTATTTTTGTCAAATATGAAGTTCAGTTAATGAATTATGTTTGAATCATGGAAACGCTCTTGACCTTAGAAAAAGTAGTTCACAGAACAAATGTTGACTTTATTTGGCACCTATTTTCAAATAGTCATATCAACCCAGTATTAATAAAGGGTTAATAAACACATGATCAGGATTTGATTCAGACAGGTTCTTGAAGGGAATGTAAATCGTTAAGAATCGCAAGTAAGTTGAGAACACATACCTGTGAGGATGTGTTGAGTGTGTGATATACTCATGACTTGCTATTGAAATATGTCATACTTTCAGGCTTCTAAAGCATTGCCAAGACGACAGGGCAAATTTGTTAAGTCCAGATGTCTCTCAGGAACATACTATGAATTGATTTTTCTCAGTCTTGTTTTAATGCAATGCATTTAACAAAAGCACCAAGCAATACGCCTCCACCCCTTTTCAGAGTGATGATTGTTGCATAATCTTTTACTAATCAGTTTGACATTTAAAACGGGCTTGATCCAAATTTAGAATTTAGGCACATATCCTCAAAGGTGTTACAACTGGATTATCATATTGTGCACAAATATGCATCCATATAAATGAAAATGCTCTAAATAATAAGTCATAATTACATTTTCGTTTGTGTTCTAAATGATCTCAGCATCATACACTATAACAGGACCATTAGGCCACAATGTACAGTATGAAGAAGAGGTGCTCCAAAGACCCCATTCTCAGTACAGTGAATGCAGAAATAACAGATGGAGGTTCCCTACAGAAGGTCCCAGAGCACATTTGATCCAGTAAGATCCTGTCTTTTGTGAAAGGCAAAACCCAGGCTTGCAAAAGCATGGCTGTGTGGCAATCTCAAAGTCAGCATTTGTCCTCAAAGTGATGAGGTGAGAGGTAAAAATAAAGAGCACTGCTGGCAGGTACACAGAAGCAAACGTTTGACACAAGCTTTTGTTTTTAAAACATCCAGTGAAAACTAAATCCCACTGTATCTTCCAATTTTTGCATCTACTCTCCTGAAGCTAAGGTCCCCTTTCTCATTTCTTTGCACAAGGCCTTTCAGAGAGAGATGCCCTATAAAAGTATGTATTTCAACAGTCAGAAAATTTAAGCATTTTAGTGTGACCCAAGGCCATGTTTTGTTATTAAGGAGAGATGCATTTTAGGGCACTAAATTTAGAATAAAATGAAAGGATTACAAAAAACAACTTATAAAGTAATGAGCATAATTACTCTTTTCAGCATGCACATTGAGAGAGGGGAAATAAAAGACATTTGTGAGGAATAAGACTGTGTGGGAAGATTTCAAGTGAGAGCACCAGAGAATACATTCTATATAATTACACATGGAGAGATCACTCATTATTTGATTTTAGTAGCTATTTTTACCAATTATTTTTGAGCTTTGTGAATATATTTTAGAACATGCCTTGCTGAACGGTACATTCAACTGTGTCATTTATTTCTCCGAACTGTAGTCCTGTTCCTTTTATTGCGCAATGAAACAATGAAGTTCAAATCACTGTGCTTCCGTTATGTTCACCTTTGTCTGTGTGCTCACAACAAGCAAGCCTGAGCCTGCCCTGGTGCAGAATCCTAGTAATGGGGTTTTCATCCCAGAGCTAATAGCTCCTACTACACACCCTCGGGTAAGCCAACTGGAGCAAATTACCAGTTATTGTCTTTGCTCCTCAGTCATTGTGCCGACGATTACTGGTGTTATTTTTTCCAATTATGATATTTTTGGTGAATGCACACATGCATTTTGTTTTAGTTACGTTTATTGAATACGCATTTGTGTTTGTGTTTCTGTAGTGCATCTTTATCCTTTTCCACTTTCTCTTACTGAACAGTTACTGAGCAGGAGCTGCATGTCTGCATATCACAAGATTAACCAGTGGAAGCTGGTATTAGCATTAGAAGTACAAAGTTTAGGTTTGGCAGAACCTATTTGGCAAATATGTCTCTTTTCTGTCAAGGTTGTGTCTTTACAGTCAGCACAGCTCTGCAACACTTGAGAACAACATCTGGAGCGCCTCAGTACAATAATCTTATCTTTGCATTCTCTGTTTATTTACTCTTCTGCAGTACGTGAATCTTTTATGTGCTGGCAAACAGACATCTGTCAACTAAACCTATGTAAGATTGGAAAAGATTGAGTGAGGTTCATTTGTCTCCATGCCCACACAGTTTTAATTATATGTAAAAAAATAATTTAAAAAACTCCATCCCTTCCTTTTCCTTTAAATTAGTTAGATTTTATTTAACCACGTGATTGTCTTGCGTAGTATAAACACCTAATACAGTTTATTCTCAGGCACAGCAAAACCTGGATTGGCAAATTGACAGTTCTGGTTGATTTTAGAGAGAAACATTCTGTACGCTTATGTTGATTCTCAGCCTCCAGAACATAAAGTGAGAAATGGGTACTTCTCTGTCACCTTGTTAAAGTTTTGGTTGTCTACTGGACTACTTCAGTTGTTCTTTTATTTTGCAGGCAAGAGCTATAATCAATGAGGATTTAAAAGGGGCTTAACCAAGTACTTCCAAAGGAATTCCGAAACACCCACAGGTAAGATACTTGATTTCCTTTCCTTTGCTGATACAAAAGCCATCACCATCAGTGAAGCCATCCTTCAGTTTAGTTTTAGCCCCCATATTGTTTTATGCTCAGAAACACAGTATGAAAGGACAGAACTGTCAATCTTCCAATCCATGTACTTGCGTGAGTTTGCATGTGCAAAGGTAACATGTTCACGTAAAAGATGCGTGGGTTGGCAGGTTTCATATTGGTGCCACAGTGATGCTACTTCCAAGTGAAAAAGAAAGGAATTTGCTTTGAGAACACAGTGTTCCTGCCAGCAACAAGGTGAAGTCACTAGTGCATTCAGTGGTCACCAGCAGCTTTTCTGACAGGCTGTGACTGGACCTGGACCTGGAGGGGAATGTGTTCTGACCCAGTGACAACACCTCCAGATTCAGACAAGTTGGCTGAGGGGATCATTTCCACCCACCATGCCTGCTCATGTCGTTGGGCGTTTTAGAAAACCCCAAAGCCGATTACAGTTGGCCGGCATGTATTTGAAGTAATGATGGATTTGGAGTAGGTGGTTTCTGAGGCAAAAGAATTATCATGATTCCCATCACATAGAAGCTCCAGTGCAGTTTGTGCATCAACATGAAGGACATCATCTGCAATAATAGCAAAGCCTAGTGATGTCTGTGCTAGTGAGCGGCTGTAGAGCATGGTGTTTATCATGTTTCTCATATAAACGTTTGGTGGGGGTCTTCCTTCTTTGGTGATGGTAGCATATTGGTCTGGGAAAACAGTATTACCTGCACCCAAAGTCATCTTGCTGTTGTCAGTGGAGGACAAAGGTTTAAGCAGGAAGCAGAGATGAATTTAAGATAACAACTGGAGGGAGACATTTCAGGCAACACGATAAACCCTAAGGCAAGATAAGTTTTTCTTTTTGTTTGCCCTGTAAATGTCTCCGTACTGTAGTATATGAACTTTTCTAAAAACATTTTTATTAGCACCTCCAGAGTAGAGCAGAACTGAGATTGCCAAGAGTGCACTACAGTGATTTGTCCGCTCGAGCTTGTGGAATCGCGCAAAACACTAAAAAAAGAGAAGAAGCAGACTTTTGCTGCAAAATACGTGAATGTTTCTAGGGCAATCATTGTATTTTTCAAAATCAAGGCAGTGATACTTTTGTTGCTGTTATTGCTGACATTCTGGTCAGTGCGTATTGGGTAAATAGCACTGCGTACAGCAAATAAACCATCTAAGACTGAGTGCTAGAATTGTTCTGCAGTAAAGGAAGCAACAAATCTCAGAGTTCAGTGGAGGTCAACAGTAACAGTCACATGGAGACATGAAGGTCCTGTTTTCCTGTGTATGGCAGCAGAAATAAAGTGGATAAGCTCCTTCCTGTTCTTATCAGGCAAGAGGAGAAAATCACTATGCATTTTACCTGATACTCCACCCCCATTGTTAATAATGTCAGAATGCTGAGGGGCTTTTTTCAGGGTTTTTAAACTATTTTTTGTTTTTTGGTTCAAAGCAGTTTTAAGTGACTGTTTTAAATAATATGGTAATACTGATTAATGTTTACAGTATGATTACAGTATGCTTTTGTGAGTTCCTTGCATGATGGTAATATACACAATATGCTTTTTGTTTTGGAAACTACTGGTTTGATAATCTTGTAGTTGTAATCAGAACTGATGACTTAAACTTCATTGAAGATCAGTAGTGTACCACTGGTGGAATGGTCACTGATTTGTTGTTGCCAACAAAAAAAAAACAAATAATCTTGCTTTCTCTGGTGGTTTTCTTGTGCTTACAGTAGCTAATGAAGTGTTTAATCTGCTTCCGACTTAGTCTTAAAACATCCACTTTTTGCAACCAACTTCTTGTTTGTCTTAAGCAGAAATGACAAGGCAGCTCCTTGCATGTAGTGGTTATTTAAATTTATTTTTATTTTTTTGTCTATATCTCATGTATGTTCAATTGCATGAAAGGTTGTAATACATTCCAAGCATAGGGGGTTGTAGAACCACTTGAGTGCTGACAATGTTACAGAACACTAAATTGGCCTGAAAGAACCTATTATGTTTGTTACACAAGACTTGACCTACCTTTTTTTGCAGCCAAACGCTTGGCCCCAATTTGCATTCCTGCTAGCACGCAGCTTTCTTATGTGAGCAGGGTGATTGCAACTTTCCGTTTTGCACTTTCACCGTATGTCAAAGGTTGTTGAGAAAAGTCTCCCTCTAAAAACTGAGGAAAGTCCAAGATCGCCTTATGACACGAGAAGAAATATTTTTAGGCATTCATTGATTTAGTTTTAGTATTGAAGAACTGCATTCTGAAAGTCCGTAAGTCTTTGTTTTGTTGGCAGACAACTTGAAACTGTTTGTCCTTCAAAACAAGCGCAGTCAGATAAGGTTAAAAAATACAGCCCCGTTTCTGTACAGCGCATGCCGCTGTGCCTACAGTTCTGTAATGTATGATTTCTTTATCAACAGCACAGAGGCACACAGTCTTAGCAGTATCTGCAAAACGTTAAGGAGGGCAGGAAGAGGAAGCAATCATGTAAAAGTAACATTGCTGTAAAGGTTTTCTTTCTACCTCACACTAACTGCATAGATTAATTACCTTCCTAAGGATGAAATCAGCCAGAGCGGAGGTGCGGGCTGAAATGTCACATCGCACACATCTGAGTTTTCAAGAACTTTCCTTATCACAGTTCTTGTGCAAACGTGAAAACAATTCAGGCTGTGTCTCTCCAGTCACATGGTGGGGAACTGCTGTAGAGCTGGAATGCCCTGGTATTTCCTGAGGGTTCATAAACACAGGGGAAGGGGAGGGGGGGGGGGGGTTCATTTCAGCACTACAACACTGCCGCAATGGCCCCACTGAGAGAACAGCTTGTTTCTTTTTTTAATTACTAATTGCACCAGCTCAGAAGGTAAATGTTGAAGAAGTGCAGAGTTTTGCAGCTGGGATCTATATATTAACCTTAAGGATTTTTATTTCTTCTGTGCTGAAGCTGAAGGTTCATCTTATTGTCAGGGGAGGCTTTTTTTTTAATGAAATAACACATTTGATGTCCTAAAAAATATGAGGTAGCTTTTCAAAGGCATGTGCAGTGCCTTGTTTTGCAAGGACGCTATTTAGCAGAAATGTCTGTGCGTTTGAAGCCCATTGGATGATGTAAGGGTTAGGGACTTAAAATGGCTAGAGATTAGAAACCAATTAGCCTGATAATTGGTCTGGCCCATGGCTTTTGGAAGACCAGGGACTAAAGCTTTATTTAATGAAATTAGTTTCAGTGTTTCCATGCTGGTTTACCTAATTGGTTTGGAGTGTTACATTCAAGTGTTTAATGAGCACTTTCAAATGAAATCGCTGACGTAGAGAAGAATACAAGTGTGCAGTACTTCTGATTTTCTATGTTTTAAGTATGAACTGTTTAGTGTCCCTGTTAGGCTGCTGGGCTGTGAAGTATCGTAATTGTAGACAGTTTTCAGATTCTCATGTAGAGGTTGTCCTTTTATATTGACCGTTGCTGAGGCTGTAATACAGCTTGAATGCTTCTTTATGATGTTCTAAACACTTCCTGAGAACCACTGAAAACTGTTCATTCTTGCTCAGGAGGTAAATATTTCTTCGATATGGCAGTTTTATTGCAGACTTAGTTGAAGCATTGAGCTAATAGTGCAGTACAATTCTAAGGTGAGCTACTAAGGTTATGTGAAGGCTGCGCCAGGATACTGGGCAGCTGAAAGAGAGTAGTTTTCCTTTATATTGTAATTCCTGTTTTTCCCTTCCAGTTAAATGGCTTTGTGGTTCATACAAGATCACAGTTTTTTGAGTTGATTTACATGTAATTTCTCGTTTTCTACAATTGTTTTCCTTGGTGTACTTCTTTGTCTCGACAATTTCTTTTGAAGCTGGTTAAAGAAAAGGGGTATTGTATATGTCCAATACTAATTGGGCCCAATCCTAAGAGTCTGCAGTACTGTACAGTACATGCGTGACCTTTCACGAGAGTACTGAACTGCTTTATTTTTGAGGTTCATTATTTAAAAAGACATGAGAAACAATTTGCTGACTGACACAGGAGCATAAAAATGACCTTCCAGTGTTCGTATCTGTGGAGATAATTGGAGCCAGCACACCTTTGCAGTTGTCTTGGCTGTGTGAGCAGGTTATTGGGTCACATGGACAGTTAGCCTTGCTTGAGTCCTGTTGCACTGGAGGAAGGAAGCAATTCATTTGGGTTTCCTCATTAACACTTGACCCCCATGTTAGTATTTCCTAGGAATTTACTGCCTTTGTGACATTTTAAAATAAAAACTTTTTATTAATTCATGAATTATTTCATGATTTTTTTTCTCAGCTTACCATAATAATAAGGACACTTGTAGAGAAAAAAATCTGTACTTCTTAAATTACCTGAAATTAGATAGCATTCAGCTGGTAATCTAGTGTTCATTAACCTGCTATATTTATATTAATTGCATGTTAGGAGTATAAATGTCAACTACACTGGTAGCATTTGTCAGTGCGGTATGAATGAAACCCCTATAAACATGATTTGTGCTCTCAGTGTATATTCTCTGTCGTGTGATATCCTTTTAAACCTGCCTCTAGCTGATTCTGTTTCTCAGTTAAAATGCTTCTAATTCCGAAATTATGCCTGAGCTGCTTTTCACTGAAAATCAGAGGTCTGGAGCCTTTTGGCTCATCAGTCTCTCAAGCAGGGCTTACAGGTGATGCTGCTCATTAATCCCACAGTCTGTTTAATACACATATCAGTCCTGCAGTTCACTAACTGATACTTGTGTGTACGGTTGCAAATTTATATTCACAGTGAATGAAACACGCCAACAAACTTCTTTGCAACAGAAGCGAGAGATGTGTAGTGTACAATAATCACAATTATGATTTTTAAAATGATGTTGGTTAATAAGGAACAAGCAGCTCTCTAGTGATGGATGGAATGCTAAAATCCACTGTGCGCTAGGGTAATGGTTAAGGTTTGCTACATTGGGATTTAGTGTAGTGACAATGGCTGCTAATTGCTATTATAAAGGAGGTATGCCGTTGTAAAATAAACATGGGCAATGTGGAACGGTGCCTAGAAGGTTAAAAGGGAATAATGCACAGTTGAAATTAAACTCATGTAGGGAATGGTACCCATGATGGCACACAGTTGACCTGAATACAGGCCTGCAGTGAGATTTGTGGAATTTCACTGCTATTGAGAATATAACTTTGGCTTGACAGTTTTTAAGGAATGTCCTGAAACAGAGCATTTCCCCTTCCCAAACAGCTCCTGTGTGGCACTGTAGCAGTTGGAAGTGGTTTATATTCACTGGCTTTGCTGACAATCAGCCATGAGTAAATGAGCTAATTGAGTGGGCTGTCACTGCTGTACCTGGTGAGGCAGACCATGTCCCCAGCTGTAGACTGTGACAAAGAATGAAAGAATTTCACCCGCACATTCAGTCAAATGCTGTGTATATATGTTGAATTGCAAAGTGTTTTTTTGTCAAATATAAACCTTTCTTGCATGCACCTTCAGAATTATTTTGTTGTTCAGTCATTCAGTTCCTAATCAAAAGTCACTCCATCAAAAACAAAGCTGTTGCTCTTCAGCCAAGCCATAACTTTTTTTGTGGAATGTATAAATACTGTTAGTAATAATCCCTAGTGCTGTGTTTACAGTGTTTTGGTACAGCCATATGTTTGTTGCATGCAATATTGCAAAGAGTGCTTTTATAAGATTCCACAAAAACATGTTTAAAAAGACAGGAAGGAGTGAAAATGATACAACAAGGAGCTTTTTTTAAAAATATTAAACTGAAGAAGCAAAAACAAAAAAACAGAAGGATTAACAGGTCGGTAACTGATTATGAAGATAACAATTGTGCGACACCATGTTTAAATAATGAAGTCATTCTTCAGCTGTCCCTGGGTTGCACAGGCAGCGACTGTAGTGTGGTGTTCCTGCCTGCGGCACTACAGCTCTGTAAATAGCCTCCTCTGTTGGAAGAGCAGGAATGCAGAGGCTAGGTGCTGTCCTGGCTTCTCCAGAACCCAAGCTGTTCACATGTCCTCCAAGTGGGGAAACTCTGGAAGCCTCTGGCTCGATGGTTTCTTGAATTCAAGCAAGTCAAGCGGTGCCTACAGAGCTGATTGCACCAATAACATTTTTTTTAATTGTCCTGCGTTCACATAAAGATTAGATGCATTTCAGCTATACCTCGCTGTATGACCCATATATGTGCACACTGAAATGACTTTCCCCTATTTTGATTTTTTACATATGGAAAGGTGAAAAGTGAATTGTATTGATGATGATCATGAAACTAAATCTGTATTACCAGGCAGTGTGTGCCATGTGTGATACAGTATATACTGTACCTGTCTGATTGAAGTATAATCCTCACAGACTATCCATGAAGTATGTCTAATGCAGTTATATTGTCTTTACAAATTCATGCATGACATATGCGCACATATATTGGTAAAAGGAAATTAGCTTAAAAAACAGTCTAAGACAGGTTTAAACATTAAGCTTTTAAAACTGACTTTGCTAACGTGCCAGTGTGTGTGTGTGAAGAAAGTAGGTCATTGATTTGGAACATGTACAGTGATTGTGCGCTGGCCTAGAACAGAGCTATAATCGGAGTTCTTCCATATCAAAACAGCTTTTTTTCCCCTTTTTTTAAGTGGCTGTCATTTCAAGGTCAGGACAACAAGTTGTCTCATCTCACTTTCTGGTGCCATGCTGGTTTTGTGGCTGTTAAAAAGCCACTACTAGAAAAATGTAACCATAAATTTATCTTTAGTTTTTGTTTGCACACATAATACAAAAATGTTAGAAAGATGTTTTTACTCTAAATGTAACAAACTAAGTGTCTTGAGTTTTTTCCTGTTTAAAACATTCAATTTAAGAACTGTAGAAAGTGACTACTGAGACGCACCCTGGCCATAAGCCTGACCATTGACCCTTTACCACTGTCCTCATCCAAGAATTAGCAGAAGATCTGTCCCCTGGGAGATGGTGGTGGTGGAAGGGATATTGTGTAATGCAAGGTCGCTTGCACAGGGAGTAATTCTGCTTGAGTGAAAATGATCAAGGGTCAGATGATAGGATAAGCAATGTGAATGTATTTCTCAGGCTTATCAGGCGGTAATTCCCTGATCAAGCTTCCTTCTATCACTGCCCTGTACCTTTAACCTTGCTTGGGCAGAGAAATGCTCATTTTGTGTGGAAGGCCTTTCTTTTCTGAGAGGTGGGCAGGAAGCATTAATAGATATCTGGATTCCTTGGAAACTGATAAAATGTGTGTTGATTCATGCAGTGCATCAAGTATGTTGAGGTGCGTATGTAGTATCAGTTCTCAGGGTTTAACCTTAAGCCAGACATTGATGACGTTATGATACAGATATTATGGTTGCTTTTTGCATGATTTTTGCTTCAGTTATTATTCAGTTTATGTGCTTTCACATCATTCTTTCACCTCCGACATCATGCAGATGAGCCATCAGTAGTGGTGTTACTCATATAAATATTGGACTGCTTTACTATTCTACGTAATAACTCCATACCTATGGCGGTAAAGGAAACTTAAATTTTGAGTGGAGAATGAATATCTTTTTATAGGTGAAAATGCCCCTCAAAACTGGCACTCTTCCAGGAATCAGAGGTGAAGAGCACTGTTGTCTCTTAGTAGTTGTTAATGTCTTTCTGCTAATAGGTGAAATGTGCTGCCCCATCAATTAAAAAGACTCCTTGAAGACTGTTTCGTGTGACATCCTGTTTGACCCAGTGTCGTAGAAATGCACAGCTTTGAGCCAGGCAAGACATGATCTCACTCACTGCTGCCAAAGGGACTTGAGCAGACACATGCACACTCAACAGATGTAAATCAGAACTGCCTCTGTGGCTTGTCTTCATTGCAACATCTGAGCTGTTCTTAACAGAACCAAACAAAACATTTAATGATCAGTCTGCAGCTTCTTTCATGTCTGACATCCTTCTGTTACATAAAGATAAGCACAGAAGCCCTCCCGAACTTCCGCACAGATTATTGAAGCCATAAAAAATTAAAGCATGTGAACAGTCTGAAATAGTTTTGTGCAGTTTTTTTTAAGGTTTTTGCGATGTACTTTAGTAAACAAGAGTGGAGAGCTGGATCAGCTAAGAAAAAGCTAAAGAAATCTAAATATTAGGATTTCAGCTTTCCCAAACAGACTGTTTCAGTATAGTGCAGTTCAGAAAGATCAGGAAGAAATGTTTTTAAAATAAGATAAGAACCTCTGTCTGTCAGAGCGGGTTGTGTCAGTCTTGGGCTGTGATATATGATTGGTATCAGCTGTGCATCTAAATGTTCCAAATCCATGGCCCATCCACACCCCAACGTAATGTTAAAAAAATTATAAAACTTGCCAACAATGTACTGCGATCAAGCTAAAACAAACACTCCCTTATCATGTTTCAAAATCAAATAATTGCCCAAACCAGCCACCAGACCATTTTTTCCATGGCATATTTCCATGGCAATGTTTTAGATCAACAGTTAAAACCTTCATGAAACAATTGAATGCCTGTTTGAAATGTTCAGAAATGTCAGATGGTGAGTTGTTATTGTAAGATCTGCTGCTTTTGTAATAATACAACAGCAGGTACAATCTGTGCTTACATGACCAATTCTTTATAACTCTGTAAGATCATACTACCTATTTCATATACAAAAGCTTATTCATACTGCATTATAGAGTGTTGTTATTTAAATCTAAAGATGTGCATTCCCAAGAAAACATCCTTTTCATTCTGTTGTCATACATTCAGGGTTAGATCCGTGTTAAAACATTAGTCCTGTGTGCACTTTTTAATTCTCACAAAACTCAGTGAGTTGGCGGTTTGGTCTGCCAAGAGCATTTAACCCTTTATTTTCAACAGAGCTGCTCAGTTTTACAGTGGTCTGAGGCTCATCAACATAAACTTTGAACTTTGAGCAACATACTGTCGCTAGAACAAGCTGATGGGGGTAAGTGAAAGTCTGCTTAATCCACATGTAGTGTATATGAGAAGGGAGCTCCTAACTTTCTCCTTTCATTTTTCTTAAGAGTTTTCTGCTGAGAAAGTTTTCTGCTTGGGCATTTATGGATGTGGACTAAGCCTGAAACTTCCTGGCAAATTGTATTGTAATAAACTCTTAAATTAAAAATAAAAGAAAGAGAAGCCATAGGTCATCCTTTCCAATCATGCTTTATTTGTATGAGTTTTCATGACAGGATAGGGAATGAGCTGGAGAAAAATGATTAGGGTTCAGGGCTGGCCAGCCCTGGTCCTGCATAGCCACAGTCCAGCAGGCTTTACAGATCACCACTGGGACATAAACACCTGAAACACTTGGTGTACATGTGTTCATGTAATTCAAGAATGACCTGTAGCTACTGGGTGTTGGTATTCTCAGTTACAGTGGTCTCCATACTACTCAATTGAACAGATCCCTAAGCAGTTAAAACAAAATTTTAGAAGTCTTAGAAATTTATAAGGTAAGGCTGACCAGCCCAAGCTGGACACCCCTGTTATATCTGTTAATTTACTACAATCTCTTTGTAAAATGGAGATTTATGTGAAATATTTATGTGAGGTGTTTATCTATGAGAGATTTAACATGAAACAAATCAGAACATCAATTTTATCTCTTCTGGACATCAAAATTAGACAACAGTGTAGAAGTATTCAAATGTACAGCTTAAATTACATTTTACAAGTTTGCAATGTTCCTATGTCTATGTTATCATTACTGTATTGTAACTTAAAAAGAGCTAAAACCATATAAGAATTACATGTGAGAATGCACAGAAAATCATTCCAGCTGTTATCAGATGTGAAGTCCTGTCAGTGAACGTGGGCTACTCCTACCATCTGCCAGGAATGTGAGTCCACAGCAGTGCTATAGAGCCGTGTGGAGAGTGTGCTGTCTCTTGTGTGTGACTGTGAGTGTGTCCTGGGTGTACACAGCAGTGCTGTAGAGCTGTGTGGAGACTGTGGTGTCTCTTGTGTGAGTGTCAGTCTGTCCTGAGTGTCCACAGCAGTGCTGTAGAGCTTTGTGGAGAGTCTGCTGTCTCTTGTGTGAGTGTGTTCTGAGTGTCCACAGCAGTGCTGTAGAGCCGTGTGGAGAGTGTGCTGTCTCTTGTGTGTGTGAGTGTGTCCTGAGTGTCCACAGCAGTACTATAGAACTGTGTGGAGAGAGTGCTGTCTCTTGTGTGAGTGTGTCCTGAGTGTCCACAGCAGTGCTGTAGAGCTGTGTGGAGATTCTGCTGTCTCTCATGTGAGTGTGAGTGTGTCCTGAGTGTCCACAACAATGCTGTAGAGCTGTGTGGAGAGTGTGCTGTCTTTCATGTGAGTGTCAGTCTGTCCTGAGTGTCCACAGCAGTGCTGTAGAGCAGTGTGGAGAGTCTGCTGTCTCTCGTGTGAGTCTGTCCTGAGTGTCCACAGCAGTGCTGTAGAGCCGTGTGGAGTGTGCTGTCTCTCCGTTGAATCTGGGAAGGAAATCCTGTGGGTTCACAGCAGGGGCATTCGACTGACACAGTCCCCCAGCTTTGTGCCCTTCCCCCCAGCTGTAACCAAGCACACAGCCATTCCTTCCTGAGTCTTTGAAACCCGGTCCTCCTTATTTTGTTTTTGTTTGTTTATACCAAAACTGCAGAAAACTATTTTTTAACCAACCCTCCTGTTTTCACAGAGGCAAGATATTTATACCGTAATTGTACTGATGAGGATTTCTTTGGCAGAATTTAATAAATGAAATAATTTAAACTTTCATCCAGCTCCTGTTGGTGATTGGTTTTAAAGAAATAACTTTTAAATAGGAGTATTCAAATAAAATCATACGCTTTTTGAGGAAATCTTCCTTCTTGTTAAAATTTCTTTTTGTTTGTTTAGCTACTTTAGAGTGTAAACTTTGGAGTTCAATTCTTTTCCTTTGTGCATATTGCAGTTTTACTTAGGTGCACCCTGATCTGTCACTGATATGAATACAATATAATACACATTTTTATTGAAGAAAAATAATTGACCTTCAAATTGTGCATGTAATGTTAATACCTAAGGTGTCCCTAGAGAATGTTAGACATAAAGGAGATGTAGTCAGAGTTAATGTTTTTAATCGAGGAATCATGCTTACCTGATAAAGAACATTAACCTTCCAATTGTTTGCACCTTACATTGTTTAGGGAATTTGGCAAATTGCGTTTATTACCTTCATCTAATTAGTGGTTATTTTTTGGCAAGATTAAATTCTGCGAAGAGCACATTGTGTTGTAAATAAGCCATTGAAACTTCAACTTTGTGATGGAAATTGAAGCGATTAGCACAAAAAGCTTTTCATGGAAACAATGAAACTGATGGTAGTTAAATACAGTACCTAAATGTCCATTACCTGCTGCCGTGGCCCCGCACAGTTTGAGTACAGTCCTGACAGCAGATCTGTGAAAAATCCTGACTCTGCTGGCCAGTTCTGCATGCTGCTGCTCTGCATGTTTAAGCAACCATGGATCTGTTAATCAAATCATTGGATTGTTTACGCTTTCTGAATTGCAGTGTCTAGAAGGCGCCTAAGCTCCCTTCATTCACCCGGTCTCTTTTTCCCCTTAACATGCATTTCACGGTTTTGATTAAACTACTAGAATGTTTGGGGGGGGTATGCTTTTTAACACATAACATGCTGTAGAGCCAGTGTTTTAATTTGTTTTCTTTTCAAATAGAAAATAGTTTGTTCTGTAATCAATTGCTTGATGGAGAGCCAATAATTCTGGATTGTAAGATGAAAGCTTTTTTTTTTTAAATGCCGAATTGTGAGCATTGTCTGCAGGGAAGGGTGATTACAGGCACCAGGATCCTGAGGGGGGGAGAGCTGACTCTTCTGTGAAGGGAGACAGGTCTGTTCTTGCAGTTGTAGTTTGACCCTGGTTCCGCTGGGTGTGTTCTGCACTGTAATATCACAGTTTCACTCTGTTGTTTTGCAGCCACTGAATGGAACCAGCCTAGCCCTGTGACGTCTGGAGTCTTTTGTGGCTGGCGTTTTGTCAGGTCAGCCCAGTGGAAAATAATTTTGTGCGATGCACAGGAGACTTTTGTAATAGAACGTTACGCACGTTATAAATGATAAAAATAATTCCTTACATTTCTATAGTGATTTTCATTCCAAAGGATCCCAAGGTGCTATACATGTGTGTGATCTGCTTCATTCCCAACAGACGTGCAGCCCCACTTGGGTAACGCACAGCAGCCGTTAAGAGCCGGCTTTCCCACTAAACAGCAGATCAGGTAGAAAAGTGAGAAACGACTTCAGCAAATAAATTAAAGGAGAGCTCAAGAAGACCCAGTAGTACAAGGCCAGAGTGGAATTTATCCTGGACACCAGGTTTTGCAGGACCCTGGCTAAACATCTCATCTGAAGTGTAGTACTGTACCTCCTACAGCAAAGTGTCCTCTTTCACCATAAGGGGGCATTGAGATGTAGATTTGGGTCCGGGCAGATGAGAGCCACCTACTGGTCCATTGGCACCACTTGTAGCAGCAGCCTTAAGATTCTGTTGTTTACAAAGGAAAGTGGTCAGGACAAATGTCATGCCTTTTGCTTCCATTTTATTGTATTTTTTCATTTTTTAAACATTCCTATTCTATCGAGTGAATCTCAGTATTTCCTGCTAGAAGATTTATATTCGACATGCACCGGGATGTGTACTCCATGCAGAGAGCCTGTGGAGGCTTACATCACTGGTGGCCAGCTGTGGCCAGCTGTGGGCTGCACTCTGCCAAAGCAACAACACGGGGAAGCCCGCTGACCTGATTGCTCAACTGGCTAAGCAGCTGGGAAGGAAGCAGTGGGCTGGGTGCATCTTCTTAATGGACAGGCTTCACGTTTGTGATCATTTGCGGGGAACTGTGGGCCATGGCAGCTTGATCATGTATAAATATAATGTTTTCTTTTATAATATTCAAAACATTAAAAAAAAACAAATGATACAGAGCAGAGTTGTGGCTGAATTCTCTCCAGGAAATAACCCTGAAGCTTTTGAAAATTATTTTTAATAATATTAATGTAATAGATCCACAAATATTGGTGGAAGAGGTCTTTTAAATGTACTGTAAGGTGTAAGTTGGGTTTCATTTCACAGTAGATATGTAATCTTATTCTGATTATCATGCCAGCCTTTAAAATAAGTGCTTACGTTGGCTCTAACAAAAATCTGTTCCAAGAGGAAGCCAGCTCCTCCTGTCTGGTCTATCGTCTGTGTTCTGCCCTGAAGAGTTGGGCAGTTCACTAAATACGAAACAGAAGGGCCAGCAGCATTTGCATGCCTTTTTAACATTTGGCTGGAAGAGCTTTTATTAAAAATCGCCCTATGGGGTAGACCCTGCTGGGTAAGTGGTTGTGGGCAGAAAGGTTTCCAGCCTGGATTTTGCAGACCAGACTGCAGAAGAGTAACTTTGCAATTTTAAATTCAACTTCTTTTTTTTCCTCTCTTGTTTTGTCTTAAAGATTATTTTTTTTACTGTTGAGCTCAGCTGCTCAGTGCCACTGAGGGTCCTCTGTCCTCGTACTCCAGTCTAGGAACACTCAGAGCGGTCTGCTGCAAATGGACTGAGGGCCTCTGAGATTTAGCCCCTCTGACCTCTGAGATACAATGTGGGAGTTTAATTACATGGTGTGGCAAAGCTGAGGCTGGCTCAATTTTATACCACTGATACCGTTTTTATATGAATGTTTTTAACAATGAAAGGAGGCCGATGCTGGGAGAGCTCTCTGGCCACCAACGAGTAGTGCCGACAGATTCAGGCCATGCCGAGCTGACAAAGGGTACCTGTTCAGCAAGGACTCAGCCCGCAGTGGTTTCAGTTGCTCCCGTAATTAACTTATTTACTGAAGTGAGTCTATCCCAGCATGAGGGATGAGGTGTAATAGCTGATACACTGTTTGTTTCTCAGTCTTGTTTTTTAAGCTTTTAATGTGTTGCCACTGCATTGATTAACCTTCCATTTACATGCTATTTTTACTCTCTTGGCACTAGCAGAACCATCTCCTCGCAAAGGCATTAAACGAAACAAGGATAGTATTAAACACTTATCGACAGGCCTGCCTTTTTTTTCTACCATAGTTTGTATCGCTGCTGCTGCTGCAAGGAGCTCACCCTTGATGACATTATTGGGTGAAAATTCCTGCAATGTGAAGTAATGGAGAGGCCTCTCCTCGCCCTTTCTCCGGATTCTTTTAATTATCAGGCTAGTCAGTCTAATGAAGAACGCGCTCATTTTGTGTAATGAGGTCATGTCAGTTTTATGCCTCTCCCGTCCTTCACCGCAAAGAGCAGGCTGTTAACACAATGGGAACAAAACATTCTGCCTTTTGCTGTGCACATTGCTAATTTCCAGAAGCTTGTAAGAATTTTTTTTATAGAGCATTTGGTAAAAATGTTCTGCTTATCTAACGACCAATCTTAACATTAATGCATATGGGAATGTCCAGCTTAATGTCTGGATTGTATTTCAAACAATATTCTTTACACCTGATTATTTACAATATTGGCTTTAATTGGGAATCCATTTTTAAAATGCTTTTGTTTTAAAGATTTTTGGTTCTTCCCAGACGGTGTATTTTAGCTTTCCTTCCAGTCCTTGTTCTGTGTGAGAAGACAGGGAAGGAATCAAGAAGTCTCACAGATGCTGTAATGTAAGAACTGCTTCCCTTCTGCAGCCTCTCAGTTTAATCTGGCTAGTTTTGCCTTTTTTCCACAAGACAGATTACTTCTGCTAACCTCCTTTCAACAGCACTGTTCAAGGGCCTGCCTTTATGCCTGGCGAGCTGAAGAATTCCTCAAGACATTGTACAGGCCCTTAGATCATTACAAGCCTCCTTCTGAGTGCCTTTGTTCTTTCTGCGGCTCGATTGCTGAGCTGACATCCAGAATCGCACCATTTCAAAATGAACACTAAGCCAGGATGTCTTGTCTCCTAATGTATCGCTTGAACTGAAAACATGTGCTTCTGTCACTGCCTCCTCCCCCTTTAAATCTGTTCATCTTTTAATAAAAGATCAGACAGCTTATTAAAGAGGTGTAAAAGCACAATCCTTAGTTTCCCCTGTAAACTTCAATTGGCCTTCCTTTGGAGCCCATAACATATGTTTGACAAGGCTAGCAGAACGGACTGTTGGGGTATCATGGATAGAGGTTGCTGGTGCTGATGAATTTTTGCAGCAGTCGCACATTAAACCAAATTAAAGTGTAAAAGTGGATCAATAAGGTAAAAGCTCTAAATTGAATGTTTTTCTAACCATGACATATGTGCAATAAAATCTGGGTTGATAAAGAGCAGAAGCTTTTATTTGGCACAATTGAAATAGGTTTGCATGGGTGTGTGACTCCCCAGACATGGTTTTTAGACCACATGTCACCTTTTACACTGATGGGAAACAGAGTTTTGGTTTTGGTCCCTGATGCTGCCCAGGCCTGCAGGCCCTGGATATGAACAATATCTGTCGTCCCGCCACAAACCAACTCCCTTTTCACAGAACTGTTTTTTCTAAAGCTGGGGTCACAGTGTCACAGAAAGTGCTCCAAGCGCAGGGCTCTGGGGCACATTCTGTGTGGAGTTTGCATGTTCTCCCTTTGTCTGTGCGCATGTTCTCTAGATTCTGTTTTTTCTCCTATCCTTCCAAGCACCTGCTCAGTGGTTAATTGGCATCCCAGGAAGCTTGGTAGAGGTACTTCTACCTGTGTGGAGCAAGAAGGAAGAGGTGTGAAGGGCTGCAGGCATTTAGTAATAGGAGCTTGTTGGGCTGCTTTTAATTATTTAGCCATTTCTATTTCCTGAGGTCTTGATGACTGTAATGTCCAGAAGTTCTCATTGGTCAGCATGCAGGGACTTTGACTGGTTCCATATGTCTAGACCAGCGCTGAATCCCAAGAGTGTGGATGATTTGTAAAGGGGACATTCAATGAGCTATAGTGTCTATTATTTATACAGGATACAATTTTATAAAATGTTAAGGCTTGAGAGTGCAGAGTAACCCATGAAGAGGTTATGATTGAACAAAACACATGCCCAGTCATAAAGTTGACACTAACTTGAATTGGTATGTTTTGACAAGAACCTCCATACTAGTCACAATATATCTTCAGGCTCCACAGCCGAAATGTTGTGTTTTCTTTCTTCTCTTTTCAGCATGGAATAAACCTATTACTTGTTCCTTTGCAGCCTACGGATGCTGACGCAGCTACCCACCTGAACTACAATATAGCCAATGCAACAAACTTAACAAAAGTAGCCTCTCTAATGTGAATGCAGACACTTGAATTCAGATTCAGCAACTGTTCATTTTCTAGTAAACTTCAACCCCATAAAAAAGGATAAAAAGCTTTTGTGCCTTTTGCGAATGTAAGCCAACCAGCGATGAGATGGGTATAGTTTGCTTTCTGGTGGCGTATATTCAAATGTGATGTATGAGTTAATATCCTATTTCACAAAACAGAAAACCCATTACAGTGTAAAATTGTACATGTGCTTTCAGATTCTTGGAGATGTGCTTCATACTGTATTCAGTATATATCTGAAGCACTGAAGCGCATAAAAGATTAAGAATGCTCAATATTTAAATAATTGACAAAAAAGTCACATGTGAAATCTCAATTTCCTTGGGATTTAACCCAGGAAGACGTACATTGTGAACAGTGTCATTTTTAAAGCAAGTAACTGTGACCCGAATCAGCTGCTGGTTTTCCACAACCTGCACTGTGTTTTGGTCTTTGTACAACCAAATAGTCCAGTCAGAGTAAAGATATAGTTAAACTTTGCTCTTTTCCCATTGAACCACTCAATCAATGTTGAAGAGACTTGATGATTGCATTATAGCCAAAGACAATTTGCAGTTTTTAATAAATGACTGAAAATTGAACATGCCAATAATGTTTGCCGCTTCATAAACAGTCTCCGATTCCTTTCCTGTTAGTGCGGAAGTCGGGTTTTAGCTTGGAAGAAGGTTGCGATTTGGCCTGTTTACATAGAATTTCGCAGTGCTGGGCCACAGAGCTTTTTATTAAGACGCTGTAAATAGATGGAGTCACTGATTTCTGACTGGGCTTCATTATTCACTGGTGTTGGTCATCAGGGTTGAGGAGCTCTGACACTCTCTGGTTGACCCTCGAGTCTTCAGCAGGAGTGTATTTACTACACTAACCATGGCTCATTGATTCCTGTGAATTCTGGCCATGCTCGGCCTGTCGATTTATTTAATACTTTTATAGCAATATAAATTATACCATTTAACTCTTATTATAGATACTGCAGAAAATAATAAAAAAATAAATTAGAGAATAATTACCAGACAAACCGTATGTCACCTCTAGATAATGCAGTCCAAGCGCTATTCTTTTGCTGTGGTACATTCAATGTATTGATCCGTTTCTTTCTAATAGAGAATGTGAAGTGTGCAAGATCAATGTTTTTTTTTTCCTAGACTCTTTTTTTGCTTGCGTTTTTTTGTCAGTAAATTAAAAGGCATTCCAACAGCTTTGCCTTCTCTGCAGTGAATTTCTGACTGCTGCTGGGATGTATGTAGAAGGAATTCTGTACCTGAACTCCCCAAGCTGTATTTCTCAAGCTTTGACACTTCGTTTCTGGTGATTAGCTGCCAAACTGATGTTTTTTCTGTTTTTGAAATGTTGTGTTCTAACTTCATGCTGCTGTAGTGTTAGATAATACACACTTAGTGAGAATGTTCAGATTTAGAAGCAAGATCTAAGATGGAGATCCTTGTTTTTTAGCCTTTCTTTATATAGACAAAACGAGTGATTCTGGCAGTGTGTGACAAAATGATATTCTGTAAGATGTTAGGGTGAACATGGGTTTAAAAATTGTATTTTACAAAATGTTGCTTAGATGCACATTGTATAAAGTGCATCTTTAACTTGAGTTGATGTTCAGATTGTTATACTGTAAAATGACCCTCACTAAAGCAATGTGCAGGATTTTTGTTTATGTGAATGTATGAAACTTTTTCCTTCAAGTTAAAAGAATGAGTATGGTTGTTCTTGTCATTAACATTGTCCTTTGTAAGCTTTTGGCTAATGTCACGCGAAATGCTCTCTTTCAGACTGAACTGTGCGGAATAAACTCTTGGTCGAGTGGGTCGCTTTTAGGCCCGTCTTCAGCAATCTCTTTCGGTCTTTGGCTCCTTGGCTTCAGTTATTTATGATCTGTAAAAGATGAAAAGGGTCAGAGATGAGAAATACTGCTGATGCATCTGCGTTTTTTCCTAGGTCAGTTGACCTAATGAGGACTGCCGTATCAGTCACGAAGGTTACCTTATGCAAAGCCGCAGGAAGTGTCAGCCGCCTCCTCTGCAGTTTTCCTGTTCAGCTCCTTGCCAGGTTTTAATAGAAATACGGCCTCAAGAATAGGAACTGTGGACCAGCGCAGCTCGACTCGGCAGGGTAATAACAGACTCTCAGAGTTGTGCAAGTGTGCCTGATTTTGGTTTCCCCCTCAACAGGGTTTTGCTACAGAGCACGAAAAACAAGAATATGGCTGTACAGGAACTCCAGTACATTATATTTTAGTCCACAATTGTTTGCTTTAGTCGGAGTGCTATTCTTCTTTGCTGAGCACATTTGTCCAGGTCTTCATAAAGTGAAAAGAGTGATTGAAAAGAGTAGATTGTGGTTAAGTGTGTATTTACACACACTACTCTGTAAAAGGTGTGAGGCTACCTTGTTTGGCAGTGTAGTAGCAGAAATGCACACCCCAAACAGAATCGGCAGTTTCATCTTTTGTTAAATTGTGCAGGAAATTGTTTGCAGTGCTTTGATAACACAGGTGTTTATATGATAATAGCTGTTGGAAGCCGAATAGGGCTGAAACAATAAAGCCGTTAGGGTGTTACAAGAAAAAATTAACTGAGTCCTCTTACCAAAGCATTGCAATCTCAGTCTGAATCTCCTAACAGAGATCTGATTATGCAGATAAGAGTGCTTTCCAATTGCTTGTAGTTTGTTTTCAAAAAATATTTTTCAGGAATTCATACCGAGTATGTTTAAATATGAAATCTGTCACGTCCCTTAGAAAATTGGGTAAAAACTCCCCTCTCTTTAGTATGGATCTACTCTTTTATGGTTGCTGGAAAAATATTTGCAAGATTTGTTTCCTTGCCATGGTAACGTATATAATGATAAAGGAATTTTCTTGGGATACCAGAGAAATCTCCACTAGATGTGAACTTGAAAACAAAGGGGGAAAAAAAAAACAAATTGAAATTGGCATGAACAGAATTTCACCCAGTCAAATCTGCATTCTTTGAACAGTGCGTTATTCCACCATTAATCATTTCATAATATAAATCAAGTTGGCAGTGAGCACCTTTTCATAGTGTGCTGTGCTGCAGCAGTCACACCACAACCCTGTGTTTTTCTTCGCATGCTTTGCAATGACATCAGCAAATCATTATACCCTTAAAAACAGCGCATCCTAATTTATTAAGCTATGAGCACATTATAGCTTTCCGGCTGGTTTTGAATTGTTCATAATAAGAAGCTGATCCTGAGTTCTCGTTGTTTGCAAGATGTGTAATTGCAGATGTAATTTTTTTAAAACAAAACAAATCCATTTTCCTATTGAGTGGCAAGCTTTTTTTTTTGGCCCTATTGAAATAGGAGGCATAATTTGGCTTTGCCTGTCACAGCTGAGCAGGTTCTGTTCGTACAGACGTATCTCCTCCAATGGGCCTGATCTCATCTGATCTTGAAGCGTTTCCTCACACAAAGGGGTATCCCTGCTTGATGCAGTGGCCTGTCAGACGGCTTGTAGCCCGTGAGTGATGAATTGGTCTCACCTGGTGGTCTCTGCAAGGCAGTCAGTGGACACCATAGACACCTTTGCGTCCTCTTCTTAATCTTTTAAAACATTTTATTCAGTCTCATGTTGTCATTTACATGTGCATTTAGCCTGGCCATTCATTTTAAAAAAAAGTTCTTTGCACTCACAGACGCTTAATGTTTTTAGGTGCTATTAAAAGCCAGCAGTTTTTGTCAAACAAAATGGGACAATAACTTTGTAACGTGCTGCTCCTCTGTCCTGCCGAGGCATCTTCACTAGGGTTCTTATTTTAATACCAGAGTTACTCAAATTTACCTGTTTAAGGATAATTTTTTAAATAAAAAACCCAGATTTAAACATGATACTTAATACTGTTAATAGATATTACTAAATATGTGGGGTTCCTGAGGTCTTTAACTGCTTTGGGTCGAATATATTTGTGTTATTTTTGGGTGGAAGGGATATACTATAGAGATACACAATAGGGATAGAAATACTATACTATAGGGATACACTATAGGGATAGGGAAGATATGTTAATATGGAAGATTTATAGTGATTTTGTTGTGATTTATAATGTTGTAAAGCTTTCATTTTATGTTGAAAGAATCATGTGTTTGATACGTTGTGTGTGTATATATATATATAATTTTACCCTGCAATAGTTTACATAATGCATATCTGTAGTTCTAAATACAGAAGGTGATACTTTCTGGTTTGAAACTGGTACAGTCTAATCCATGCTCTTTTTGAATCTGTTGGGTTACAGACGTCCTTTCAAAATATGTGTAGGGTACTGAACTGAATGTTAATTACCCAAATCATTCATCATAATTAATGAGCTCTTTTACTTCCCAGTATCAGTTCTAGATAATTTTGTATCTCTTTGTTGTTGCCTATAGTATAGCTGATCATATTTTCAGTCAGGGGGAAGTATTTTTATAATATTTACCAGGTATTTGTTTGAAAAGGCCATATTTGTGCTGAAATAGTAAGCTTTTCGCTCCTTACGTATTTTCTGCGTTTGCAGAAGGCATAATGTATTTATTTAGTCTGGAAGTTAAGGTAATGACAGGACAGACATTCTGTGTCTCTCAGCTGTAAGACTGCTGGGACAAATGAACAGGTTCTAAGAGGCGAGAACACAATAGCTTTCCTTGACACAACAACCCAGTGGACTGAATATTGATTTTGATTAATTCTATTCTATACCCAGGGCCTTAGTTAAGTACCCCAAATGAATCTGGGAGCTTTGCTGAACTGAATTCGCACAACAAATACTGTGTGAAGGGTGTAGGGTTTTTGCCAGCACTGCAGGTTTCTGTGTTTTCCATGTGCTTTCATGTTCACAACAATACTGGTCCTGATATGACACAGGGAGCATTTAACGGTATATGAAATGCTGTGTTTCAGAACTTGTCTTGCTGTGAATCTTTCATTGTGTTTGTTGTTTTAGCTGTTAGGGATCCAGGTTTCTGGAAGATAATCAGACTATACTGTTTGCTGTCTAAAAATTTGACTAGAAAAGTTTCTGATTTGTAGTTGGGAAAATACTAGCCTCTTCTTTGTTGACTAAATCTTGTCTCTGTGAATTCACTTGTAATCTACATAAAACAGAGACATGGTGTATGATTTCCAATTTTTTGCTTTTTAAACTGTGCTGGTGGTAGTGTGACCAAAACTTGAGCAAGCTGGGATTTTAAAAGCTAAGACGTCAAAGAATTGATTTTCTTATTGAGTTTCCTAGGAGAAAATTGGTCTTGACATGTAAATGTGGCTAATTTTACATTACACTGCATGACAAGAAAACTAGTTAGGTTTGCACAACATTTAATTGAGGGAGAAGGTAGGAAAGACTAGTTTTCCCTCCTGAAGAAAAGTGACCTGAGTGTGTTTACTGGGCTAGGAGTGGAAAATGAAAATTGAAAACACAATGTTTCCTGTCTGCAGATTTGTAAAACTTGGATTTCATTTCAGCCTGGAAAGCTGGCTTTCCTTTCAGGAAGTGCTGGTCCTTGCTGCTCTGTATAAACAGTGGAAAAGAGACTTGAAGAGATTCTCCCAGACTCACTGTTTCCACTGTAAACACAGAAAACAGTTTCCATTTTCTCCCTGGTTTTTGGTGGGGCCTTCATTTGGCTTTCCGATGTAGGAGCTTGTTGTGAATTTATGTGAACTGCAACTTTTATTAGAAGAGGGAGCCTTTTGGTTGCATTTAGTAGCACGTTATTACTAGATATAAACTATAATATGTTTTCATTTAAGAATTACTTAGGAGCTATAGTTTAGAGTAGAAGTCAGTATGTAGATTTTAAATGTATACTGTACATAATAGGTGCTTTGAAACGTAGATATTTTTTTCATTAAAACACTGAAACTGTTTGTAGATTTATAGATTTATAGTCAACCTTTGATCTAAAATAAACAAAGTTTAAGAGTGGATGCGACTGTCACAACACCTTGTTTCATTCAGCAGCAGTATACAGATGGCTTACTGAAAAACATGTGCAAAGATTTATTTAATTCTACTTTGACAAAAAATGATTGCCATGCCTAATCATGTTTCTGAATTTAGAAATGCCAGACACTAGTTGTGCTGTTTTAAATTTGCTTTATGATTTATTTTTGGAATATTGATCTAGATCCGTTTGTCCTTACTCAAAACATTTTCCTTCCTTATGTACCTTGGTTTGTTGATTGTAAATTTGCATCTTCATAGCAATGACTGCTCCTGGTCAGAGTCTGTCTCATTTATATTCTTAATAAAATGTAGGTCTATATATAAGACAAGATTATATGTGTTGTTTGCACTTTTGACCGCAATTTTAGGTTGTTTTGTGTCTCTCAAGCACTCCAGTAAGTGTCAGTAGAAGGTCTGCAATGAAACAGAAAGAACTTGCACTAAACATTTACAGATATGACACATCCTTGTTTTCCTGAGAACAGTGAAGGGCTCTGTGGTTTGACTTTTTTTGGAGCAACACTTTGTGAAAATTCTTGACTTGTTCTAAGACTTCTAAATTTCTCCATTTCTCCTCTGAGGACTGGCCATATTTTTGAGAAAATATTGACTTCGGACTCGCCTCAAATTCATTTTTTTAACTTTAATTTTTGTTGAAGGTGCCAGGCTTACTCTCCTATTTCAGGAAGGAAAAAAACAGGTTTTTATTTTGCCTATAATGAAAGAGTTGTTAAGATGGACTCTCTATATCTCTTGCTCTAAAAACTCATCTAAATGGAAAACACATTGTCTTCATTATTTGCAAGTACTGAATGAACACAGTTGCCATGGTGACAGCCATCTGAGGCCGTAGGCTGGTTTTAGGCCAGAGAATAGGGTAGATGAACAAAGTACCTTCTAAGCCAGACAGTAAAAATGGCTACTTACTGAATCTGAAACTGCTTTTTCTGCAGAGTAATTCCTTTTCAAAGGTATTAGGTGATGATATGAGCATGTAACAAGTAGAATTGTTTTGTTTTTGATTTTTCACTGAATTATTTTCCTTTGGGAAGGCATATACCAATCAATAACAATACATAATTTATTTCTTATCAGGACGATACAGTATAATAATGATATCACTAGCCTAGTTATAGATACAGTGCCTGACAGTCTGTATTATTTGAAAGAATGAGAAAAGGGCATGCTGGTTTGTGTATGTAGCTTCAAGCATCCATTAAATTGTAGTTTGAAGACAGGAGTACGAACACTACCCTGGAGTATTTGTAATGAATGCTAAACAAGCTGTTGTTTTTAAATAAAGGGGTTGTGGGACTGTATTGGGAAAATAACAGAATTTTCCGCCCGTTCTTTTTTATAGTTGTATGCAAAAGAGAAAGAAAGAATGGTCTTTGTGGATTAAATGAAGGACAGCACAGTGTTAAGAGTCCTGTAGGATACTCAGTGGAATGTAGCGTTTTCTGCTTGCAGCAAAGGTACAGTTTATACACAGTCTATAATTTTTGTTTGTTTATGTGCACACATGATGCTTTCAGTCACCTGTGTCATCTGTTATCAGATTAGGAGGCTTTAGCTGGAGTTTATCTGCAGACCTTTGCTGGAAATGATATCCTCTTGGAAAAAAACAACAAGAAAATGAAAAGAAGCAGTCACAGTACTGGGAGGGAGAAGGGAAAGAACAGCATTAAGTGTGGTACAGTGCAGGTAAATCAGTCATTCGGCTAATGATAAGCACTTGTACTGACATGCTGGGAGTCAGGGACAAGGTGCCTTTCTAAAAGGGAAATCAGGCACATTGCTAATAATAGGGAAATTGCAGTCTTGGGAGGCTTTTCGTCATGGTGATTCATGTCAAATTGTAATTGGTTTACCTGCTAGATTGCACCATGTTGGTGTCTGTGAGGATAAAACAAATTACCAAAGGTCAACCTTTACAATACTCCAGTAACTCTGCTGCACAGACAGCGTGATTGAAACCGTAACAAAGCCAGCTGGAGAACACAGTGCAATTGCTCTTTATTTTAATAGAAGCATAACCGTTTCAGCAAAAAAAAAAGTGCACATCACAAGTAATTACAAGATCTCCATTTTTTTTCATCTTGCTCAGGGAATTTGTGAATTTGTTTGCCTTATGTGTTTGTGTACGTGGGGGAGGGGGTACTGACAATGTTTTGGACACCTGAGTGTGATTAATGACAGTCGTCTGTTTCTTCCTGCCTCTCAGGGTCACTTCGTTTATGTACACTTGCTCAAATCACAGCCTATCGCAAGAATAACCCACACTGCACTGTCTTGGCTTCTTCTTTGTTTTTTTGTGGGCGAGTTTGGAAGGTAGCTACCCTGGGAAAAAAATGGTAGTTCCTCGCTTACAGCATGAAGGATGCATTGTCCATTTCGGTGACAGACGAGATCGGCTCCAATTTAAATCTTAATCCACAGGGATGAGCTGCAGTCTGCTGGATTGATTCAGCTGGAGAGCTGTGTGGTCGTGCCTCTGTGTAGTCTTGGGCACTTGTTTTTCTTCACGATCCGCAGACACTTCTGCATGACTCTGTTTGCTTTGATTTCTTCTCCCTTCGCAAAGGTGACATGTTTGATATCACTCGCCACAAACGCAGCGAGTCAAGTATTGATCGGAAATGTTTTTGATTTTTGTGTTCCCTCCCAGATCAAAGACTGGAATAAAAGGTCCCCTTGCAAAGGTGTTACGGCTTAATTTTGTGGGATGTCTGCACAAAAAACATTTTTCGCCAAACCAAAACTGTAAATTAAAAGCAAAAGAAAATCCCTAATTCATGTCATTCAGTCTAATGGACTTTTTTTTAGGTTTCATTGCAGTTCCACTGTTTCTTTATGACAGTTTTTGGTTAGGTAAAATGCACTCAGATGCTTTAAATATATATTTATAGATTGTTACCTTTTTTTGAGCCTTACTGTGCAGTAATGTACGTAATTGCCAGTAAACTGCAGAGGTGACAACATAACCATTATTAAGAAGCAGCCAAAAATCGAATGACTCCTTGCATGTTAATATTGACCCACTTGTTAAGTGCATACTAGCATGTACTGTTGTGATGGTTGAGATTTTAGTTGTTCGAGTTGCATTAAAAGCCCAATGCTCAAATTCCTGCGTTTGTCTTGTGCTCTTTTGCAGCTGTTCTTTGACAGTGCGTCTCCTTATTGAGCAGTGGGGGCTGTGGAGCTGACGCAGCAGGCTCACACAGCTAGTGGACCATGTGTTAAGTGTGAGGTTACTTTCAATCCATTATTGACTAATCTCATTAGTGTACACTTAGATTCTGCTGAATGTTAAAGTTGAAAATGAAGATTTGTATAAAATCAGAATTGGCCTTGAATCCCTAGGTGTTCTAGGATATGGTGTGTTTGGATTTTAGATAGTAGAATTAAGTATGAAGTGTTTCATAATTCCATCTGAAAACTGGAAAATACAGATTATCCCTGCTTTCCAGATGATTTGCTTTCACATTTGCACACGATAGTGGATTTTAGCTATTAGCTCACAAGCACTTTGGACACACGCAGCGATGTTGAAAGCCATGACATATTACAGACAACCTCCATTCATGTTGTCAAGTTGTAGTCAAATTCAAAATGTTGGCGTTGTGTCATGTACAAATGTGGCAACTATTGGGTACAAAAGGAAAGCCGAGACATCAGTGTTCCTGAATTCTGCTCGTCTTCACCTCAAATCGCTCCCGTGACAGTTTAGTCAAATGACTGATTCCGTACATGAGGACTTTCCTTTGAAATGCAACTAATATATTTATAGAAGCAGAACAAGACATCTGAAACAGAAATCTGTTTCTGGAATGTGAATGGTATAAATTGCCTGATATGATGTTATAATACGCATGAAGCATAAAGAGCATGCAGACTTCACTCAGATTTTCTTTTGACCATCAGTCTTATTCCGGTTTGATCATTTTCATTGTCTGAATTAACTCATTGATCCTGAACCCCTGTTTATTCTCTATCAGCTAAGGGATGTGAGCATCACTTTCTTCAATGAACCCCCCCCCAAAAAAAAATCCGACCTGATTTACACTTGTACCCATCTCTACATGAGGGTATGTACTGGAGCAGGATATTTCTGAGTGAAGCATCATGCTTATGAGTACAACATGAGCCCCACTAAGGATCCAAACCCACGGCTCTCCAGTTACAAATCCAGAGCCCTAACCACTCCTCCACCCCGCTAAAAGAATCTTAAGATTAAATTGAATAAGTTTTCACATCAGAGGTTGGTCCCTTCTGACATGAAAGCTGCGTCTATAATACGTCAGTTGTCCTGACATGTGCTGTGTGGGCTAGCTGCAATGTACAGCAGATTTGGACAGGAGGTCAGGCTTTTGTCCGGAGAGTCATCATGCACGCTGCCCCACTAAGGTGCAGAGTAAGATTCATGACCTGTGGAAGTGTGTAATAGCTGATGGTTCAGCAGTTTCACTTACTGAAACAGTAGGACATGGAATTTCTCAGCTTACCTATTCAGCAGTCACAGCTCCTGGTAGTCTGCTTACAGTTTCTCTGGAGGTGTGCCTGTAAGCTTAGAGTTACACTGACCGGTCAGCCCAGTCTGGTCATTTATTAGCCATGCAGTTTCTAACACAGTTGATAACCATTCACCTCCACACAAAAAAGTGGGTGTTAACGCCGTATCCAGACAAGGGTGGGATTCTAACCTTTATTATGTTTTCTTAGGCATCCTTACTTTATGACTTTAGTCTTACTGCATAGTACTGATTGTTTTTATAATGATGTGTGGAATTAAATAAAGTATTTTGACTTTATTACAGGGAGTAGATAGCCTACCAAGTGTGTGTTCTGTGTGTTTATTTTTTTAATTTGGCATATGACAGATGCAGTTTTGACTTACGTAACACAGTAAATCTGTACATAGTGGCAAAACGCAACCAGAACTTACAGTATTCATCATCAGCTATTTTTAGGTTTGCAAGATTATATAAAATAAGACAGACTGCTATGAAACGTATTAGTCCGTATTAGAGAGAATCGTTTCTGTCCATTCAAATTGTTTGACCTGAATTTCCAACATTGCTTTATAATATTTTTGGAGAGCAGAAGTTGATTCTTATTGCAAGAATTTCTAACAGTGAATTAAATTCTAAAAATTATTAGAAATATTGTGCCCCAAAATCCTGTAGGTTCCTGTAAGTTTAGGAAAAATATTCTTTAAAAATCAAGCCAGTTTTATTACAGCTGTTTATTTCTTATGGCGAAAAAAATAGTTTATCCCCATAACTAACAGCCAGCAGCCATATCACCCTGCAACTCACAACTGGCAACCCACTGAAGCTCAGCAGGTATGAGCCTGGGAAAAACTAAAGTTGCTGCTAGAAGAGGGGTTAGTGGGGCTGTTCACCCTGAAGCTCATGTGGGTCCTAATGCCCCAGTATAGTGACTATACTGTAAAAAAGCGCTGTCCTTCGGATGAGACATAAAACCGAGGTCCTGACTCTGTGATCATTAAAAATCCCAGGACGTTTCTTGAAAAGAGTAGTGGTGTAACCCTGGCGTCCTGGCCAAATTTCCCATTGGCCCTTACCAATCATGGCCTCCTAATAATCCCCATCTATTAACCGCCTTCATTACTCTGTGCTCCTCCCTTGAGAGCTGATGTGTGGAGAGCGTTCTGGCGCACTATGGCAGCCGTTGCATCATCCAGGTGGGGCACATTGGTGGTGGTGGAGGGGAGTCCCCATTACCTGTAAAGAGCTTTGAGTGGAGTGTCCACAAAAGTGCTATATACTGTAAGTGTAATTAACTTTCTCTAAGAAGGGGAGGTGTGAAGTCAGTGCTTGCCAGTACTGACTGGTTTTCTTAGCCCCAGTGATTGGCGTGCAGAAAGCCTCTGAGATTCAAGGAGAGGAGGACAATCAAAATGTGGCAGCCAATTTCAAGCAAATTAGAAAAGTGCATTCCTTCTGATAAAGTGCTGGAGGGAAAGGATGTGGCCCTTCTGTTCCCCTGTGCTCCTGACAAGGTTGTGTATGTCCCCCATCTCTTGGTAAGGGAGATTTTCAACCCTGTATGTTGCCTAATGATTAAACTAGAATCCCTCTCACCATCAGCAGTTTCCACAGGAACGTCTCATGGTGAAGAAGATGTTTCTCCTGCAGATCTGCAGATGTGGTACATGGCCAAGTGCGCAGGACACCCCTGACGAATCCTCCCTTCTCACATTTAGTGATGGACACTGAACTTTGTCACAGATGAAGAGAAATTTGTTCAGAGCACCCCTCTTTGTTGTTTTTAACTGAATGATCTTCCAAAGGAGAGGATTGTCCTTCAAGTATTCGCTGATTTTTAGGTTCTTCTCTAGTTATGATAAGAAAATCCTAATGCAAGTGCACACACATGGCAACAGCCACAGAGCACTTAACAGCAGTTAAATGCTATTTGATGGCAAGCACACAAAAGTAATTTATTTCAAGTTGTTAAGCCTGTAATGGATGTACTTGTAGATAACAGGAATCACTGGTGTTTTGTAAAAGAATTGCTATATCTGGAGATTTCTGTGGGTTTTTTTTTTTGAAGATTTTGTTTTTGAAAAGCAGTGACATAAAAGCCTAAATACCATTCTTTCTAGATGTGTGTATAAGTTGTGTCATTTTTGCCAACTACACTCGCAACAATGGAACACTTTTTTCCCCCGTGTCTTTTGACATTGGCCATACAAATTTAGAAATGGGTGACATGCTTCCTAACCACTCCCCAAGCACACGGCTGTCCAGTTTGTGTTGGGTGTGAGCCTTTCTACATCTGCCTGCGCTGCCCTCCACTACAAGGCAAGGTTAGAAAGAGCCAAAGGTCAGTTATGCACAACGGCTGAAAAAATGTTGATGCAGACAACCTTCTGTTCAACCCACCCTCAGCCCTCATGCACGCACACACAGACACATGCCTACTGATACTCTCTCTCTCTCGCACACACACTCGCACTTTTATTCCATTTTCAACCTTTTTGAATTCCTTCCCATGTATCTTACTGTTTGCCTGTCACTCCTCCCCCAAGCTCTATCAGTCTCTTTTTCTCCCTGACCTCATAATGGCTTCTCTTGGGCAGCAGCAGCTCCTGCTATTTCAAAGTTTAGCTGGCAGGATTAAGCGTGGTATGTGGAAAATGAACAGCCACTCGCAGGAGGACACATGAGCTGAATGCATAATAAACTGGAAGACCAGGAGAACAAAAACAAGAGAGCGCATGTTATCTGAACGAGCTGCAGAATCAACCACCAGCAACACCAGGCTCAAACAGGGACTAGGAAGGGGGAAAAAAAAGTTGAAGTTTTTTTTTAATTTTCTTCTCCTTAAGATGACAAAAACCCCTGCCTTTCTGCACTCTCCCGAGCAGATATTTTGCTGTGGAATGTTCTGGGAAAGCCAGATGCCTGCAGCCTGGAGGCGGGAGGGTAGTATTGTTAGCACAGTTAGCACAGAGTAATAAAGTGCGTCCGTAGCTTTTGATGTTAAGCTCTGTTAGTAATTTGATAGAGTGAGGTTCCCGAACAAACTGAGAGGAAAAATAAGTTCTTGGGTCCTCAAAATGAAGACCCATTATTGTAACTAGACACATCTATTATTTGATTGAACAAAATACTAAATAAAAGCCTTGGGTACTACAAACACCTCTGCTTTTAAGGATACAGATAAGTATCGTTGATCAATATTATTGTGAAAGTAAAACAAGTAACTATCTTTTGTTGTTTTTGACCCACATGGTTTTATTTAAATGAGAAAAAAATAGCTCAATAACTCTAGTGATAACAGAAAAATAATTCTGGGCTGAAGCCAAACTACACTGAGCCTGTTTTTAAAAATGCACCTCATCTGCAGAAAACTACCGATTTTCATTCATTACATAACAAGGTGAATGGGATTCTTCATACTTAAATACGTTTATCCTGTGGTTACAATAATATATGCTGATATCCTTATTATTGGAATGTAGAGCTTTTCACACTGACTTACAGTTCAACACAGTCTTTGTTCAGCTGCCTCTTTCAGTTCACGTACTCATGAACAGGAAGGCATTCATTATGAAGGACTGCATCTGTTTGGCCAAAAACAGAAACACACAGCAGTTCCAAGTCCTAAAGCCAATAGGTAAGGCTGTTGGCAGTCTCTCAGTTTCGCAATCCTGAGCTGGTGCATTGTACAATATTTTGAATAAACCTTGTTATGAGGGCATATTCTAACAGGCTCCTAAACATGCTTGTTCGGAGTCCTGGGACACTTTCTGCCCCTTCTGCGATTAGCTGCACTGGAGGAAATTAGGAGAGTAGCATGGAACCCCACCACATGTGTGACCTCTCTGGCACTGGTCTGGGTTTTCAGACGTTGCAGGAACTGGAGTGATATTGTGTTGCTGCTGGATTTAGCCTGCTGTCTGGTGCTTGGGGACCACTGGTGAAAGAGACAGCCCATCTGCTTTTGTCTCATTTTATCACCCAGCGATCAGCCTTAGAGACTTAGTGAAATGTTACACTTGGTTAGAGAGGAGATATTGCTCTGTCCTCCTCTTGATCCCACCCCTATGATTTTTATCGTGGGGACTGAGTGCTCTACATCCCACACTGCTGCCCATGCTTCTCCAGCCTGGCTGCAGATGCGCCGGATGACTGAACGGTTTCTGTGTACCGAGCTGAGGGTCCCCAAGGAATATTCGGTAGGCTTGCTTATGCGAGCTGTCACGAGAAAAGAAAAGAGAGAGAGAGTGAGAGCCAGAGAGAGAGACGGCGAGGGAGGGAAAAGAGACCAAACCAGCTCGGCTCCCTCGATTGGCTTGTATGAAAACACATGACTGCAAAGACGAGTCTCCTGCTTGGGGTGACTGCCCGAGTCGTAGACCAAACCACATTAAATAAAATAAATCCATTCCCGAGCCTGTTAAGGCAGCACTGGGGTGGGGGTAGTAAGCGGGTGGGGGCGTTGGGGGGGGGGGCTCACAACACATATATTCAGTGCCAGAGCCTGCTGGGGATTTCTGCACATTCTGTAAAGTAACAAAGGAAAGCAGCAGAGTACACTTTTCCATCCTCCTGCTTTCCTTGCATGACAAATAACGCTTTGTCCTGGTGCCTGGCCATTTAACAGGCAGGGGAAAAAATACTGCAGCTGTAGCCATTTAAGAGCTTATAGTTAAAAAAAGCCCTTTAATAAAACTTTCCTTTTCCAAAATATTTATTAATTAAGAGGACCTTTTGCCTACATCTTGAGCCATTCATAAGGTGACAGCTCGGAGAAGTACGAAGACTGTCATGTGGGTTTGGAAAAGCTGCTTCTCTGCAAATGCCGTCTTGATCCTTTTCCTGTTTTTCTTTCCATAGCTAGTGCTGTGCAAAAAAAACCCTGCATGGGTTATAAAATATTAAATGGATCAATAGCCTCGTTTTAGTTAGAAGCGGATAATTTGCCTTAGCGTTTAATTATGTGATTTTCATTTTTGGAAACATCTTTCGGTCGGAGCCACACTGCGTTTGTGTGAACGGGAGCCGACGCTGTTGCAGATTGTCTAGGGTCAGATCAATGTGCTCAAGCTGTCAGCCACATCTGTACACAAGCCTGCCTGGCACAGACCTGCCCTCCTTATGGGCTTCACTGGCCAAATACTCCAGAAGAGGCCATCAGATTCTCTCCCTCTCTTTATTTTTAATAAGCTTGCAGAGTTTTTACACCACTCCCAATTGTGCCATTATTTACTAACCTAAGTGACATACTGTAATTAGACAGTGCTTAACAAATGATTGAGGAAAAACGTAACAGTGACTTGATAAGTAGTCGGAGTGCTTTAATAGTGACATGATAATAACCTCCGAGACAGCTGCTGCTCCTGTAAGGGAGTGTATTTATATTCGAGGATCTGTGCCCTAGAGCAAATGGCATATCTTTCTTAATTATCATACTTTTTTTTGTCTGGAGGAGTTTCTTTGTTTGGGTGCGTGAAACGTACTTGCGAGGAAAATAAGCTGGCCGGATCAATCTACGAGAATTGCTTCACCACCACGGCCGTCTTGAGCTTTCTGCCTCAATAACTGCTACATTGGAGTCCGTGTCTTTTCTGTCTTAAAAGATTGTTTTGTTAAGGGTCAGTTGAGCTTTCTAGCACACAGGCAGACAAATGCTGTTGCTGTGCACCAGATGAGAGATGATAGCAGCAATAAAATACCATTTAAGAAGGTAAGAATTATCTGTCAGTTCAGATGAGGAAGTCAGTGATGCAGTCACACTCTGATTACAGAGAGATAATTGCACCAGATTCTCTTGTAAAACTTGTGAGCAGTTCCCAAGTGTTTCTTGTTCGTTGATTTGTGTTTGTTTAAACTCCTCGTCAGTTAGCCTTTGCATTATTCATTGTTGTGATTTATCCTTTGATTTGCTTCATCTCACAGCTTTTTTTTTCTCTGTTTGTTCATTTATTAGAAAAAAAAGTTGTGCTTCCTTGTTTCTTGAATAACCTGAGCTATTTGCTGTTGACTAAGATGCAATTCAGGTTATATCAGCTTTTGGGCGGGTGAGAGTATGACAGTGGGGTCTGACACTTCAGCGATCCTATACTTAAAAACTACAGTAATCGTGTTTTTCAGTTGTGCTGCTCTCACCACACTGTCATGTTAAAAACACTGTGGTTCATTTTAATTAACTATTGTAAAAAACTGAAGTATGTGGGTCATTGCTTTGCAGCAGTTCTGTTGCTGTCTACCTTGAAAACAAATATTTATATATAACAGAGAAGAAGACGACAGGAATCTTTGTTATAGCAGCAGGAAAATGTCATGAGAACAACATGTTGAGTTGTCAGTGTCATGACACTTTGATACTAATGTTTTTCTCCTAACAAGGTAGTGCTCTGTGTCTAAAAATCAACCTTACACATGTTTAAATGGAAAAAAACCTGCTACAGTGTAAAGTGGGCTGAGTTCCAGCTCTATGTTCAGTGCCGGGGGTGTGAAAGATGGCAGGGAATGGGGAAATAGTTAATCAATAACCACAAGGTCAGACTGACAGTGTTGGTTTGAGTGCACCCTGTTAGGAAGCAGCAGCTGAGGATTTGTAGAGCTTGTAAAGGCTTAAAGAAACACAGTGCAGCTATTTGTGAAGAAAATGCAGTTCTGCCTTTAGCAGGGAAGGGAGCCACCTGCTGGTGCCTGCTGTGTATTTCAACCCAGAACGTCTGGTACTGTGTACTGTGTAATGTCTGCATTATCTGTATCAACATTACAGAATACATTACAGAATACTAACATTGATAAATCACCTCTTAGAGGTACAGGTTTACCTCTAAGAGTTTTGAACTAGCCCAATTTAACAACTTATAGTATTTAGATTTTCATTCTTTCATTATGCATTATAATGCTTTTTTTTTTCAAAATAGGGTAGAATAATCCTTACATAAACAGAGAGAAACCTTGGTGTAGTTGAAGATGAATTTAAAAGGTTTTCTTGTGACGAGACAGGTTCAAGTGACACTGTAATTATCACACAGACCTTTACAGGCTGCGGGGCAGTGATTTTCAGATGTCTTTTAGACAAACAATTTCCTTTTGAAGTCAGAAATCTGTTTATACAGTTTAATATTGTTTTATTGTTGTGTTTATAACACATTTTTCCACCCTTAGTCCTGTTTTTCATTCCCCAAGTTGTGGAAGTGCACTCAGCCACTCTGCTTGTTCAGCCCCTTGGTTTCTAAGCTCTCAGCTGCAGACAGGCCTTGTGGAATGTGCTCCAAGTGACCAAGCCCTGATTTAAAAGCCTCTTCTGGCAGAGCTTCATATGGCGTATGTTTTTTTTCCCCTTTTTCCAAACAATGATGTGAAGGGGTTAACGAATCAATTCCATTTGTGGAAAATGCACCTCATGTTTTTTACGAGTGTTCTAATTTATGGTGAGGAATGTACTAGGGTGCCCTCTTGTGCTTCGAGTGTGGGGTTGAGGAGTTCCAATAGGCAGCATAAAAGCTCTTTAGCTGTCTAGTGGAGTAGATTTCTTTCCTCCTGTTTAATCCAGCAGGAGCCATAAGTGAGCATTATCAGTGTGATACAGAAGTCTCCAATGGCAGCGTGCGTGGGATTCTCACAGGCGCTCTGTTCTGGAATTTGTCACTGTGTGATGGTGATAAATACAGGGGTTGAGAGAAGGAGAGCGGACTCCAAGATTCCTACCTATTAATTCACCAGCTCGTCTGTTTTAAAGCTACAGGACACTATAAATTACTGCCCGACTACAGTGTGTGATATTTATTTGCTGTTGAATACGGCGATAAATCAGTATGGTGAAGCAAAATTGATAACCTTGGATGCAAGGCTTAATACTTTTGACATGTGATAATGGAGTTCCCTTGCATGGCAAGCAGCACCAATACCCTTTCATTTATTCTTAAAGATAAGATCTAAGGTGTCGGTGTCAGAAATAAAATTTGACTTTAATGCAAGTTGTCATAAAATTCTAATGTCTTGAGCCTCCCGTTTGTTATTCTTTGAGATGTACTACCATCCATAAGACAGAGTTCTCTTGCCACGACATAAGGATGTGAAATCTATAGCTTGTTCAGACACCTCACACAGATAATTGTTAACTGTGGATGACATAACCTTTGAGAAATGTAGACACAGTGTGCCTATTCGTTGTGCACTGTGCCAGTGATAACCAACCAGACACTCTATCCTGAAGTGTACTTAAAAGTAGCTGCAGCATTCTTTTTGCTGAGAGTGAGAAAGAAAAACATATTTTTATTGTTGAAACAAATGATTCTTTTTTTCATTCTGAGAAAAACACTGAAATAAATTCTCCTTAAGGCTGTGAAGCCCTTGTAGTGCAGTCAGGGTCTAGCAGAAGTGAACACCTATCATCACCTCAGCTGGCAGAGTCCTGTGTGCAGCTGCTTTGATAGGGACTGACTGGACTTGTTAAGGTGTCGTCAGGTGACCCTGGAATAGCCTAGTTTAAAGCATGAGCCTTTCCCGAGCCCTTGTCACCTGCAAAATGAACACATCTCAGCTCCAGCCCAACCCCCTCACACGCACACACAGATACACACACTTCAGGGTTTTGGAGGGACTGGCAGACCACCAGTGAGCTCCTCACTAACACTGCTTCTCTATCTTTGTCTTTCAGAGCACAGACCTTTTAATGGCTTCCAGGTAGAAACCAAGGAGAGACAATCAAAATGAACTCTATACCGTCTATGGACAGGCACATACAGCAGACCAACGACCGTCTGCTGTGCATAAAACAGGTAAGTTAGCTGGGCTATGTACATACTGTATGAACAAGCTGCGAAGAAATGCCCATTCTGTGCCAGTGCTGCCTCTCGTTTAGTAGGATACCAATCTTATTCTTTCACATAAATTTGATAGTTATGCAGCATAAACCTTTACAGACCTTCATATAGATTTATTTTTATATACTGCTAGAGTGGCGAAATTAGTACCACTGCAACTTCTCATCATCCTGGTACAAAAGCACCAGTGCTATTTCATAAAAGACTACCATTTAACTCCAAACAAACCTAAGCTGGAATCAGCTTGCATTTAGATGACATAATTAATCATGGCCACTTTTCATTATGGAAAGGCATTGAGTTTACTGTGAGCATATTAAGATCCTTATTTTCATATTTCTAGTCCTATCAAAATAAGTCGTCTTGCTTTAACATGCATGAGGCCGATGGAATTAATGCCAATTGTTTGATGCGTAACAGTTGCAGTGGCAGTATTAAAAAGCACATTTTGACTAGGGTTTTCTGAAATGGAAGACAGCCTTGTGGAACCGTCTGTTCTGGCTGTTCTTATTTTGTGGAAATTTAACACCTCAGCTAAAGAGAAAGTGCCTGCCCGAGCCTGCTTTCTTCCCGGAGATGGAAACTAAGTCATCCATTTCATCCAGCTAGGGGATCTCATTCTAACTTTTCTTCTGATTAAGACTTTCTAATTGAGAGGTGAGGAAATACTTTGGGGGAAAATAGCATTTTGCCCCCAGTTCGGTTTGGAGCTCATTCTTCCCTTGGTTGGGGCTTCAGCTCAGTACCGACGCCGGGTTGTAAAGTGGTAGGCGCTCGTAAATGTCACATTTCTTTGTCCGGCCTCAAGTTCAGAGAGCTTTCGCCATTGTGGAACCCCCTGCTCCAAGCCCTCCCGTCTCCTGGGACCTCTATAAATGGTAATCTGTCCACCTCTTTATCAGGCATTGCAGGATCCGGTTGCACAGCCGGTCAGTTCAGGGGGGCTTGCCCAGCACGTTCAATTCACATTTGCAAAGCACGCTTCTGAAACATACATGCACCCCTTCTCCATTTTTACTCACATATGAAGTTTTGGCAGAATTAAAGTGTTGCACAACCCTGGGCTGCTGCCTTGATATTTGTCTTTGATCATTGTTTGACAGTATTTGTTCCAAAGTGTCTTTATTTCTGTTTTGTGCAAGTACTGAAGGAGGGAGTGTGTTGTTTTTTAGAGATTTAGGGCTAGAGGATCGTTATCTTTGGCTTGTAGTTTAGAGCTGTTCAGGTTTAACCAAGGTTATTTCAAAACTAGTTTTATCTGCATAATAATTTGGAAGTTTAAACCATTGATTTTTTCCATGTCACGTTTTACCTCTTATGTTAGTCAGCCTTGTATACTCCAGGGATTTTTAAAGCTGTTAGCGTTGAGCAATATGTATAAGATATTATGCGATTAATTATGCAATACGATTATTTTTCCTTCCCTGGTGTGTGGGTGCTACTGGTTTTCTTATCAAATCTGTATTTACAGTAGTTGTTTTGTGTGGTAATGTTTTTTTCTTTGAGGGGAATATTCAAAACAGTAAAACAACAAAGAATGAATCACAAATGTTTTAGTAACCTTTTAGCTTGTCAAATATTTGAAAAGTGACTAGCATTAACATCCAAGCATAATCAGGTACAGATGATCAGATTGGTGCTTCGTGTCAGCTACTTCCACTACATGGAAGTGCTTTTAAGATCAAGAACACAAGGCACTTCTTTACAACAAGGGTTGTGAGGGTATGAAACCAGCTATCTTGATGAAGCGGACACCTTACCTAACCACCACATGGGCTGTATGGGCCCTGGGGTTCACAAAAATATTCATCTGAAACCCATTTCTGTGTGGAAAAAAAAAACGATATATATATCTTAACGGGACATTACACAGTATCTGACCATTTGAACAAAACACTGCAACTTGTTCAGTATTCGCAGTATTTTGGGGTGGACTGTTGGCCTACCAGTAATTATCAAGGGACACATTTTTAACTTGATCAGGTAAACACTTTTTTCTACCAGGTAAGCAAAGGAGGGCTTTCTTCATTACAGTTCACTATAATCTGGCTTTGAAGTCAAGCTGCATGTGAGGCTAATACTACTGCTTTGCTTTCGTCTGCTCTGAACAAGCATGCCTCTCGGGAGCTGTATTTAGTCATTCCTGTAGCACATGTAGTCATCTGACATTAATTTAGGAAGCTTCCCTGGGGCTATTCCTGAGAATAGTCCTCCGCCAGACAGAGGTGATGCTGGACAAGAGCAGGAGATGGCGATCAGATGGAAAAATATTTTATTGTAGCTCAACACTGAAAATTATTTCTCGCATGGAGTCAATTTAAATATTCTAATAACTAACGGCAAAACCGAAGCCATGGATTGCAAACCTCAACAAGCTGCAATGTAGAGAAACCAGCGAGTTGCAGTTTTACTTTTTCCCCTTATGGGGCTAGTTCACGGCCGCAGGTCATTTAGAAATGGGGTGCAATTTTGCAGTGATTGCTCGGTCCTGATCAGTTGGGAAACGCAGTAGAAAATGAGGGCGATCCAGGGCTCACCACATCACATGGACACAACCAAGTCCTAGATTGTAAAAATGACATGACATGCACAGATATGGCTAAAATGTGGATAATAGGTAAACATGCTAATTGAGCCAAATTCATTGTAATGCACTGGCTTGATGGAATAAAAAAGTTGGTAATTTAATTTAAATCTAAAACAAGTTGACACTGCACTGATCAAGGCAGCCCTATGTGATTTTGGAAACTCAATATATTAAATAGCATTTATATTGTGCCAATTAGACCACCAGTGAGCTCTTTCAACATTACTCTGTTCTCTTCCAAGTACAGTAACATGGTTTTCAAGAGAGATCAGAACAATTAACTTACTATCCTCTCCCCTTGACAGAGTAGAATCTTCCCGCAATTAAAATAATTAAGGAGATATTGTCAAGCCAATCCAGCGGTTGGGCTTAATTAAAAATAAAAATAAATGTTTTTCTTATAGAAATTTTGCATCTTAAGAAATATAATTGCCATGCAAAAGGAGTATAAAACAAAAAAAATGAGAAATGCATTTTTTTTGTCCTCCGGAGTAGTGGCTCTTATTCCTAAATATAATGAGCATGATATTTACAGCACAAGGATAAGGGTACTAATTTCTCACTATACTGCCATTTTTAAAATTCAGTGACTAGCATTATTGTATCTAGCAGTTTCTCAAAACACTTAACAATGAAACAGGATAACAGTCCTCAAGTCTATCAAATAAGTTTTGGCTCTTAACTCTCTGCAGGGTTTTTGCTTTGAAGAAGGTCCTCTAAAGACCATCTGTAATTTGCAGCTTTTGTCAAGATGTGCTTGTACATCTCCAGTCCTGTGGCTCCAATGGCAGGGTCGTTTTTTTCCAGAAGAATGATAGGTTCCAGACACTCCCTGTGCCTGTGCTCCTGGTTAAATCGGATTGGCGGGGTTTGGTCAGGGAGCCGGGAACGTCTGGGATCTGGCAAGCTTCTCTTGCACGGCGTGCTGCGAGACTGGCAGAGTGATAACACAGAGCTGTCCCTGCGCAAGAGAGAGTAGCACAACCAGTCTCTGTGGTGCTTATCCCCACATTTCCCCAAAGGCTGATTGCTTAGCTACATGGTTCCTAATTTTGAAATGTACAAAAACTACATGAAAAGGCTGCCGTCGAAGAAACCTTCATTGCACCAAATGTCTGGTCTTGACCAAGGTTTATCCTGTAGAATGGTATGACTGCCCTTAGGACCATCAGATTAAGTTTATCTAAATTTATCAAAGATTAGGAGACCATGTCTCCTGTCGTCTGCCCTCCAAAGACTGTATTGATTATATACAGCATTGGAACCTTGTGTTACATATGACAGTAAGGAGATCTCTGCTATACACATTAGAGGAATAAACATCACAATAAACATTATGCGGGATTCCCATTTCTTACCCACAGAAGCAAGCATCTAGAGTTAATATACCTCTAAGGCTGTGAAGTTCATTTATTTAACGCCTGTGAAGGTTTTATTGAAACTTTGAAAAGGAATGGGCAGAGAAACAGTCGCTGATTTTGAAATAAAAGCAGATACGTTTTTTGGTTTTGTTTCAAAACTTGCGAGTGCTCGTCCTGTGGCTGTAGCTGACTCAACAAAAGAGCATGCATAAGGTGAATCCAGGCATAAGGGGATCTTGAAGGTCACTGATGTAATTGTCTGATAGAAAGTTACACAGAACAGCCAGACTGCTCATAAAGCAAGTGCCCTTCAGCTGTTCTGAAGGGGTCCTTACAAGAATGTAGAGCTGCGGAAGAGGCTTAATAAAACAGTGTTTCTACTATATTAAACCGTGGGACCATATTAGAAGTCACTTTTGGCTGAATGTAAAATACATTACAGTTATGGCACGGACAATTTTTCAGTTGCAGTCGCAATAACTGGGAGAAAGTGGAGGTTGGGTGAGGGCTTGGTTTCCATTCATGATACAACACACAGTTTTAGTACACACTGGTATAAAGACCATTTCCATTGGCTGTTTTTTTTATCCTTTTTGTTTATTTGATCCACTAGTTACTCAAGGCCTCTGCTGGGAGGATAGATTTTTTTTTTAAAGAAAAAAATGTTTCCCAGTCACTAAATGAGGTACCTTATCTGTAAAAGAAGCTATACCTGCTGTCGAAAGAGTAATTTAAGCAACATTTGAATTGTGTAATAAACCACATGATTTCTCTGACATGGCTGTTTGAAATTCAGCAGTGCGCTCTTGTGTTATTTCCCAGTAACGGTGCTCCTGTCCCTTCGCTTTGCACAGGTGGCCCATAGCTTTTCAGAAGCAGGTTGTTGTGTAAATGGGTAGGAATTAGCATTAAAAGAGAACCCTGTTCTCCAATAAAATATCATTTTTGCCGTTAAATTTCTGACTACGGCTTTTAATCCCGTTTTTCTTCTTTGGGGGATGTGTGTGTGTTTTTCCAGCACTTACAAAATCCAGCAAATTTCCAAACGGCGGCGACCGAGCTCCTGGACTGGTGTGGCGATCCACGGGCCTTCCAGCGCCCCTTCGAGCAGAGCCTGATGGGCTGTCTGACGGTAAGCCGGCTCCGCCTCCGAGCTTAGGAACCCAGCTAAGGAATTGTAAAGAACTGTTTTTGTTTTTCTTTAATGTACAAGTATAAAGCAACAGTGGTTATTTTGTAGCCTTAATTACCCTTTTGCTGTATGTTTCGGAAGCATGATAAATTTGTCCCTTTTTAAAAAGTAAAATGTACTTCTAGCTGGTTTCATTTATTGTTTTACACCTACTGCAAGGTACTTTAAGATGCTACTTTTAAAGTTGTTATATAAAATAAATTTATTATTATTATTATTATTATTATTATTATTATTATTATTATTAATACGGGAGACCACAAACAGGATTCCAGTGACTATTCACCAGTTTTAGCTGTTTACCACTGATTAAGGAAGTGTGCCCTGCCCTTTTCAGTACGATGAACGTGGGCGTGTTTCTCTCAAGATCTCTTTATGTAAGAACAGGCTGCGGCAGAACCACAAGCTATTGGCTAGGTCCTGTTAAAGACAGCAGGACACACGAGGGCAGAGGTTAACAGCGACACAGAGAAAACGAAGGGAGTGAGCAGTAAGCACACAGTCACTCAGACCACAAAGTAATCAATGCAGTTTAAAGCTCTAAAGCTTTTAATTCCTTGGTTAAAAACCATGCAGTTTTAACTGTGCTGTTGCATTAAGCCCACAGTGGTGCTAGATCTTTTAATTAAATAAGTGCCATAAAAAATATAAAATATATTAAGCATTTAAAAAATGAACAGCTGTATGACTTCAGACGTTTCCAAGCCTAAAAAGAGTATCTCTGATTGGCATCTGTCATTCATACGCAAAGATTCAGTCACACAGTGTGAGGAGGCAGAGCAGGAAGAGGCTTGCAGAGGGCAGGCTGATTGATTGGTCTGTCTGTGTAACTAAAGAAAAAAAACTGCTCTGGATTACAGGAACCCTGCACATTAAAGTGCCATGATCATTTCTTAGCTTTCTGGGCCACCCTGATCTATCAATTTCTTTATTGCTCTATGTGTAAGATATCTAGACCATGCCAGGTTTTATACTCTCTTGTCCAACATCCTTCTGTTTCAAACTTTTAAAGCTACAGGCCTGGAGAGCAGATTTCATAGTTGTTGCCAAGTACGGAAATCCAGGTTTGAATGTTTCCAGCTCAGAGTGCTGTCTGCTGTCCTGTGTCCTAGAATTACCTCACGTTTCCCAGCACAGGGTTGACTGATATTTTGTTTTATTAATAAGAAACCAAAAAGTGCCACCCTCCAGTAGTTAATGAAGTATTATGTAAAAGATTAAAGGCATCAGAAGATTAGAGGTTTGGCTGACAGAGCTGGACATGTCGGGCACTAGTTGTCCTAAGGCTGTTGATTTTCATTTGTGGCTAGCAGGAATGCACCCTGCTTGTCCTCTTTTAGCTTGAGATTCTCATGTAAGGAAGTGAAATTTTTCATCAGAATTTTTGATAAGAAAAGCAGCAGTACCTCATTACCCAGTAAACCTGACAACATTCAGTAACTGTCAAATGTTTGTTTGTTTTAAAATAAAATAGGCAGTCCTGAACTACTTTATTTTAGCGTGAGCACTCAAACCATGGTTATGTTTCATGTACATGTGTCAACAATTCTTTCATGTATTTCTGTGAAAATATGTTTCAAAAATTACTTGGAAATAGAAATTTTAATTTAAACATCTCAGAAGTTCACAGTGTATTTGTATGCTGGAAGTAGAGAACTTTGGCAGTGAAGAGGTATATGGGCCTGTCACTTGCCTTAGAGTAATAAAAGAGTCAAGGCACTTTTAACAGACTTTATGTCGGCCACGACTCCTGACAATCTGAGTTAGATTCTCACCTCCTGCCTGAAAACAGCACATCAACCCAGAGAATTTTGGTACAGTCAGCCATTGATAGTCTTTCAGTGTTATGGACAACCATTTTCAATGTGACAAAAAACATGCCTTTCTGAGTCCTTAATGTTAATAATCAATCATGTAGAAACACAAAAGAAATATGAACTGAAGACATATTCCAAAACTTTTGGACAATAGCACCTACTGTGATGGGTGTACTGCAGAATATTTATAATTCCAGGCTATTATATATGAAATAAAGCAAATTGTTATTTTTTGACAGAGCTGTTTTGTACCAGGAGGTCAGTCTATGTTTTAGATGTAATTTCTGCTTATTATTTCCTCCAGTGAAATTCCAAGCTATCCTAAGATGCACACTGCTCAGCCCATCCTATAAGCTGGCCTGTGCTGCAACTTCTCACGGTGTCATACAGTAAATCCTAAAGTCAAGTGTTTGGTCTATGTCACTGTTTTAGACAGTTAAGTGGTTGCATGAGGTACTATACTTTTTTGATTCTTTGTGCTAGCCTTAGGCCAGGAAATATTTGCTGTGGATATTTTTTTTTCTTTAATAAGTTATTATCCCCTTTTCTTCCTGTGCCTTTTCATTTAAAATTAATTTTCCCAATTTTCTGTTGCGGTTCTTCCCTACCACCCAAAACAAACTGTGCATTGTTACAGTATGCTAGTCAGGTAATGTACCGTATACTGTAATCAAAACTGCAGTGTCTGTGTCAGTTTGTCATGTTTGTTCTTCTGAGGTAAGTGGCTCTCTGGGGGGCAGGATCTAAAATACTCAGATTATACAAGTAAAATGGGAATTATTTTCCTGCCTGCTGGTCTAACACAAAGACTGATTTGAATTCAGTGAGATTGTGTTTTTTTACAACTAAACATTTACCTTGTCTACTAAAGCCAGTTTACTCAATTACATCTGCAAACTGCTCATTATATTCTAAATTGTTTTTATTGAAAGGGATCAAAAATTGATTTTTCAAAACCTAATGCAGTGTTTTGGGTGTGCATGTAATATTTATTTTTCTGTATAATTTTTTTTTTACTTTAACCATCTGCAAAATGCTTATTAAGCAGGTATTAGCCGTCAAGTAGGAATGTAATTAATACCCAGTGGATGAATGCTCGTCTGATAGACCGCTATCCTTACACCTGGCAAGAATTGTCCTTGTACCCACAATATAGAAATTCAAGTTGGTGGGAGTTTTGTAATTTGGCCCTTCATATAGCAGAAATCATATCAGTTGCAAAAACACAAATCTGCAATAAAACATTCTCAGATAGTATTTCTCACTCCGGCTACAATTTAGGTTTTGTTTCTTACTAAATATTATTTGCCTAAAATAAAATTGTCTAGAAATTTAATCTGACAGCATGATTAGGAAAAAAAAAAGCTTTTTTCTTTTTTGCCCTCTCTGAAAGCAAAAATGTTTTTGAACGTGTCAATAAGAATGCATAGTCTTTAATGTCAGAATTTTTTTAATTAATAAATTATAGGACATCTTTGTTAACCTTCCTCCCTCTAATCTATATAAATTATCCTTAACCGGAAATAAAAGATATACTGAGCATCAAAAGAAAGATCACGTGCAGTGGCATAAATTCACAAAATATAATCAGGCATAAATAGAGTGATAGGTTGCATAAATATAGTGCATACATAGGGTAATAGGTTTCTGTTGCTGATGATAAGTATATGCATTTTTAATAACATGGATGTTTATTTTTAAAATGAGGTACACACTAATTATGCATGCCTCGTTTTCAGCAGGCGTATTTCTGGGCAGTTTGTCAAGGGATGTGGCAGGCCTAAGACAAAAATTGGTAACTTTTGAGCAGAAAGCAGATATAGTGGAAAGGCTTAAAGAACAAACCTACAATAAAAGGCCCTGATTTCTGGTAAGGGCTGCAGTAGCTCTGAGCCTGTCCTGGAAGAACAGGGTGCAGAGGGAGAATCTACCCTGGACAGGACACACTGCCTCACACACACAGAAGCAATTTAGAGATACCAGTTAACCTAACAAGTCTTTGGAGGTGAGAGGAAGCTAGCATTTGGAGAGACCCTATGCAAACATGCAATCATATAGCAACGTTTGGCATTGCAATACTTAAAATAAATCGGAAAACCATTCTGGAGTGTTTTTAAGAAATTTTAAAAACCCAGGCATTTTTCTAACCTCAGCGCCTTTGCTCATACAATTTCACAGAAAGCCCTTTCTAATGTAGATCTTATAATATAAAGGTCTTTATAATATGCAAAGTTAAGCAAGTGATTAGTGTGCAGTGGGATAGAACAGTTAAACAGCTTAATTGATGCATGGTCTGGAATAATAAAATATAGTCTAGGAGTAACAAAAGTCAGTTTCGCACTACAAAGCTAACTTCCAGACTTCCCATGGGAGCAGGTTTTAAACTGGAAAGGCCTAACACTAAGCCAGGGGCACTGAAAATAATTCTGCACAGCTGCTTCCTGCTCTGGGGCCAGCCATGAAATAAACACAGCCCAGAAGGGATTCCTGGGATAACACTGGCTCTCTGGGGTGAAGGTGCTCCGTGTGGGGTTCCTTGGGATCCCGCAGGTGTTGACTGTGCGCTCTTGTCCAGGTCGTCAGCCGAGTTGCTGCCCAGCAAGGCTTTGACTTGGATCTGGGATACCGGCTCCTGGCTGTGTGCGCCGCAAACCGGGACAAATTCACTCCAAAATCGGCAGGTAAGTCCATGCCTTCTGTCCGTTATACTGTGTTGGACCGCATCCAGTGTGAAGTAAAGTTCTCCTTCCGACTCGAGATAATTTTACCAACCACATTACAAGAGTGATTAATGGGGCTCTTTAACCTACATGTATCTCTGCTGTAACCTCGGATGTAAATCAACATAACTTAAGTTGATACATCTTATCAAATCTCACTGAATGTTCCTGCTATTGTATGGCATGCTTTTCTCTCTTATGTCTGATTAATTATGGACATTTAGTTGTATTCTCACTTTGCAGCGAGGTTCTCATGGAGAATATTAGATGTATTGAATATTAATTTACATTGGCTTCCCATTGTAGTTTTTTATTAAGATTTCAGCATCTCCAGTTTTTATTCCTTCCTATGAAAGATAATGTAATGTACTTCGTGAGCGAGTCATCTCAAGGTTTCAGGCAAATTTACTGGAACATGAAAGTAATGTCATATTACGCGATGAGAAGGAGACTGTGATTCATTGGTTGCTGGTTGAAAGTACAGTCTTGATTTCCATGCTGTGAAAAAAGAAACGTAACCAGTTTGTTGATGTTTTGCATTTTCTATTGGTGAATGTAGGTAGCTGCCAAAACAAAGTCTGATTGTAGAATACATTGATTTTACTGTTAGCTGAATGCTCTGCGTTGATGCTTTTAATTACAGCTTTGGTTTAAATAGTTTTAAAAACCATGAAAAGGGTTTTTTATGTTTTTTTCTATTTCTTAAAAAAAGGTATGTTTAACACTTGAAAAAGTTAAAACCAGTAGATGTTTTGGAAAATGTTTTAGGGGAAAGCAGTTCATCAGGAACACTTAGCATGCTGCATGTGCAACTGCTGAATTCTGCCTTAGGCCTGGCTAGTCTGAAGGAGAAATGTGGACACATCTAGCTAGCTTGTCATTTTTGAAGTACACTGCTGTTGCTTGTTCTGCTTACGCTCTGAACTATGAAAAAAAAACGATCTAGCGTCAAGGCTTCTCTAGGAAATCAAATTTGTTTTTCAGAATGTATTTATTGGTGGTTTTGGAGGTGTTTTGCTTGTCACTCTGAGATTGTAGATGAATGTCTCACACATGGTCTCAACAGGAATGACATAATGCATTTGAGAAGAATCCATAGCAAGTTTTTATTCTGCCACAAATGCATTTAAGCCTGAATGGTGCACCAGAAATAGTTAGAAATATCTTCTGAAATGTCCTTTATCTTGTACATTTGTCAATGTAAAGTAGATGGGAAAGATGATAGATGACTTTTTCTGGCTTGAAACTTTTTTTATAAAGTAAAGGTAAAAGGATGGCTGAAAGCTCTGCTGATAACTATGGCAACTGTGGGACAGTCGAAACCCTCAAATCCATAAACTGTGGTTCACCGTTGTCCCTGTACTACTGCCTCAACGGGGAATCTCTGTTTGATAATTACTTTTGCTCAGATTCTAGGGAGTACAGAAAAAGTACCTGAATATGTTTTGTGACAAGTGTTGTTTTTCTAAGATGTTTTTGGAAGTGTTGCAGAGCTATTAAGGATATTTTGGGGAATGTGTTCCAGCCCAGTCAGGGTTTGTAAGGTATCAAGATGACAGCGAGAGATAAATGCATGAATTCCCCTGGGAGACAACAGTAAAATCGAAACAGCACTGTTTTCTTGTCCTTGTTTTTAACCTTTCCCTCCCTGTTGGCAGTTCATAGCTTTGTTAGCAGGTAAACCTTCAATCTGCTTCCACTTTATGTGCTAAAATCACAATCCTAAGTGTTGGATTGCCTACCCATTAAAATCATGTCAAGTGACACTCTGTACACATTTCGGAAGCCATCGTGTTCCGAGGAACCCCTTTGCAATCCAAAAGGAAACAAATGCTTCTCCTGCATCTTAAATTACCACGGAGTGAGAGTTAAAGGATTTGCAATGAACAATTGTGATCCATGCCCTGGTTTACCACCACACTGCATTCTTCGTACCTTTGTCACAAGGGCATTCAGGGGCCAGACAGGGAGACGGCCAGAGCAGAGCATACTGAGAGCCTTGTCAGAAAGATGGCTCTTAAAAACCACTCATCGAGGCCTCAGGGCAAGGTTGTATTGAAAATTCACCCAGCCGTTGCTGAGAAACTGCAGTAAGCAAATCACATGATGGCCAGGATGGCGACAATGGGTCGGACATCTGATATCAGAGACAGGGACTTAGTGTCTGTGATACAGTGGGTCTGTTGGAAAAGATTCAGTACCTTCCAGCTAATAGATCTATACTGGAATACATTTGCTGCTAGATTAGTTAGGTAGAGTTGGGGGGGGGGGGGGTAAATTAAATATTATTTCCATACTATCTCAAGAATAATTTATTTAGCTTTCCTGTTGTCCATCCTGATTTGTTTCTATGATAGGGAGAAAATGATGTGTTAAGGACATCAGGGGGGTCATGAGGCTGGAAACTGAGTTTTTCTCATTGAATTGATGTTTTTTAACTGTGGCTTGAAGCACAAAAAGGAGCTTCTTTTTTTTTGCTCTTGCTGCATTTTCCTTCTGCTTTTCTGTTTTTCCGAAGCTTTGTACTTAGCCTACCGCTTGTAATTTTAAAACTTAAATATATTTGCTCTTGATATAATGAGACCAAGGAATTTACAAGCAAAAGATTATGTAAAACGTGCAATAGATTATTAAATCATTTAGATGTATGACTTACCCAATGTATTAGAACTTTTGCTGTTTACTGTTGTAAATAGTGTTTGTGGACCAGTAGGTGGTGATCTTTCCTCTGGACCAGTATTTCCAGCCTAGTGCCCCATTATGGTGACTGGGAACACTGTGCTGGAGAAGTTGTTGTCTTCCAAATTAGATGGTAAACCAAGGTCCTGGGTGCTTGGTCATAAAAACCTGGGGCAAGCCTGATGATGGAGCATGGATGGGGATGATGATTATTCTAATATTCTTATAATTAGAATTGGTCACATGTCTTGTAAAAAAAGGTTCCCTAGTTTCTTATTCTTTTAAATTAGAGTTCTGCGAGAGTTCCATTAGCCATCTGTCATAAACACAGCTAGAGGACAAAAAAAAAACTAAAAAACAATGAATGTCCTATAGCAAAAGTAAAGGTGTGAGCAAGGCAGGGAGAAGCACAGTAACAGATGCATTCAAGTAGGAAAAACTAACCAGAACTTCTTTACCCAAACTTTGCATTCACCTTCTTTTATTTGAATGTGTAAATCAGAGCTTGCAGTCACACACCCTTTCAATGCCAGAAACATTTTTTGATCGCCTGCACACACAAGGAGAGTGATGCAGAGACTCGGCAGTCTTCATACAATGCAGGTGCTAATTTGAATGTAGTAGGCAAACTTATTTGAATTCCACATATAATTGCCCAAACTTTATGTGGCATGGCCTTTAAACATAACAATAGTCTGCTTTATAAATGAATAATTGTAACCTGTAATTAAATTGTTATTTAAACCATGTCTTTACAGAGATAGAATGTTGCTTCTGCAGGATTTATCATTTTTAAGAGATTTCTTATAGCTGCCAACAGCTGTATCACCCTGTGCCTCACAACTGGCAGCCTACTGAAGCTCAGCAGGTGTGAGCCTGGCCAGTACCTGGATGGGAGACCTCCTGGGAAAGCTAAGGTTGCTGCTGGAAGACGTGTTAGTGGGGCCAGGAGGGGGTGCTCACCCTGCGGTCTAGGTGGTCCTAATGCCCCAGTATAGTGATGGGGGACACTATACTGTAAAAATGTATGTATAACTGAGGTCCTGAGAACAATTCCAGGGAGTTTCTTGGTGTCCTGGCCAAATTTCCCACTGGCCTTTAACATTCATTGGCTCCTAAAAATCCCCATCAATGAACTGGCTTCATCATTCTGTTCTCTTCCCCGCTGATAGCTGATGTGTGGTGAGTGTACTGGTGCATTTTGACTGCTGTCACATCATCCAGGTGAGACTGCACATTGGTGGTGTAGAGTCTCTGAGTGGAGTGGCTTTGAGTGGAGTGTCCAGAAAGGCACTATATAAGTGAAAGTAATTATTATTGATTATTATTATTCTATAACATGTTTGGTAAGCCAGTGTTACATTTGACTCATTATTAAACACTAACTTAAATACCTGTTCTTCAGCCAGCTGCACACTGTCTAAAAGCAATATTACACGCTCATTGACACACTGGTCCTGACAAGCTGTGACTGTGAATGTTGTGATTGCTGGTGAATGTCATGGGCCTGTCCACAATATGAGCACTTGTCTGTGCTATTGGGCTGTTTCAGGACATAATTACTAACAGTAAGCGGCTGAGGTTTGCAATGTGAAATGAATTTAGCAGGCATGAGCTTTCTGTCATGTTTATGGTCTTTAGCCCTCTGGTTAGAGGAAGAGCTGTGACTCAAAAACATGAAGACACTGCCATGGTTTAAAATTTTGCATTTTGCTAAGGAAAGAGCCCATTATGTAAGTGGATTTGCTTGGATTAGAGTACACAGAGTGCTTCATGTTTATCCCAAAGAAAAATATTTTCTAACCTTTTTAAATTCAGAGTTTTGTTGGGGTTTTAAACACAAGCTGCATAAAGTACAGATTAGAATGGTACAGTATATGCAATTAAAAAGAGCCATTTAATTAGGATTTAGGAGGCAAAATAAGAAGACAAAGCTTTATTTTGGATGTGCTCCAGTTCATGGTTCTTGGAGTTTTTGGTTTTCCATGAAACTGGAATTTCCTGTTATTTTTTTCAGAAATCCCATTTTGCAAACATTTCAGTGTCAAAACCCTGCTGTTGGGTAAACCAGTCCTCCGCTGCTCCCAAACTCCGTTCAAAAGAAAGTTCTGAAAATGAGCAAGAACTCTTCATATTGATTCTAGTGTCACACTCATTATTTTCAGATAAGTTTGGCTCATTGATAGAATTCATTTTTATTAACTGAATCAATTCCACAATATAGTGCTGCTGGCCTGTCAAGCCAAATAAGATTGAAAGGTGTATAATAAATGTATCGTTTGCTTATAAGACCAAGATTTTGTTAATTTTCTGTTTCCATTCCCTGCTCAGCATCATTTGATAGATGGTAGAGGAACATTGTCCTGTAAAACTTGCAATTGTTTTACATCAATGTTCTTAATGTGATGAAAGCAGAAGCCTCTGCAGTTTCTCTTGATCTGGTGTTAACAGAAAATGCACAGCCGCCCACTGGTGAGTGAGTGCTAATGAACACGTGCTGTTTTCCTCACCTGCCAAAGACAGCGACAATAGTAGGTCACTGTCAGCATAAACAAAGTGTTATTCATGGTAGTGAGCACGAGCAGTAACTTGCTTTAAAATGAGGTTTCGGCCTTTGAAAGCTTCACAGTGTAGTCTTCTACTGACACATTGAAAAGATTATTAAAAACTAACACTGATAAAAACAGGGACAGAAACTGGGTCAGAGCTAGCCTGACCAAGCTTTAATGACTCAACACTGCTGTGGCTCGTTCTGTGGCCTGGAATAGGACTGTGTCATATTTTCTATGTGGCATTAAGGAAGAGGCGTGCATCCTTTTCCCCTGTTTTTCTGGGCAAGAAAGGCCAGCATTCTTTTCAGACATTCTTTTGAAAACATGAACTGCTGATTCTGACCCCTTGCACGTGGAGAAAAAGGAAATTCAGACACAAAGTTTGAATGAACAAATGAGTTGACTATATTTTGAAGAAACAACTTTTTTTTTTTCCTGTGAGAGAGAAAGATGGGTGTTTCTCTCCCCCTAAAACAAAAAAAAATGGATGAGCCCCACACATTTGCAAGCACACAGGGTAACTCTGCTGGGGGAGGGATGTGGGAAAATGGCCATTGCAGGGATGGTGTCTGGGGGTGGGGCGGTTGGGCCCAGGGAGGGAAGTAGCTGTCTGTGACCTTCCTGTGAAAAGGATTAGCCTGATCTATTAATCTGTGATTACTGGGGCTATCCATCCACTGCGCAGGGTCAAACACAGCATCGCCATCTCAGCTGCTCTTCAACCTGCTATTCCGATTAAAATTACTCAGCCTCTATCCTGACCAGGGTTTTGACAAATAGAGTTTGAGTAAAGTCTCGTTGGAAATGACTGCACACACCTTGGCCGGCATACACACCGGCAAAATATAACACAGTTGATTTAGGAAAGCGCCTGATCACGTTTCTCCCCATGCTGTTCAGAATGGCACATTCCAAATTGCTCTTGCTTGAATAGGCGCAAGGAATGTCTTAAGTTTCAGGGAAAAGCAGAGAAGGCAATTTAGGAGAACAGTAATGCGCACCAGAGGGCTAAACTTTTTTTTGCCTCCTTTTGTATCTTTTTGGTTATAATACAGAAATTGGAAAAAGGAATTTGGTGTGTCATAATATCTCATTAGTTTTCACTAAATGTGCCAAAAATGTAAACACACTGATGTATTTGCTTGAGAATTTCAGTGTTTAAATTGTACCCAAGCTAACCTTAGGTTCTGGACAAAGCATGAAGTTCTCTTTACTCTTTGTGGGGGCAACGGTTTAATCCAAACAAAATGTGAACAGAGCATTTGAATTGTCTTAACTAAAACAAGCTATGTGGCATAGATCAGGCTAAATCGACACGAGTATGTTCTCAGTGTTTGTCTTGCAGGCTTAATACTGATTTAGTTTTCTAACATCTTAACCTGTTTCTCTGTTAGAACATTATAATTTGAATGGAATGAATTGTTTTCCAGTAGTGTGGCAGATTTCCGGTTTTGAAGTCCATCTTGTACCTTTTTGTCAGCTGCTGTATGTACAGGTCTTGCTGCACAAAAATTTGCATTAAAAAAACTCTTTCCTGAAATGATTTCCAGAGAGAACAGTGATAGCTGTTAGACATCCTCATCTTACTGACTTTAGATATTTTGACAGTTTGGAGGTGTGTCTAAGCTGAAATAGAATTGCTTGGTTTCAGACCAGTCATAGCATGAAACTCAAAAGCTAGTTACTACAAGAATTTTAATGATGCTTTGTTTCACTCAGAGGCTTAGTCTAGACTGCATAACAAAAGAACACTCAACTCAAATCTTCCAGAAGCTGCAAAAGCATGTATGTTTATAGGGTTGTGAAAGGTTTGTTGCCTTTCAAGTGAATGTGAATGCAGTTCCATTTTCATTTTTCTTGTTAGAAAGGACAAGTATGGTTTCTTTTAGTGCCGCAAATCCTCAGTCAGAGCCATCTGAAGTCTTTCATTTCATTCTTGTCTTCTGACCCAGCACAGTGGCCAATTACTAGTGACTAATTGTCAGTGATAAGGAAGACTGCTGATCTTGCAGCCAGCCCATTGACAGCTGTGACAACATCCTTGTCGGCACATTGGTGTTAATAAACCTCCAAGCCACAGGGAGACAAAGGAAAGAAGAAAACAGAACTGAGCAGCACACCAGCTTAAAGCCTCACACCCACCATACTGATATTTCATATCTGAAACGCCTGTGTCTTAATGAACTGTCCTCACTGCACATGCTGTACATCAGCTCACAAAGATTTCAAGTTCTAAGCTCACCACACAGGTACAGGTCTTGCGTTATTGTTTATGATAACACCAAAATTAGATGTTTTCAGAGTTAGAATCAGGACAATAATGTGAAAGGAGTCCAACCTACTTAAAATATGCATAGAAATGTCACTACCAATTTAATTTTTTTAGTGTATGTTTCAATGAGCAGCCATTGCTACAACTTTCTATGTTATTAGTAATATATACATTTCGCTTAGAGCAGAATGCTACATTATTTATTGGGATACTTGCACAATAGTAAAATAGTGATTTTGGAGATTTGAAGTGAGCAGGCAAGCAAACTGTCAGGTGGAATTGTTGATGAAGTGAGGAAGACAGAGTATTGATTTTTTAAAAAAAAACTCTGTAGTGTTATAAACATCTTGAGCTCACTAGCTGTGTCCCACTGGTTATGATTCTTTTGCGCCTCTGGACGTCATTGTTTTATGTACGGTTCCTCTCTCGAAGGTGAGTATCAGCAAGGCTTACGACTGTCAGCTCCTGAAAGAACAAATGCTTAAATATGTGTGTTCACGTATTATATGCTGTAATTTGTAATTAGTAAGATTCTGAAGAAAATGTATATAAGGTTAATGTTATAATATCATATATATATATAATGTTCCTTGTCAGACATTTCTAAAACCCTGTATAAAATGTAGAACAGGAGTTCTGGATTGCATGCAAGAGCTGCTCTGAGACCCATGCAGGTCCAGTGACAGGTGTTGCAGTGCCCAGGTGGGTTCATCCTCAGCTATTTTAAAGTCTCTCAGACAAGATGACACCCAGTCCCTTAATGTTCCCGTTTCATGTTTGTGATCCTGGGGTCTGATCTAAAAGAGCATCTTCTTTAATTGCAATACCAATAGACCTATCCCTCAGTTTCTGATTATCAGTTTTATGAATTTTCTCTATAATGAAGTGTGCATTTTCATTCCTGATCCTTTATAAAGCCTTCCTTTATAGCCGTAGTCAGGAGACACCGTACTAATAGCGTGACCTCCCACAACACAGTTCTTTAGTGCCTCTGCGTTCTTACAATTGTTACACATTTATCTGGTCTGTTTATCTTAATGACTGTACTATGGTAAATACACTAATTATCATATACAAGCAATGGTGTTCTCAAATTTCATTTGTCAATCAAGGAATAGGTATACTACAGTAGGTTTTAATTAAAAGATTTCAGATTATGTAGTTTGGTAAAAAATGCTTTTGATTTTACGCCTTGTAGATCATCTGTGATAAACTAATGCATGACAAATAAACCTGTAGGAGCAGGTTTAAAACTGGCTGTTCTTTAGGTCTAGTGCCAGCAGGTTAATATCTTGATTTAGGAATAAATGAGGAAGCACTCTCAATAACTGTACAATTTGTACAGTCTATCTTTCATCGTAGGTGATTGAAAGCATTTTTTAAATTAAGTTGTTCTGCATTTGGTTTAAATTTCGTTGTCGTGGTCCACATTTGTGAATGTCATTTGGATTAAAAGTGATCTTCGACTGCAGGGGGAGTTGGCAAAGTGCAAGCTGAGGAGTGACAAGCCTCACCTCCTGCAGGAATGTAAAGAATGAACTTACTTTGCATAGGAATGCTGTTGGCAGCCTGTAAATCAGCAAACAGTTCATTTGTACAGTCCTGTGTCTCCCAGTGTAAAAGCAAGCAAATTGTCTGTGTCAACCATGACAGATAACTTCCAATGTGGGCTGTAATTCACATGTCATGTACACCGTCTATAGGCACTGACAGGAGGACGCATACACAGGCAACGCAAGGTAGGATTTCCTCCAGACTTCCACATTTGTTTTGGCTAAGCACAGCCTGACAAGCTGTTTACAACTTTCTCTCCTGTCATTGTTTTGTTTTTCTTATTTTAATTTTTTTTAGAAAAAAAGATGTTCTAATTTCTTGATAGTGCTGACACTATTATTTTGACAGCAGGTGTTTTTCCTATGTCATGGACTTCTGTTTATTGACAAAATTACTTTAGGTTATATGCTACCGTATAATTGTATGTTTTCTAAGGGAAACGTCTGTGAAAATATAATACGAAATATAATGATTTAGATAAAATGATGGTTATTTTAAACCAGTGAATTTTTAGCAGTACAATATAGACGACTCTCAGATGTGTGAATTCTAATTTAACACAGTGCTGGCCAGCGGAGGATAGGCTCCCCCTTTCGAGCCTTGGTTCCTCTCAAGGTTTCTTCCTACTTTTAGTCCAGGGAGATTTTCCTTGCCACTGTCACCTTAGCCTTGCTGGCTGTGGGTTTAGGCCCAGAAATCTGTAAAGCTGCTTTGTGCCAATGTCCATTGTAAAAAGCACTATACAAATAAAACATTATAATAAGCATTAAAAACATTATGTACCAATAAGTGCAAATCAACTTTTGTATCAGACTATTCAGAGCAGTATGGATATGTATGCATGCATTAAAATAAATGAGTAAACTGAATACATTATAAATGGCAAAACGAATTGTTGATGTTGCTCTTTAAAAGATCACATCTTATTAATCTAGTGAAATAGTAAATGGATCTTTCACTTTTATTTTAATCTGGAACTGACTTTTTAAATAAAAGCAAACGGAATCTGCTATTGTGACTCAGCTGAGCTTACTTCTCCCACACTCATGGCAGCTCAGCTGGGATGAAGGCTTCGCTCACACACTGCTCTGAGTCACACTTCCTTCCACAGTGTGGGCTCATGAGTGCCCAGCAAGCCACAGGTACCCCTACAACATTCCTGCCGGCCTCCAGTCTGCAGCAGCCCGGACTCGCCCCCGCAGTGCACTCTGAATAAACGCCTTTACTGGCTAAGACATGAACCACTGTGGATCCTCACCTGTCTGTTGTCTTCGTAAACAAAATGTTTCTGAAGTTCATATACAATGTTTAATATTCACAGAAATATAAGCCCATTGTCAGTGAGTGACCTGTTTTGGAATATTAATTCTTTTTTTTTAAGAAGGCATTTGTCATGCTGGATTGTGGTGTCCAAAATTAGCTATACATATGTGTATTGGATCACATCCGCCGTGGTCAGAGACTAGAGGTTTCGATGATGTGAACAGCAGCAGCCAGACTGACCCCTCCTTCATTGTTACTTCAAAGATTTGTTTGAAAAACACCACACTAACACTTGAAGGCCGTTAACTTGCTGTTCCCACAGCAGCAGGCTGCCTCCCTTTTTGATACTTGCCTGCAGTCTTTTCACACTCTCAGCCACTTTAAAATTGTTAGTTTCTCTTTGTAGTACAGTAATGCTACTCTATTGGCTTCTTTAATCTCCAGTAGTGCTGATATCCTTACCTAATTATAGTGTACCTGCCAGCAGAATCAAGCATTTTTATTTTTTTTAAGCATCTTTCAGTTCTTTTAACCCCTTGTTCACTTTGTCATTCTTATCTTGTATTTCTGGTGGGAATGTTTCAAGTACGGGATTATTTCTTAGAGAAATATATATAGAAAGGCATAAGTGACCAGTTTTGGAAAAACAGCACAGTGAGCGCAACTGTGTCCTTTCACTTCTTGAAGATTTGGTCATTGGTTTTAGACGCAGCTGTGGTTTTTAAAATGGAGACCGAGGTTTTATTTAGAGTATTGTGAGAGAGGAAGTGGCATCAACCACAGCGAGCAGTCAGGAAAACACGCTCTCTGTCAGTCAGACATAATATTACTAGAGCCTCTCTCTGTTTGTCATGTAAACCGGATACCCTCAGTGTTTTCTCTAGCAAAAGGGAATGACGTTTTAACTGTGCACTGATATTAGATTAACTGAAGATTTCCCAACCCTTTCCAAAATCAATTTTAGAGCTTTTTGTGACTCTCCAAGACAAGTCTTCTTGGCATAAGAATCTAAGAATCGGTACAAACAAGACGGGGCCTTTAGGCTCATCTATACTCTTTGGTTGCCAGTTGATCTGAGAAACTCATCCCACTGTTTTGTGAAAAAAGACATTTTATTAGCTTTGGAACACATGGCTGCGTCGCTCGTTCAACACTCTCACAACACTTTGTGTGAAAACCTCCTGTTTTCAGTTTCAAGTGCACTTACACGTAACTTTACTTGTCCCCTCTGATTTGTGTTTCAGTGTTGATTCTGAAGATGGTGAGTGGGTTGATTTTGCCAGGTTTTGGGTCCTTTCGTTTCTTTAGTGAAAAAATTGAAAAAAAAAACATTTTTTTACCTTGTCAGTGAAGGACATTCCCTTAAGCCTGCAAATGCACCGGGTTCCTCTTCTTTGGACTGATTCCAGAGCTGCAATATTTTTTTTAATAATATGATGGCCGTATGATGACCACAGTTGTGCACAATATTCTCAATGCAAAATTTGAACATAATGTGATTTAAATTTGACACTTTTGACTATGTATCATTCTTTGATGTGCTTCCCCACATTGGCTGGAAGACGAAAGTGAGAAGTGAACGTAAAAATCTAAATCTTTTGCAAAGGCAGCTTCTCAGTAAGAGCTTGCAGGTGTCGTTATTTTCTCAGGTTATTTTTTACCACAGCCGTGTAAGTGCTCTGCCAGAACATTTTTCTGTAACTAAAGAACTCCTGGGGAAGTCTGCAACAGCACTTAGGCAGTGGAGTTCTCACTCAAGAAGCAAAATCATAGAATATCGTTTCCTGCTTGGCCTGAAAAGAAATGCTTGCACAAATCAAATGTTTTGAGCTTGCAGAATGTCAGCTTGGTTTTTACTCTGAGAAGGCTTTAGGGATCCCAGCTGAACAGCAGAAGTAAAAAGGTTGTATATGTACATCAGGGACTTGCTTTCATATCAGGGGCCTCTGGAGTCCAGTTGCTGAAAGGTGTGTACATGCCCCATGTAACAGGGCTTTCAGAGTATTTCCCCATTCCCTGGTTACTGCATGTATGCTGTACACTAAGATCGCAAAAGTGATGTTCGAAGCTCTCTACCTGTAATGTTTCTGATCTGTGAAAATATTTTGATAAAGCTGCATTTTGCATTATGGCAAGATAGTTATCACCTTTTCTAAAGTACTCCGAAACCTGTTGATTAACTTGTGTGGCAAGAATATTCCAACGTGAATCAATATAAAATGTCCACTTGATAATGGTCTATATTTTCTCAGCCCTTTCTTTATACATTTGCATGTTTTATTTAAGACACCTTGGAATCCTAATCAAAATGTTGTGTTTCATAAAGAAACAGTCACATTAAAAATACATTAAGCAATGAAGGAGGCTACACAGTACCAGAAATAAGAGAATATAAAGTGCTTGATTCTTATTTTAAAAAGCATGTTTTGCTCTGACCACATTACATTGAATCATTGTACACAGTCTTTTTAGAGAAATTTAATTATAACACATTAGAAAAAAACGTTTGCGCTTTTCTTTTAAATTTACAGTTAAATGGAATTACACCAAAACCGAATCTGTTTTAACTCAAGCCAGTATTGTTGAACCAGTATTTATTGTTTAGAAAATAGTAATTTATTATTATTGAATATGCACACCGTGGAGGTACAGGTTGTTTTAGAAATTTTTAAATTCCATAAAACTTACAATTCTGTAACGTTATTTCCTGTCAAAAAGGCCGGCAAACAATCAAAACATATTCCTTTAATGCCCCCCCCCCCTCCACCCCCCCACTCCCAGACGACACTGACTCTAGCTCTGCACATCAGGAAGCCACCAGCATTGCCTTATAGCAGAGCCTTCTCTGGACCTTAATTAGCATGACTAGTTTGAAGGATTTAGTCAAGATTATTCTCAGAAGAGGGGGAAATGCAAGCTGTAAATTAACCAATCTGAAGACTTTGCAGTTTTAATGCTTTAAATGATTTCATTGCACACTTCTGCAACAAATGTTTCTTTAAATTAATTGATTGGAGCCTCTTTTTTAGTTGCGTTGGCCACAGGCCAAGATACAGGCTGTCTAGCACATTAAGCGCCACCCCCCTTGCAAGTTTGAAATGTGAGCTGCCTGCATTTTTTTTTCCTCCCTTCTGGCAAAGTGGCTGTGGCTGCTTGTGTGTGATGTGAGTATTGGGAGAAGGAGCAATGGATCACTAGACAGAAAAAGAAGATACATCAATAACAGCAGCATACATCCAAGGTGAGGAGATAAGCGGTTGTTTTTTTTTAACCCTTTAACACTACGGACGCAGGGCTTCCTTCCTGTTCTTGCAGGGGTTATTTGAAACAAGGCACAGCTACACTGCTCCAATATGTATCTGATAGACTCTTGCTGTCTCTTCTGGTGTGTGAAGTTTTTTTTAAGCTTAACCTGATTCTCCCTCCCATTGTCTCCTGAGTATTCGTAGCCTGAGTGCAAAGAAGCTGATGGCAAGTACAGCATGAGCCCATTAGCAAAGACTCCATCTGTGATTGGTTTTGCCTGTGAAACTGAGAGACTGGCAATGAATAATTGATGTGTATTGTGCAGTCGCTGGACAGGCAAAGAGAGGAGAGAGAGTGAAAAACAGAGCAAGGGTGCCCTCAGAGAGAGAGAGAGAAACAGAAAGCTTGAAAATAGCTACTGGCTTCCTTAGTGCTGAGATTAAGGCTGCCCTGTATTGCCTTTGTTCTGCAATAGCAGATACCAGCTAAAAGTGTTTCCAGACATATGTGCCCTTTTCTGTGCAATGAAGAGAGAGACATAAGACAGGGAGACAGAGACATTGCGTGGCTGTTTGTGGGTAAGTGTGGTGGAGGTGTGTGTGTGTTTGGGGGGAGGAGGGGGGGCTCCTCTGTTCTGTTAGTGTGGAGAGGGCAGTATGTGCAGACCTGTGAACTGTGAGATCCACTCAGGGGTGGGGTGTGGAGTGAGAACAGGGTTCCGCGTGGATAGCGGGATGCGTTTGTAGTGCCTGCTCATTATGATGCCCCTCGGGGGTTCAGAGATGTTGGAGGGGGGTTCCCTGCTGTGGCTTTAAGTAACGGAATGGGACTTTTAAAGTCAGCCTGGAACATTGCAGTGTAACAGCTGACGGACTACATTTGACCCAGATACTCCTTACACATAAAGGGTCAAAATGGGTTTGATTACCTCCTAGAGAGGAGCTGACCTACTTGAGGGAAGTTTTCTTTTCAGTCTTTGAGCAGTTTGTTACAGGCCTGCAGCCAGTTGTTTCAGCTTTACACTACTTTGAAACTGTATGCAGACATTCCCTTTGTCACTTTGTAATACTCTATTTTGTCTTCCATGTTTTTTTCCTTTTTACACATATATGCCATATAATATATCTCAGGTGTCATAATTTCAGAGATAAATGTGACACCACAACTACAATTTAGCAGTTCTACCACATAACTTATTTTAATGCCAATAATTATTCATGGTCTGTCTCTTCAGGGTGAAGGCCATGGTAACAAAGTGGCAGACAGTTGGACTGATCTGTTGGTAGAGCATTGTCAGTATGATGCTGGTCTACACCAACTCAACTCCTCTCCTCATAAGGAAGAGGGGAGGAAGAGGCAGAGAGTTATGTAGGATGAACTTCCAAAATAAATTCATTGGCTGTACAGGGAATCTGTAAGGCAGAACGCAGACACAGGGCCAGCTTCTATTCTATGCACCCAACCTCACCCCCCAGTGTGGCCACACCTGTCAAACCAAAGCATGTGGGAAAATGCCCCATCTAAAAGGGACACGTGTTCAGTTCACCAGTAACCTGCAGTCTTGAACTTTATAGTGCCATGCTGTCACAACTAAGCTAGCTGGTGTGTATGATTTATATCAGGATTTCGACATGCAACATGCTAATTAAACTTATTTGAATAAAACCATCTTTTCCCTCCAAAACCAGTCAGACTTTGGTGCTTGTTTGTGCAAATTTCCCAAGTTTGCGTTTTCCCCTCAGTCATGGAGACCTAGGCTTATTCTAAGTGCTGAGCTGGGACGCTGTAGGCCCTGCGCAGAGCAATCTCTACGTCTGGTGGGAATGTCCAGTATGGAGGGGTTTTTGTAATGTTTTTAAAGCTATTTTTGTGATAGCTTATGAACGTATCCCCAGAATAAAGTGATTTATTAAGTACTAGAGAGTTTTAAGCCTGTACAGATCATCAGAAGTATAATAATAAGTATAAAACATTACTATTATTATGATTGAGAGAAAACAACAGCACTTTGGACAGTATCAGGGCATGCTTTGAAAATAATAATTTTCCATGATTGGTGGCCACCATAAATTCTGGAAAACTAAGTGGTTGTCTTTTTTATTGTTATTCTCTTGCTTTTCACCCTGGCCTACTGTGATTTGAACCTGAAGGTTTGCACACCGGCTGTAAGCCATCAGGATTTTCCTGCTGAACTATATCCTTTAAAATGTGCTTCAGTATAACTGTCTCCAGAACTGCAGCTGGATAGTCATATCGACATACTAGGTTTCCCTGAGGTGGTTTTAGTGCTGCTGTTTTGTTACAAGTATCTTGAACAGTGAAGTGTGTAGGTTAGTACTGTACTTCATCTGATCTGAGCCCAGCTACCCTCCTCAATCTTCCAGCTGTGAGATAACTGTTATATTGTTAACTCAGAGTAATGTTGTCACCCAGAGTGTGCTATCTTAGCACTAGGAACACGGAAAACAAGTGTTTTGTGCTAAAAATAATGCAAAATAAAATCTTCTTCTCTCTTATATACAGTACCTGCCTTTGTGTGAGAATACATATAACGGCTTGCTGCGCTCATTATTTTTTTATTGTTTTCTGATTTAGAAGTAATAATAACATAACAGAATAATCTAGATCATAGGAAACACTATTGTCGTAAATAGTTTTTCTTATTGCACTGAGTTGTGTTCTTGGATGAGGAGGGGTTTTTGTTAATCAGCCGTTTGTTACTGTAAACCTGTTTGCAATAAGGGGAAGAAGGAAGAAGGCTGCAGGTCTGCAAGATATTGTTAGCTTTGTGCTGTCTGCGTGTTCTTAGTTTTTGGGAAGTGTTTTAGGTGTAGTTGCTGACTAATTATAGAACTTGTTCCACTCTGTTTTTTTTTTGTTTTCATCACACAACTGTTTTTGTGGTAAACTGCTCTGCCAAAGACATCAAACATTTTTACAAAGAGCAAAATGGTCACTTGTGTGTAATGCGTAAGTGTGCTGAATTAAATGCCTGTTAAATGTTTTAGATTAAAAGTTTACTGAGCAATCTGCCTCCATTTGCATAGGTTAGCTCCAGTTTTATTCAAATGGCGACATTGATAAATATTGACTCTGAATAAATAAGGAAGATAATAGGCTGATAGTTACATCTTTGTGTGTCCTTAAGCAGTTCTAAAAATCATTATTGCTGTTTTCTTGTTTGCAGTACTGAGGTCTATTATTAATAAGTCTTTTCCAGCAAATCTAGTGATTTGTACCAAGAGTAACTACATGTTGTCAGAGAAGCTAAAGGGTGATATAGAATTAATCAGGATTACAGCTGGAGAGGCATACCTTGTAAACATCTGTTATTTTCGTTCAATAATTAAGTTTGATTTATGGCTATATTTGTTATTTTTGTGTATGTGGACTCTTGTTTTGTCATAAGGTCCTTTAGTGCTCATTTTTCAAGCGCAGTGAAATTGGTGTATTCTTAAAAGTGAAGCAGATACAGCCTCTTCTAACTTAAAGTCTGAAACTGTTAGTTTCACTGCTTACAGTGAAGCTGGTCCTTAGGATGAAAGCGCTGTTGAGACACATTTTAAATAATCAAAGCAAAGATTTGCCACCCATAAACTGCAAGTAATCTAAGTCGTTGGTGTAAATAATTATCTTCCCTGTAAATACAATCCCAGTATCATTCTGTCACTATTTCATATTGACTGCTGATTATCTGGTTGTAGAGCACTGTTCAGGCATTATCTGCAGGGGCTCTCACAGTCCCTGAAAGACCGTATACAGTTAGAAATCCAGTTCTCAAGGTTGTAACAGCAGAAAATAAGTTTTTAAGAGACATATGGGTGATTGAATCCCCAGCTTTTGAAATTTGACAGTGTCTGGAACTATTTTTGAAGTGATCTTTAAGAACATTTCAAAGTATTAATAAGGAGACTGACAGATTCTTCAATTTTATACAAAAACCTTTCCTGTAATTATATGTTTTATATGTAATTATATAATACTATAATACATTTAAGTACAATATACGTACTATGTATATTTAAAGTTTATTAAAAAAATTAAATCTGTTGCGAACAGGTGGTATTTAGAATTGAACTGTTAAATGGTTTTAGAATTTGCATTGTGGTATTACAGAAATGATCATTCATTGTTTAAAGATGAGCCAGTAAGAAAATTATTAAAGTTATTAAAGATGAGCTCTGCTTATTAACATTGTACCAAATCATTCTATTCTTCAGTACTAGGAGAGCATTTCTGTTTGTAGTTTGAAAGCAATCTTCAAAAAACAGCTCTTTCTTATAATGTTAAATATACAGCAGACTAATGCATTTATCTTTGTTTGAGTATGTTGTCCTGTTAATAAGTAGATTAAAGGGGAGAAGTGTTAAAGAAGCAGAGCTAGACTGAATGTGCTTCATTGGAAATGAACTCAACAGGAGGAATAAAGATTTCATTTTTGTCTTCAAATATGGGTATACATTCAACAGCCTGACAAATGTGCAAGTTAATTGGAGTATTTCAGAGGGTTGTTCTGTGTGCCATGTGATGTAGGACGATAATGAAAGACGATAAGAGAATTAGGATTGCCACGTAAAGCGCAATATGACTCGGATGTTAGTTGCAGCTGAACTCTGAATGCCTCCTTGGTCGTTATGTTCCTTACTGTGAATCTGAACGTAAGCTGAACTGCTGTGCTGCTTTTGCAAGTTGCATTACACGCACCCAATAAATTGTTTAATTTGAACCCTACAGAAACCAACACCTGCAGGAGATGTCAGAGTGATTCAGGTACTCTTACATGTTATAGTATTGTACACCTTGTGAAGTGCGTCAGTTCTACCGTATACTGTTTACACTGCCATCCTCGCCTTCACTCTCACTGTTGATTTTACTTTATAAAACTCACACCAGCATAATAAGTTCTATCTGATTGTATTGATTGTGCTTCTTTACTGGGGCAGTGGCTTCTTTATTGGCTGCCCATTTGCTGATAGGTAAAATATGTGCACACGCATGAATTTTTTTTTTCTACCAAAACCCATTTCTTTCATAGCTTTAAGAGGGGAAAAAGATGCCATTTTTTTTATTTGTTTGCATTTGCATCTTCCAATGTTCTTGTGCTTCCTGGTTGAAACCGATGCAGTTCTGACTGTACTGTAGCCTTGTTGTTCCCTGATGTTTCTCTGGTGTTTAAAATGTACATGTGGCTGATTAAAGAAATAATCATGAACAAGCAAGACCGGTGGGGACTTCCCACTTGAAAGTAACTAGAAGCTTAGTCGGCTGCCAAAACGTTTTCTTCTCTGATTAGATTTTACACTGCTCTCATAGTAGTTCTGTGGCAGGAAGTCTACTGCGTGGAATTATGGATTCATATGGACACAGGTAGCCCAACAGTACATTCGATTTATTTCGATAGATAACCTCCTGCAAACTTTACACTGTCACCGACTTTGACTGGGCAGAAAAGCACTTTTTACCTCAGAGAGTCAGATGGGTGTTTCTGTTTTCTGTTTGCCCTGACACTGTTGCTAATGCCCTTGTCAACAGTGGGGTTAAATAGCTGTCCTCATAGCTATCATGTTTTAACAAGATAAAACTGAAAAACTGAAATGGCCGCATTTTTGCCTGCTTGTCTTTAACCCATTCTCAGTTAATAATTTAGCATATCATGGTGCACAGCAAACCTTCGCATTGTGCCCCGAAAGAGTTTCAAACTTATTTTCTCCCTGAACTACTCAATGGAGCAGCTTCCTTGTCTTCTGAGGCCATGTGGCCAGACTCCCAGTCCCCTCAAGGTGACGTCTGCTGAGTTCTTCCTTCTCTAGCCCAACAGAATGCCACAGAAATAGCTGCTCTCCAGCACTATGATTTTACTCTTTTCATGCACTGATTGTAGCAATTGTGAATTCCTCACTACCTCCAGCACTCATTTTGCAGTTTTGTCTTGAAATATTTTTCCCCCATCAGCAGTTTCTCTGCTGCACAGTAATGTCCTTGGATATGGCTGGATGGAGCCCATTCCAATCTGTGATGCTTAAAGGAGAATTAGTGTACAGACAGATCAAAGCAAAAAAAAAAACATACTTCTGTAATAATTAAACATATCAGAGCTTGTTGATAAAATATTAGAAATTAACATCCATTAACATGATCATACACATGCACATACTGTATGTACAGCTTTGCAAAAATATTTACCTGCTTCCAGTGATGTCCCATTTTGTCGAATAGTAAATAATGGATACATATTTTTTACAATGAATATTTTTAATGAAATCATGCATGCGAACTGACCACTCTATGGGTGAAAACAGTTTAGACCTTAAAAAAGACCATACGCACTAGCCAAGTATCTGACCAGCATGTGAGAGAGCAAAGAGAAACAGACCATGACAAAGCACAAGCTCAGTGACCACAGCCTGGCCATAGAAACTGGGTGACAAAGACAGACCTGGCTGCCCAGAGAGGACAGGTTCAGTGATCACAGCCTGGACATCCAAACTAGACACAGACAGATCTGACTGCCCAGAGAGGACAGGTTCAGTGACCACAGCCTGGACATAGAAACTGTGTGACACAGGCAAAACAGCCTGAAAGGATAGGCTGTGTTTCCAGCAGGGAGAAGCAGAGACAGAGATGCACCTTCTGCAGCTCTGCAATAAATACCCCAGGAGTAGACAAACATTCTTCCCTAAAATAATGAATCTAATTCCAGAATTTCATACCTGTCATAATCAGACCCATTTCCACTCCTACTGGGGGGGAGGAAACTCAATATAGATAGATCATTTTGATGCTAAATATCTATTAATAATATGTTTTTTGTAAATGTATGCAATTGTTTTGTTATTGCTTTGGAAATATTGTAGTTCATGTCAATAAGCTTTTTGAATTTGAAGTTAAATGTCATCAACAACTCCAAAGAAAAATAAAAACAGAAATATGTGGATATACATCATGGGGTATACTGAGGACTCCTGGTATGCTGGTTTTGTGTGATAATCACGGCTGAACATTTTGATGTTTCTTTTAGATTTTAGTTGGACAATAAATGTAAAACTGATTATTGCAGTGTGTAACATCCACATCCTTCTTATGATTCTTATGACTTGAGGGATGACTTTCTCACATAAAATATTCAGAAATTGCTGTGTTTTCACGTTAAAATGAAAGATAACAAGATGTTGTAGAAAAGAAAACATTCCTATAACAACACAATTTTCTTTCTATAGGACACACAAGGCTGAAATCTAGTAAAATGATCTCAGTCTGCCATTAGCAGCTGCCTGGCAAGGAGTTGGTCTTTCTCATTCTCATTCAGCAGCCTATGAGATTGACTTTGAGTACACCTCTCAACCATATATGCTATTTAAATAAGCAGGTGTACAATAGTCACCCCAGATGTGCAAAACACGTTGACATAAACGTGCAATAACATTTACATAGGAACCAAATAATGTAAAAGTTGGCGTGAAAAGAGAAAAGAGGAAGACAGATAATACAGGAGCTGCCTAAGCTTCTTGGCTGCAGTAGATTCTTTGTCTTGTTGCCAGTAGGTGGACTTTCATAGCCATATGGGGCTTTGTGTTTCGTCTGTGATTTGTGTGTTTAGGTTCTGATCAAATAAAATCCATCGTATTGTTGATTTAGTTTGAAAAAAGTAGTAATAGGATGTAATAGGAAACGAAGCTTGTTTGTTTGGATTGAATTGCAATATTCTTAGTTGTAAATGCAAAGGATGGGCATATATAGAAAGGCAGTTTTTCCAAAATATTTTTACATAAACTGGGAACCTTACTAGCTTTTTATCAGGACCAAACTTCCTACTGACCTGGGGCTCCTTACCTTTCTGTTCTTACCTCTCAGTCCCCGCTCTCACACACACACGCTTTCGCATTGACTTTCAGGTCTTCCCCACATCGTTACGGCTCCTCCAGCCCTAATTACTTCACATCAGAGGGTGGGGGCTTACCTCCTGACCTTCATTAAAAGCAGCCTGCTGCTTGCTCTTTCTGAAGAAAAACCTTCTGTAAAATTGAAAAGGCATTATAGTAAATTTTCTGTTGGTTACCCTAGAAAATACACTTTGATAAAAAATCATCATCAACTTAAACTCGAAAGAGTTCTACTTTTAATTAATGGCATAATTCAGATAAGTAGTTCGGTTCTTTGCTTGGTCTCTTTATTCAGACCGAGGCAGCAGTGTGGCGGAGAAGTCAGGGTTCTGGACTCCCATCCAGAGGGCTGTCGCTTCAAATCCTGGATGTGGACACTGGTCTTGTACCCTTGAGCACAGGCACTTCCTTCAGATAGCCCCAATAAAAGCCTTGCTGTAGAAATGGACCTCCAGGTCATCAATGTAAATGATGATTTGTTCTCAGTGAGTTACATGGTAAAATAGAGAGAAAAAAAATCCACTTTTAACATGGATCAAGTCTTTATTATTAGTTACTACATTTCCTGTCAAGTGTGGTATTCTGAGGCCATCATCTCATGTGCTTCTTCTGCAGCTTTATAGCCAGGGCTGCAAAGGCCCATTTGAGGCGTTACCAGTCTGCCAGAGGTGGCCAGTTCTGGGCTGGCCTGTGGTCTGAATAGAGGAAATATTATTATTAGAGAACAAAAGAAAGACTTGAGATCAGCAAAGGTCCATTTGTTTGGACAAGGCAGAGCGCTAGCATATATGTGGACATGAGCATGAGTGATTTGTATTGATCTCTAAATGGTGACAGTATTCTGCTATCTAGTAATAAAGCGAACTGAAGAAGGTTTTGGAGTGTATTGTTGCTTCTTTATCTGGATGTTTCAACAACCTACATCTGTGAGAGAAAGATGGTGCGTGACTACTTCCCCCCATGTGCCTTCTTAAATAGATTAACTCAAAGCAAGATAAGAGTCGCTAAGAATAGGAAATGGAAAGAAGTTAGCTTTCCCAAGTAGCACTTCAGAACTGTACATTTCAGGCAAATCTTAACCGTGTTTTTCTCTGACTTGTTTTTTAAGTCCTTGATGCTTGTTGGTGCGGATTCTTGCTGCTACTTGCCTGAAGTCATTATCGAATTAAAGTGTAAGTCTTTCTTGAGTAATATTTGGCTTGGATTGTGTGAAAACTAAGAAAATTAACAGGGAAAAACATATTTGCTTAGCAGGGGTGTCCACCAAATGTTTGCTTACGTAGGAGGACATGTACTAGCAGACTGTGGAAAATGAGTTGGGGGATTGGTGGAGGGTGTGGTACACTGCAATTTACAATTATGGGGAAAACAATCTGTATCAGTAGGTTGGCAACACCTACATAGAAACAAATGTGGGCAGCTCTCCTCTGTGTAAACCAAAGAAGAATCCTGTTTTCCTGTTGTGGCCTTACTTTTCTTGATGGTCCAGTGGAATATGCTTGATTTGCCAGACAGTTAAATCCGTGTCTGTTTGAGCCCAGGTCTGACTCAGTTATTCAGACACACGCCGCCTCTGCACTGATTCTCTGTTTTTGTCTTTGTGTACGTTGTTTCTCCACAAAGGCTTAGCTAAAGTGGCTTGCTGGTTTATTGTTCCATGTGTCACAGAAAACCTCATTTCTCACATCTGTTATTAGCCAGGGGGCTCACTGTAACTGTGACCGAATGGAAAGCGCTTTAATTTGTTTGCTTCCTACTGTGACAGCTCTGTACCCACAAGAAGGGAACTTGTCACACTCCTACTTTTTTTTACTTCAAATGTCCATGCTATTCTGATTACAATTAAACTTAAAAGACCTAAAATACAAACTTCATAAAAATGAGAACTATGTGCCCACTTGGCCTCACACTCACACTGCTCCGTTACTGTGTCTTTTGTAATGAAGCGGAAACAAAAGTAAGACCTTCATCTGCTGATGTTGAAATTTCTGTGCTGCTAGGTCCAGTGACATTTTGGTTGATCCTGCTGTATTTAGTGAAGTGGTTTTGTTTCCATTTGAGCTTGACTTGCACCAGGGCTCAATCCCACCAAGTCTTGTACTGCCGCCTTGGACTGTCAGCCTTGCACCTCTTAGCCCAGAGCTTGGTGCTTCAGTTTTGAACATTAAGTATTATTTGTATTAGTGATTGCCATATGTTTTGAGATGGCCAGTGCCATTGTGCAAAAATAAATAATACATGTATTGGGCCCTACTTAATTTGCAATATGGCTGAAATGAAATGCAGGGTTTCTACTGCAGGTGCTGCTGGGTCTGGTGCCCCTGATATTGCAGTTTCTCATGTCTTGATGTTTACTTCACTGCACCATCACCTGCTGGGAATCACAGCGTATCCTGGCTGTTCTTCTCAACCTCCTTCGGAAGCTGGAACAAAAAGGTTCACGTCTTGGCTCTCTCACGTGACTCAACCAGTAAGGGTCCTTGCACACGGGTTCGAGGCTGGGTCGCGTCACTAGCTGCTGGTGATTCCCAAAGCAGCAGAGCACAGCTAGCTGGGTGCCACTGTGGGTGGAGTGGAATTTGTTGGTCAGGGATCTCTTTTTTCGACACAGTGCCCCCTGTGGCTTCCTGGGTGCTTGCAGGTATGCAGTGCTGCCTGCGGTGTGGGGGTGTGTTGGCTGTCATGTGCTGGCAGACAAGTGGCCAGACTGTGGGTGGTTTAGAGGAGTTGGCACACACTTCCTCATTTACTTCTTGTGAGATCATAGGATTCATAGCAAACGGAGACTTGAAAAACACATTTGTCTATGCCACATTGGGTGGATATAACAAAGGTAACTCGCAACTATAAAATGTAAAGTTTTTCATAGTCATGTTGTCCATAAACAGGTTCACATCTCCATCTCCCTTCTGAACTACTGCTGTGTAAATATACTACTTTAAATGTACTACTGCTGGTATATTTGTGCTGTATCACTACGATCTGGTACCTTTTTGTACCATCTGATAATATCCACATAACATCCACATATGGGACAAATCTTCTAAAGAATAAAATTGTTTAAAAAAAACTTAAATTAATTTGCAGATATTTCCTCTGTCTTGCATTTAAACCTGGACTGATATTAAAAGTAAAGTATTTTAGTTTTTATTTAATTCACAGCACTGAGAGTCAAGAAATGTGCCTTATTCTGAACCTGTTGCAAAGCTGTCAAGTGCAGGAAAACCGTACTGTATAATCATGTTTTAAGGGATTATTATCTGAAAAAACAAATCCCAGGCACAGGTCCCAGAAAGCTGATAATGGCTACCAATGATTTTTAATTTAGTATAGATAGTTACGGAGAATAACTTCAGGTTAATGTGCAGAATAACACTACAGTTTTTATCTGTATTTCATTTTAATACAATTAATTTAGTCCAATGGTTCCCAACCCTAATCCTGGAGGTGCCTGTTGGTTTTCATTCCAGCTGGGCTCTCCATCTAAAGTGCTGATTCATGATGTAATCTATTTGCTTGCTTATGTAGACTTCTAACTAGTTTCTTTCTTTCAGTCTTTAGTGTAAAAATACTTCCGGGGTATTGTTTTCAACAACTTGCTCAGAATTTACAGAACTTTACTCTGACCAACTTTCTGGCCACTATTTCTGACTAAAAAGCTCATAGTAGATCAGGTTTTGATGAGCAGACACAGGTTGTAATGACTCTGTATCAGACACTGGCACAGTGAGTGGTTTTTCCTTCTGCATAGGGGTCCTCAGCTTGAATTTCAGTGTGCGTGGAATGAACTGAATATGAGATAGATACAACAGCTGAAGGATCTCTTTGGATAACTCATCGTACACCATGACCTTCTGGTGTGTGAACCCCATTTGCCACAGTATGGAGCAGATGATGGCTGCCTTAGAAGAAGAAATCAGCACCACGCTCAAACAGAAGATGTCTGATCCGTCTAACAGTCCCTGGAGCAGTCCAGTCATGTTGATACTCAAAAAGGGTGATAAGGTCAGATTTTGTGTGGACTTTCACAAAGAGAACCACTGGTGTACTTGCTGTCAAGAACCATGACTTCACCAGAACTTTCCAAGGCCAGACAGCTGTGTCTGAGCATGGCACTGGGGCAGCACTGCTCTAGGAGTGGGGAGTGCAAGAACATTATTCTTCTTCCTCTGCAGAAAGCTACTGCCATGGGAGACTCACTGTTCGACTCCGGAAAAGGAGTCCCTAACTGCACATTGTAACTTAGTGTTGTTCATTTCAGTTGTGTGTTTGCTGTTATTGTGATTTGTATTTCTTGCCTGTTCTGCCACAGTGTTGTCTTTGCCTCCTGTCTGTTCTACCATTTTCTGTGGGGTTGCGGACCCTGACTCACCTCTGGTTTAAAAGGAATCTTACCTGTCCATCAAGAGGAGCTGGGGGTGGAGATTAGGGTGATACTCACGGTATAGCAGTCAAGCTTCTCTGAGTCTTGCCTGCTTATGTTGGTGTGGGTTTGTAGTAGGCCGGCATCTTTAAAATGGTTAGTGGGGAAATTCCCTGGAGAAACTTCAGTGTTTTGTTTTTGACGTATGTTTTATTTTTCTCTCTTGTATTATTTCTTGCAATAGAGCATTTCACTAAATAGACACTGTTTCACACTTGATTTTGTGTCCTGCCTGTTTTTCATGACTTCTGCGACCACCCCTGGACTTTCAGCACAGCAGTTTAGTCACGGTCACATTTGCACCTAAAGTGTCTTTTGCCTGATGAACCCACAGCCGTGAACAAAAACAATTTTAATTGTGTGGATGCAGTTAGCAGATTTGAATGCTTCAGTGAACATTTATGTTGATCTTGGTGAGATTAGTGATCTATCTCCAGGGGAATTCATGACAAGTTTATTGTTTGTGCTGAATAGGATAAATATAAACAAAGACTTTCTCTGTAAATGCAGTTGCTTTTGAATGAGCTTCACTGATGTTTGGATGAAATGTACGCTGTTTCTTGAAAGAAGGAAATTGACCAGGGTTGGTTTTTTCACTGCTCAGCAGATTTGCAAAATCTGATGCTATCAACTGACGACAGGAAAGTTGACAAGATGGGTATAAGAAATGAACTGAAGAATTGAAAGTTTAGTATGTGTGCTATTGGCCCGAAGATCTCCATATGCTGTATCGAGATGATGAAATTGAGCCTTTTTGTGAAAACCTTGTGGAACTCGACATGGTGTGAAGGATTGTGGCTAGAAGGGAGTTAAAAAATTGATTGAAGGCTTTGAGCCTTCTTCTGTGCTATATGTGAACAAGGTTCTTCATACATGATCTGTGTGCTCTTCTGTGCAAGCATCCATGCTCAGTCTGGTCTCCCCAGGTCTACTCTCATACATGGCTTGCTAAGGAATCCTAGTGAAACACGTGAGTGAAAATAGAGGGCACCCAGGCAAATACAGCTGTTTGAACTTTTAACTCAGACATGTTTCACAAAACATGACATTCTAAAGGTTTTTTAAAGCTGTTGTAGCTTTTTTTAATTTAGAGGAGATACATATTTTCACTGATAATTAACTTATCTAAAAGCAGGAACTGTGATGTACCACAGCTGGTTAAGTGAAACGAAAGCATGTTAGATCGTACATTAGATTCCATTGAAAATTCTATTCCGTTGTGGTTCCGGAGTAAGTGAGCTGAAATTAAGAGTTAGGAAGGGTGATTCAGAGGTGAAATGTTGTGGTAGATTTTCCGAATGTGCATGTCAGACTTCAAGTTCTAAAATTGCTCAGAGAAGGTTGTCAAGTAAGTTTTTTGTTCTTCATTTTTATGCTTGAGGTATTACTTTGCATATGACATTGTACAGTACGTTATCATACAATAGTATACACATAGTATATATTTTTTGTTGTGACATAATGGATGATGCCATCTGAAGTTGTAGCAGTTTTTGACCCCTGGCAGTCTTTTCACCTCTTTTGGGTGACCATATCATGTCAAGTGACAGAGATGACCCTTTCATATAATGAACATGCTTGTGTTACTACCAGCTGTATGGTCTGGAGGCTGGTTTAAATCACCACCTTTATGCAGGAAGTGAAGAAAGACTATTTTCACATCTACTCCTGTCTTGGTCAGGAAACCCATTCTGGGTCCTGTAATTATCTCAAAGCACCAAAAGCCTTCTTTGTCTTTGTGTGATATGCATTTTGCTGTAAAACTGGGGTGTCCGGTCCTGCTACTGGAGAGCTGGTGTGCCTGTGGGTCTATATTCTAACTCAGCTTTTACATTTTTCTATCCAAACTACTAAAACTGTGATGAGGTCAACATTGTGACTTAGAATGTTGTAAGATTCATTCAGTCTATTTATTTTTCTTTTTCATAGAGTTCGTTCTCACTCTTTTAGATTTTAAAAATACCTAGCCGGTGTATGCTAATCAACACACCTGACACCTGAAGTCTGTCCTCTGTGAAGAATGTCCTTGCTTCAATAAGGCATATAGCAGTCCAAGTGTAATAGATGAGGGAGGAACTCTCTCATTATTTCTGCAGTTTTCACGATGATCAGCATTATGTGTTGGGTACCTGCTGTGATATCACCCTTCATCGGTTCAGAATTAACACTTGAAAGGAAAGAGGATCAAATGGATAAAAATTGTGGTCTTAAAAATGTTCTAAAACATAAGTTACATTTTAGAGAGAAGAGATTTCAGGACTTCTGTGCCCTTCGTGCTATAAACCAGTATTGAACCAAAGTCCCTACAAAGTCTTAACTTATAACCTGATCCCCTGAATATCTTTTGAAGTTGTAAGTACACCAAAAATAATTGTTTTTTTAACTAAACATAGTCATGCAGTAATTTCCTATCCTCAGCTCTGCACTTCACAACCATGCTGTCTGTTTTCTACTGGCACGTATGCTTCTGGCCACTTTAATACCTTATTAGGCAGAAGTCCAGCAGTCTCCTTGCAGAATGAAGATGGCAAAGTGCAGTGGCCATGTGGCCAGCAGGAGACTCCGTTTAAGCCAGTTGAGCTCAGAAATGGCTCATAAAACATAGCCAGCCAGTCTGACTGACCATGCAGAGAGGAGCCTAAGTACTCACTGACACTGTGCCAGCATCACCCTGGCTCCCCAGAGAGAACATGAGAGTGCATTATCCGGGGCTGGAGCGAGTGCACTGCTTGATGGGCATTCTCAGCTTATTTCATTCCTTTCTGTAGGTTGCACAGTAACCAGCACTGCTATACTTCCACTTTACTCGAAGACCTGCCAATTCATTGCTTTTCTGCGAAGGAGTTAATCAGTTTGAAATGCATTTTTTTTCCAGGGGGCACAGGATCATTCACTCAACCTTCTGTTATTTACTTGTTTGTCATCGAAAAGAATCTTGGCCTTTAAGAAGATGTGCAGTCATTGAAAGTTCCCCCCTTGGAAAAAAACCCCTGCTCTCTCTCGGCGGTTGAGAATTCAATTGTTTTTTGTAAAGCCCTCATGTTTCCACTGGGAAGTTTACTCTTTTTTCTTCTACCCCTGTGTATTTTTTATTCTCAAACTTGAAGAATAAATCTTGGTCAATAATTTATGGTTTTATAGTTTTCCATGGTTTAGAATTGTAGATAGGGCATTAGAGTCTAGATTCTCGATATATCACCAGATGTTTACGTTCCCCACATCAAAGTAAAGGACTAAAAGAAATCTCTCTTTTATTTTCTGGAAATCTCTGAAACTTGCAAGGAAGCTCAAGGGTCTGTTATAACTTTGTTTTCTTAAAAGGGTCCTGTGTGCTGCATGACTACTTTAGATTAAATTTGATTTAAACCAAAACTGCATTACAATGGGTTTACGCTTTTTTCTGTCATTCTTATCTAGATTTTTATGTGGTAAATTTATGAAAGGATAAGATTAATAAGGCTGGCTGAAAGCACAGCCTTTGCTCCTGCCGTTTCTAAGACTGTTTGCCAAGTTTTGTTGTTCGCCCTTCATTTTTGAAGCGTTTTCTCCCTCCATGTATGTGAGTATGCTGAGTAGGAGTCTTAGTTAGCATAGTCTGTGTAGGTGGAGGTTTTTCCTGAGTCAGGAATTAAAGTATAAAAACTACAATGTTTAAAACTGAAGAGCTTCACAAATAGTGTTAACATATCATATATGTTTGAAAAGGCCTTTGATGCAGAGACATATCTGTACTTTGTTTTCTTTTGTTTAAAGTCTGAGGAATGTTTTTCCATAATAACAAGTTTTTTTTCTGTTGGAATTACAATCAAAGGATAGGTAGATCAATCGGGTGGGTGGGTGGGTAGGTGTTTTGGTATTTTTCCTCTTGGGCGCCAACAGCCCCATGGCATCACAGACATACATGTGTTGAGCCCAGCCCTCTGTTGCCTCACCTTGAACTCATCAGCAGTTGTGACCCTTCTGTGCATGAAAAACACGGCTTTACTATAGCTGTTTTTTAACAAAACTGTGTTGGCTTTTCACATTTTCACATTGAAGTGCACAAATGACTATCAAGAAGGAGGTGTTTCATATATTTGGCAGAAGAACCTGGTGATCCGTGTGTCAGAAATGAGATCTGGGCAAACTTGACTGACCAGAGTTGATCAGGCTTCCTAACGCACACAAACACCACTAGAATTCAATTGCTACAATACAGAATTAGATCTTCTTAAGCATTTTTCCAAAGGGGTTTCTGAAAGCAATTGAATCACTGTGTCTTTCATTTAATTTCAACTCGATTTTCCCAATTAAAATTAATCTTATTACCTACCTACTGTATATCATAATTGTTAAAAAAAAGCCATTTAGCACTTGCAGGTCCTAAACATTTTTGAGAGGTGGAGTTCTTTCAAGAAAGTCTTCGTCAGCTTTTTAGGGATTGAATCTCAGGTCAAATGTTCACAATTACAGAGAGTGAAGGTTTAAGTGGATGAGGTATCCCTGTTTAAAAAAAAAGAAAAACCTTGGATGTGTTTGTTAAGAAAGAGTGCTTAGAAAGCAGACAGAAATACTTTGCATGGCTTCTAAGGTGATTTAGGTAACCAGGGTGACACGATTTCCATTCCTCCTTTCATTTATAATTTACTTTCATCAGTGGGGGGCTGCACATTCATGTCTGCACAAAAAGAGACTGTTCGGTGCCTCAGCTGGCGAGGCTGTTGTGAGTTTCCCCTAGAAACTTCAGAAACCAGGACACTCGGAGCCCTCGGAGGCTTCTCACTACCAGCATTTCTGGGTTGTCTCTTTCTTTCTTGTTTTTGTTTAGGATTACGACCACTCTGGCAAGCCCTCCCCCAGATTTACGAGCCATTATGCACTCTACTGCAAGGCTGATTTGATACGGTTGTGCGGAGTGCCACCTTTCGGAGCCCTGCGTGCTAGGTTTGGGCCTTAAAGCGAAGAATGTGAACCAGGGCTCCTGTGGCCTTCAGTTTCAAACATTTCTGTTAGGAGAGGGAATGTGGCAGATATGTGCTGCTCAGTGATGGAAGCTCTGCTTTGAATTCAGCTGTATTGGTTTTCTAGGGTCCCATGTCAGAATGCACACCATACATCATTAATGCGTAGGATCAAAATTCTCTCTTTTATCCCCAGGATATTTGTTGTTAGCTGTTCGTCCCACCTGACTTAAATTTTCTGGCTTAGTGGTGATTGTTTTTTTAATAAATAAGGCATCTGCTCTTAACTGGGAATGAAAGATTCTGCCCCTCCCAAGAACGACTTAACTGAGTTTAGTTGAGTTGTGATAAGTGAGTTTTCAGTCTCTGTAGGTCAGCATGCCTTTTTATTAACTGTCTTCTTTGTGTAATGTAATCGTCTTAATAGATGCAGAATAGCGAGCAAATAGGTTTTAGCTGTTTAAAATAACTTAATTCTGAGAAGTTTATTCTTAAAGACCCACACAGCGGAGTTCAGCACTTTGGTTCCACTGCGGTCACTGTTCCCAGAGTTAGTAGTGTTCTGGTAGCGTGCCAGTCTTGGTTATTCCTAATCTAAGGAAGCTTGTTGCCAGAAAGGAGGCTGATACCCCTGGTTCATGGGAGAGCAGGTGTTACTGGCGGACTGGGAAGGAGCACAGAAGAGGGTTGGGAGTGTGCCATACCTGCTGGCTCGCTCGCAGGGAGCCGAGCCAGGCTGAGGGGAGACACCAGACAAAGGACCAAGACGCAGCTGTGCCAGGCACTCACATCCAGTGGGGGACCCACTCAGTGTGGGAATAGGAGGATGTCTTGGAAGAAGAGCCTAGTCCAGAAAAAAAGGGTACGAACAGAGTGCTTCGACATCTTTCTTTTCTTAAAGAATCAAAATGGCAAAGCGCATGTGTGTGAACAGAGTGGGGAGGAAAATAATGGTTTAACCTGTAACAGCCTTTTTTACCCCACCAAAAATAAATCAATAAAAAATAATGGATAGCTATCAAGGAACCAGACTCACTTAGTTATCTTTTCTCTCAAGGGTTTAATAACAAATAAATCTGGAGACAGAGGCAGGGTATTGAGCAGCCTGTCTGCAGTCCTGTTCAGGGAGTCTGAGGAACAGCCAGTTCTGTGAAAAACGCAAAGAAAATGGGAAAACATGCCAATGACACTTCGTCAAAACTGGAAAAATCCCTTCCTTGTAGGAAGGGTTCTGGGTGGACCCTACAATAAAATGTATTCCCTAATACGAGTCTCACCACATAGCATCTTTATAAAAATGACAGATTTGAAATGATTTTGAATTGTTTTCCTTGCTGTTTATGGTAAAAAAAAACTTTTGGCGCTGCACAGATCTGCAATATCCCTGTAAAGATAAGAGTGGGGCCAAGACATTTTCAGGAAGGGAATGAAGTATAATACGGGTGGACCTCTGCACCTTTCACTGCCTCTGTGGAGTCAGTGAGGGTGTGTGGATTGTGAGGATTATTGAATACAGGCTATGGAGTAAATCCCTGGCAAGACACTGGCCAGGCTAGGGTATGGATTTTATAATGAAATCAAATCTACAGAGATAAGATTATAAAATATAATAATGGAATTCTCTAATTGTTCCTCATCTGCTGTTCTAGAAAAATAATGTAAAATCCATCTATTGAGAAAACTGATATAAAAAGGTACTTCAGCCTGAAAATGTTTGTTTATTTATTTAAGGGTTATTGGCTAGTTTTCACTGAGGCTGCTATTACTTTAAGTCTGTGTGCGCATCAGTGGAGACGCACCAGTCTGTATGGCTCCCTATTGAACTGACTGGTGCAGCAGAAGAAAAAAACAGTAATCCTGTTGTTCCTCCTGCTATCCCAGGGGAGGGGGTGCCGAGAAATTGCTGGGCCTGTTTGTCCTCCCACTCTCTAACCTGTCACATGAGAAGTAAATTTAGTCTCTGAGTAAATAATAGTTCCCAGCCCCTTTAAACATGTTTCCTAACAAGAAGTGGTGATTTAGTGAGGTGATAAGCTGTTACTAATGGTAGGGTATAATAATTTCCATTTAAGTAGTTTGGTGATCCTGTCCTCCCTCTTTAGACCTGCTCTATTGCTGTTAGCACTTGGCACAGTGCTGCCAGAGGGGCTTTGTTGGCAGGCTTGTATTTAGCAATTTGGGAATATTTCTGTTTTATCGAGCGAGAGGCTTGGTGTGTTTTCGGCAGTGAGAGTGGAAATCAGGGATACTCTGTGTGTGACAAAGGGGGTGGAGTTGGGGGCTGGTTTCCCCTCAGTTAGGAACACAATCAGTTATCCAGAGTTTAATAAGAATAAGAAGTCAGTGGCTTGAAATTTTAAAGCCGCACGTGTTTGGTCAATATGTCATGTAATGGGCATTAAAAAGCTTCAGAAATCCTTCCTCTGTGCCAGACCTTGTGTCTGTCTCAGTTTATGTTCTGCCGACATTCTCAACGTACTGTGTTACTGTGTAGTACATCGCTTAACTGCTGTTTCGGCATCATATGGGTTTGCTGTACAACATATGAAGCTGTAGACATGGCCAGTTAAGAGTTGCAAGGGGTTTTGATGAAGTAGTGGGTGGCAGTGGTCAGGATGAGTGTCAGAACAGCCTCAGCTGTTATGGAAGAGTGATTCAGTAAAAAAGCTGTGGGGTGATGTTTTCAGATAGATTTTACCTGTAACCAACTTTTATGATCAAAAATGGAGAGGTAGCAGAATGCCTCACACAACAAAGGCATATGTTTAATCTTGCTGTTATGCCACTCAGCACAAACAAGCAAGTTGCGTACCAAGTTGTATTAATATTTTAAGTTTTCCTATATTCTGACAAATGTCCAAAATCAACACACCATAAAGTCAGGTGGTGTTACTGAAATGCAGATTTAAATTATTGAAACTCACTGGTCAACAATGGTAAGTTTAGCTTAGCTGCTTCCCAAAGAAGTCCCACTTGTTGTAGCCATAAATTGTAGCGCCTGGCCTATCCTGGCTCTGTTGGGGAAACCGGACTAGAGCAGCTGTAGGAAACCAGTGCTGCAGTAGAATTCTTATCTATTCCCCCTTGGCCAGGCACTTTACAATGAAGACTTCATTAGGGAAGCTACAGTTTCGCTCCGTCCCTGGGCTTTTTTACTTTATGTGCTGTAGATGATTAGTGTTTTTTTTTTTCAGTCTGACATTCTGAAGACCCTCACTTCTTCTTTTTGCACTCGTACTGCATTAAGGACAGAAAAGAGCTGATCAGTCAGGCTGTGCTGTGCAGAGTGTGGCTCGTGGCTGCCTGATCGATATCCTGGTGTAACAGTAGAGTCAGACACGTCTGGCTCCGATTTCTGGACACCTGCCTCAGAAGGAACAAGCAGCTGCTTACTGTATGTAGCTCTTCAGCACTTGTTTTAAAAGAGAGAGAGAGAGACTGCTGGCACCATCTGTACACGTCCTTTGTATTCTCCTCTTCATCTTTACACATAGACCGAAGTTCACGTGCTCTGTTTTTGAATGAGTAGGGAACTGCAGATTGGGCTCCTACAGTACTCACACTCTCTTTAGAGCGGAAGAGGTGGTTTATTAAATGTTTTCTTCAGTTAGTCTTACTGCCTGGACTGGCTTTGTTGCTCATTTTGAAGCCTGTCATGTTGGGAGCAGAGTTTCCTCGTTCAGAAAGGGGGGGTGCTACAGGTTTCCCCCGGTAAACTCTGATGGTGGTTTTCTTGTACATGCCAGTGAAAGTGCCAGCACTTTTGTTTCGTAGTTGCAGTCTCTTAGCGCCTACAGAGCTTAAGTGACATTCATTATTGATGGTGGGGTTTAAAGTGTTGCAGTAAGGGGTCGTGGTTACTTGACACTGGGCATTAGGCATTCAATTAAAGCACTTCGCTTTGTAAATGCACTAGACAGTGAGGAAAGTGAAATTCATTCAGCTAAATATAACTGGAAACTAAAGGTAACTAAAACATTATTAAGCTGCATTCGCCGTCTTTGAAAAGAGGCATTAGGCTTTGGAGTTGATGCTAGGGTTTTGTAGGCACTACAGAAACACCTAATTGCAGCAATATCACTGCGTATTGCTTTTGTCTCTCCTTGTGTGTTGTGAAAGAACTCCGGGTGCCGCGTTTCTGAAAAGGAGGCAGAGAGAGACAGCTGCTTGTCTGCTCATTCAGTGCCTCAGTTCCATTAGCCTGCTGTGTTTTTTTTTATTATTATTATCCTCATCATTGTCACGATCTTCATTTGTCAAATGTTTAATTTGCGCATGCATATGTGCACGCAGGAGACCCTGGTGGCCACCGGATGTCGGTGTGGAACGCCACTTAAGATGACCGATTCCGGTAATTCCGCTGAGTAGGATAGCCGGTGCTGTTCTGACATGGCTGCGAGCGAGATAGCTACAGCCGCCACCGTCTGGATGAACACGTTGTTTCTCCCGCTCGCAGAACTCGAGTGCCGGTACTGCGCATCTTGGGACCCAGGGTCGTTGCCCTCGGCGGCAAATTAAATCTGCACAGACCTTTTCTTCCTCTCTTCCCGCCCCCCCCAAAATAAATAGGGGAAGGTGTCTTTTGAAGCTGGCCCAGTACACATAAAATGTACCGCGAATGAGAAGCCTGAGATTTGATCGAACACTTGCTAGTAGTGTGGTTACCTAATGGAGCAGCATTTTCAAGCCTGCTTCAGGGTTGGAGCGAACCCTTGTGGTGAAAAAGCGGAAGTGACCACTGTGAGATAACTGTGCTGCTAATTGTGTGGTCCTCCAAACACACTTCAGTGAATCTTTGCTATGGCCCTTTAGGTATGTTGGTTGAATTCGTTGAGAGCTTCTTAATGCTTTGTTACACAGGAAAAGTTGTGAATATTTGACTTGTTGAAGTCACCGTGAAGAGTGGTGTGGTTATAAAATAATGCTAGTTACTTGAAGAGTTCAACCGGACCTCCTGAAATGCCAAATATGAAGAGATAGACGGACAGTTTACTAAAAAATAAATCCAAGAAAAATAAGGTTCCATCAGTTAATTTTTGAACTTGCAGGTCTGACACCAAATTTGTTTGTACTGTCTTTTTCAACATTGAAAGAAATCGCTTGGTTCTCCATGCCCAGCTATGTACTGTATAAATAACAGTTGTTAAAGTGAACGTATGTAACCCTCATCACCTCATGGTCATTTTCAGCTAAGTGTCATCTAACTCAGTTGTTGGCTCCTCAATTATTGTCATCTGCTGAAATTTCTTTGGAGATTAAGAAATAAATAGGAAAAAATATAGTGTTTCAGTTTTCATACAGTAGATATTTCTGTTGAACGGACATATTCTCGATTAATGGGATGTGTTCTCACGAGCCAAAAAAAACGCCCGTTGAGTCCCGAACGCGTTAACAGAGCAGCAGGAAATAGCCTGCGATGATTCCTCTGGTTTGAGGAGAAGGCTCCGCCGAAGAGAGCAGAGAGCTGGGTTTGTTCGGCTCGCCCCTCCTGGAAGAGCTTCTGAGCGCCTCTGTGTCCGTTGCAGCCCTCCTGTCGTCGTGGTGCGAGGAACTGGGGCGTCTCCTGCTCCTCCGTCACCAGAAGAACCGCCAGAACGAGCCTTCGGGGAAACTACCCATGCAGCCCCCCATGAGCTCCATGAAGCCCCCACTTCCACATGGGTGAGTGCCCAGACCAACCTCCTCCTCAGAACCTTCCGCTCTGTCATATCTCTACAGTCTTGTGCGGCAGGAACGAAAGAACGGTCTCGCCGTGGGTCTTGGACATTACTGTGCTCACGCCTCAGATGGGGTTCTGCCGAGCTGCGTGCATACATTTACGTTTTCATGTTAATTAGAAGACCAAGCTGGCTATTTGTTTGCAGCCACTTTTGTAGTGCATTTTTGTACTTCAAGCTGTAAATCTGTCCTCCCTTTGAGCGCAAATAATTGCCTTCTGCTCACAAAGGGCAAATGCACTGCAATGAAAAACCCAGCCCTATAAAGGACAGCAAGACTGGAAAAAGAAAGCAGAGAACCGTTTCTGCTGTTTGGACCAGACAATGCTTTCCTGTGTTGTAAAAGGCACTTGAGGGGAAATTCACACAGGAGTTGTTTTGCAGAACACTCTGTGCTAGGCAAAACACACTCTTCCCAGAATTAAACCCTGATAAGTAGCCAGAGGCTGGTTTGTGAAGGAAGGCTCGAACATCACAAGAGCTCAGGCAGTAAACAAAAAGTTTGTTCTGAGAATGACAGAACCAGCCTCCCAAAAAGTATCATTAAAAGTTCTGTATTAAGATGTCTGACCAGCTCTTTTATTTATCATCACTGCGCCTTTATTAGTGTGCGCATGTCAGTGAGGGGTCACAATTTCAGAACTGTAACATTTTGTGCTGTTAATATGATCGCTCCCTGTTTGCTAATGCATTTAGGTCATGTAATATTTTAATTGCTGTCACTGCCTCTGTTAATTGTAGTTTTGTGCATAAAAAAAGATCTACAGGAAAAGTACTTGATCTCTGTAACATCGATTTGATGGTAATTTAGGTCTTGCCGTTATTCATGTTGCTCTGTGCCTGTGCCCTTTTAAAGACTAGTGTTCTTTGCCATTCCGGTTTCTGCACTTCTCTGTTCTTACAAATAAAACTCCGTCAAAATCTATTTCTTTTTTAATTACGCAGCGATGGGTCCTTTCCTTACGACTCAGTTCCCTGGCAACAAAATACCAACCAGCCCCCTGGGTCTTTGTCTGTGGTAACTACAGTTTGGGGTGTTACAAACACGTCACAGAGCCAGGTGAGACTGGAAAACACATACAATCCTGTGTGTTTGACTCTTGATTGAAACCTTCCCTTATGAGTTATTGTATCCTGTCCCACCACCTGTTACACACTACACAATGAAATCTTGATTCCTTAATGTCCCCTTTTAGGAACTTTGTTTTTGTGGGAGCATATAAGGAGAGAAAAAGTGTAACATTGTGGAGATCGTTTCATCCTCTGTTTCTGCTTGGAAGGCTCAAGTGTTCTCGCTTAACTGTGTCAAATTAACCAATCCAAACTCTTTTGGATTTGAAATAGGTGCTGGGCAACCCCATGGCGAACGCCAACAATCCCATGAATCCTGGTGGAAACCCCATGGCTTCTGGCATGACTGGAAATAGCCCTGGTATCAGCTCTCCTCAGTTCCCTGGCCAGCAGCAGCAGTTCCCTGCCAAAGGGAGCTCCAGTCAGCCATACATGCAGCAGGGCATGTATGGACGACCCAGCTATCCCGGAGGGGGAGGGTTTGGGGGCAGGTAAGTGTCTGATTGATCAGCCTGAAATAGGGTGTCCCCAGAATACCACACGTACAGAGCACGCCAAACTCAGGGCAAGGAACACAGTCAAAAGCACACTGTTTTCCAGTCGCAGTGGGTGGTTAATTGAGCGTGACATTTGTTAATACCAAGCTTAGAATAAAAGTTATCATATCTGAAGGAAGAGCATCCTTTGAAGTGCTCTGTAAACCGACGCCACCAAATTCCTCTTTCTTCATGTAAATATTCAGAAAGAAACAAATTGCACCAAGTGAAAGGGTTTAAGACTCCAAGCAAACCCCTAATCAGTTGTTTAATACAACGGCCCATGTTCTTTGACCAGTCAGAGAGCCATCATATTGTCAGGTTGCCTTTGCTCACGTTGATACGGGTTTGCTTCAGGAATGGCCGCAGAGCCTCTTTCTCCCGTGTCAGTCTTGTTGCTGTTGTCTTCCTCGCAGCTACCCAGGAGGTCCCAATGCCCCCGCTGGTATGGGCATCCCCCCTCACACCCGGCCTCCCGCGGACTTCACTCAGCCCGCCGCTGCAGCCGCCGCCGCTGCTGTCGCGGCCGCCGCTGCCACGGCAACCGCTACCGCCACCGCCACTGTGGCAGCGCTGCAGGAAACACAAAACAAGGACATGAACCAGTACGGGCCGGTAAGGCAACGGCTTCGCACGCTAAAGCCACATGCAGGGCTCCGTTAAAACTCTGGTAGCACATCCGAATGGCAATTATCCATTCAACGGCAGAAGAATGCCTGACGCCCTTCTGGGGTAGTTTTACAGCAGCTGTTTGCCCCCTTTCCTGATTGGCATGCTGGCCTGCTGTGTTATGACCACAAGCTGGCCGCTTAATATGAGCTCGGCTGGTTTGAAGTGGTACATCGCAATTACAAGAGCAGTACATACACTTGGACTATAAAACCCTGACTGGGGATGAGTGTAACTCCTCAGACATGCAGAAACCCCAGAATAATGTACACTTTCTAGAAAATTAAGTAGATAAGGTCTGAATTGCATTCTTTGTCTTAATTGAGTAAATCGGCTGTAGTGCCCGAGTTGCTGAGCAACACTTAAAACTAAACTCCAAACATAAGAGCCGTAAACACTGCTATAAGATCAATGCTATAAGATCAAATAGCTTGGATGATATCAGTCTAACTACTGCCTATTTCAGAGTTCTGACAAAGTATGTCTTGATGTTTTGCCAATCACTTCATTCAAAACTCATGTTGGCAATTTTAGAGAGAATCTGTAATAAACATTTGACTTTATCTTTCCTTAGTGAAAATACATTAACACCTCTTGTACACATACAAAAGCCTATGAAAATGCATCATCAGATCTGACAGCTGTTATCATCACAGCTCTTTCCTCCTGTAGGATTCTGCTACATGGCCATTAGAGTATCTAAAAAGGTGATCCATTAAATAAGCAGCACTTTGTCTGGAATCAAAACTCATTGAGCAGAGAAAACAAGGTTCCAGTTGTGACACTCCATGTTCTCAGCTCTAACTCAGCCTCCTTTTCTCTTCCAGATGTGTTCCTCTTTCCAGATGGGACCAACCCAGGCCTATAATAACCAGTTCATGAACCAGCCTGGGCCCCGGGGTCCCCCTTCCATGCCAGGCAACATGAACCCTGCCAACATGGCCACAGGCATGAACGCTTCCAACATGAGTGGGCCTCCCATGGGCATGAACCAGCCCCGACCCCCGGGGATGAGCCCCTTTGGGGGTCATAACCAGAGGATGCCCCAGCAGGCCTACCCAGGCCCCAGGCCTCAGTCCATGCCTATGCCAGGGATGAAAAGGCCTTATCCTGGAGAGGTGAGAAGACAGGGCGCGCACACAGCTAAATTCTCTTTCTCAGAGTCTTTATGCAGTCCCGTGAAATGTCACCTGATCAATTTCTTCTTTTTCCATTTGTTTGGGTAGCCAACATATGGAAGCCAGCAGTATGGACCAAACAACCAGTTTCCTAACCAGCAAGGACAATACCCCACCCCCAACCCTCCCAGGCCACTGCCATCCCCCAACTACCCTGGCCAGCGAATGCAGGGTCAGCAGAGCGCAGGGCAGTACCCCCCGCCCAATGTGGGCATGGGCCAGTATTACAAGGTGAGCTCCGGTGACCCAACACGCTCTTCACAGACGTGTGCCGCACTTCCTGTTAAAACAGATTCATTGAGGTTTTCGAATCTAAAGGATTAAGCGAGTTGCTCCTCTTGGATTGGCACAACCATGGTTTATATAATTGCTTAAATTTAACAATGTGCAAACATTTGATCCTTTTTCACCGGATTAAGTCATACAACTACCTTGTGTAAACCAGCTATCAGGCTCCAATTTGTAATAGACCCAGCAAATACAGAGGACTTACTTCAGATAAAATACCAGTAAATACAATATTAAGCCAAGAAGCTGTTGAGGGCAGTTTCCATGCAGAAATTGTATTTATTGTTTTTTTATCTCCATTGTTTCAGCAAGAGCCATTCAATGGTCAGAATAACAACTTCTCTGGAAGTGGATATACATACAGTCAAGGCAGTCTGAATGGGGTACGTCTGATGTCTAGTTTTTTGGTATGGTAAAATTTGGCATTGTTCTGGAAGTGGGGTTATAGAAGGCTAAAATGCAGTTTGCATGCTTACATAATCATCTAATAATGCTTTATATAGCAACAGCTACTTGGCATAATGCAATATTACTTAAGGATAGAAAATCACAGCTTAATGCTCTGATATTCTTAAAATACTTTTTTTTTTCTTCTTCAAGAACTGAGAATTTAATTTTTTTTGTAGCCTCCGAGGCCTGTAGGAAACTACCCCCACTCGCCTGTACCAGGAAACCCGACACCTCCCATGACCCCAGGAAGCAGTATGCCGCCATATTTGTCGCCGAATCAGGACGTCAAGCCACCCTTCCCACCAGAAATTAAACCAAATATCACCGCTCTCCCTCCTCCTCCAAGTGAGTCCCATTGTGTTCATATGCAGCCATGACATGATGCTGTTTTATTACCTGGAAAAGTTGAAGTTGTCATTTTGTTGAAAGAAATTGTCTGCGTAACGCAAAGAACAAATTGTGTTTGAAAACCTGAAGAGAAAGACGTCCAAATAAGTTTCCACAATTGAGCTGTGCCCTTACAGAAAAGGTTTAGTTCACCTTGAGAGCTGGCACTTTCAAGTTACAGTTTTTAAAACTTTAGTCTTGGAACATACAGCTTCAAAGCTGCAGATATGTAGTGTAGACAAGGTTAGTAGGCAGGGTGTGAGGGTTTTTGTTGATGGTCTCTTTAAACCTGATGAAAAAAGAAAAGTAAACAACTCAAGCAGGTACCAGTAGCAAAGGCACGGGCAGTGTTATTCCCTGAACTCCCGTTGCAGCCCACACCATGTGTAAGTTTTTTTTGTTGTTGTTTTGTGTAAGAGCGAAAATTAAAATCCGCACTGTTATCGCACTGCAGATGCAAAAGGGAAAGTTCACGCTTTCTCTCCCTCTTCGATCCCAGCCAACCCCAACGACGAGCTCCGGCTGACGTTCCCTGTGAGGGACGGTGTGGTATTGGAGCCCTTCCGGCTGGAGCACAACCTGGCGGTCAGCAACCACGTCTTCCACCTGCGGCCGTCTGTCCACCAGACTCTGATGTGGAGGTGGGCAGGCTCACAGCACGGCCAACAGCCTTTATTCTCTATCTATAAAATGCAGCAAGTGCTTCTCAGAAGTGCAAAAAGACTTTTACATGTGCAGAACAAAAACCAGCACTGAAATTGAAAATGTCAGGCATTAAACTTATTAGCTGAAGAAATGTGGAACTGATCAGAAAATTAATGTCCTCTCCCTATTGTTATTAATCTTTTTTTTTTGCTGATGCTTCTATCTGAAGCAGCTTTAATTTATATGGATTTTAACAGCCGGGTAATTTACTAAGCCTCAGTTTTTGATTGCTTCAGTTTACTGAAGCAATCTAGGGAAGCACCCTGCTCAAGGGCACAAGAGTGGGGCCTCACCCAGCATTTCAACCAGCGATGCTCCAGTTACGAATCCAGAGCCCTGACCACTGTTGCACTCAATAGATATGAACTGGGTTGATCAAAATCAGAATCCCTTTCCCCGCATCTCCTCATGTAGCTAAGATTGTATTTCTGATATTTTTTAAATTCTTTGTGCTGTGTGAGTTCAATATCTCTGTTTTGTCATTTGTGTCACAGGTCAGACCTGGAGCTCCAGTTTAAGTGTTATCATCACGAAGACCGGCAGATGAACACAAACTGGCCAGCGTCGGTGCAAGTCAGCGTAAACGCCACGCCACTCACTATTGAGCGGGGTGACAACAAGACTTCCCATAAACCCCTTCACCTCAAGCACGTGTGTCAGCCGGGAAGAAACACGATTCAGATCACTGTCACGGCCTGCTGCTGTGTAAGTACAAGAGGTGGAATGTTATACCGGGAGGATTCTTGTAATAATGTAATAATATGTAATGATCCAAAGTCATATCTGTGTAACTTTTTTCTGTGCAGAACTGACATTGATATATGTTAGGAGCTCAACAGCAGCTGGCAAAGGCCTGCATTACATACATGGAGCATAACATTCAGATAACAGCTTTAAGATATTTAAGATTAAAGGTAGATCTGAATCGCTTAGAAGTGTAAACGACGCGGGGAAACTTTTTGGGTCAGTGGTCTCCTGTGTGCTGGTTGACAGCCTTGGCACTAATCGGATGTTTGTCTCCATTTTCCGTCTCGCCCGCAGTCGCACCTGTTTGTGCTGCAGCTGGTTCACCGGCCCTCCGTCCGCTCTGTCCTCCAAGGCCTGCTGAAGAAGCGCCTGCTGCCCGCCGAGCACTGCATCACGAAAAGTAAGCTGCCTCTCTCCCGCCCAGGCCGTGCAGCGCCAGAACCGCTGCTTTCCGCGCTCCGCAACTGCCCGTGTTTCGAAATCCAGAGCCCTGACCACGGTTCCACTCAGCTGATATGAATTAGGTTAATCAAAATCAGGATCCTTTCCACGCATCTCCTCATGTATTGTATTTCTGATATTTTTAATGCTCTTTGTGCCGTTCAGTTCGGTGTCTTTTGGGTTGGTCATTTGTGTCGCAGGTCAGAGCTCCAGTTTAAGCGTTACCATCATGAAGACAGGCAGCTGAACATGGGCACCCTGCCCATGCACTCTGCGAAATCACTAACATGGCTTCTTCCACCTCTTTTCCTTCCCTCCTGCAGTAAAGAGGAACTTCAGCAGCGTAGCGGCATCCTCGGGCAACGCCACACTAAACGGGGAAGACGGAGTGGAGCAGACGGCCATCAAAGTGTCTCTAAAGTGTCCCATCACCTTCCGGCGGATCCAGCTTCCAGCAAGAGGCCACGACTGTAAACACGTACAGGCAAGTGAAGAACTTTGGACAGATGTATGATGAAGCTGGAGTTACTATCAACAGAATGATAACTTGAGACAGTTGAGCGTTTCCTTTTTGCTTGCTAATTCATGTATTGTAAAACTCCAAACTTTTTCTTAACAGTGTTTTGATTTGGAGTCCTACTTGCAGTTGAATTGTGAACGAGGGACATGGAGGTGTCCTGTATGCAAGTAAGAAAAAAAAATACTTTACTAAATTACAGGAGATCATAAAGTGTCAACAATTAATTATTACGCAGAAAACATAGGTCTTTATTATTTTGTTTGAATGAGTAAATGTGTTGGAACTGTAGGCCTTTATTTTAATCCATGAGTCACAAACCACAAGCAAGATTTTATTAAATATCATAGAGGAAAAGATAAATGAAATCCCCAATTTAGCACATTTTCAAAAATAAGTCTTGTTTAGCAGCACTTGGAAATTTCATTGCGTTGTGTGATAAGAGACTCACTGAAGGCCTGAGGGATTTTGGCTGGGAGAAACAGGCAGAAGAACAAATCATGTTCAAATCATGTTGTTTTCTCCCTAGTAAAACTGCACTACTAGAGGGCCTGGAGGTCGACCAGTATATGTGGGGCATCCTGAATGCCATACAGAAGTAAGTTTTCGTGTTTTCACAAACGTGTACTTTTCACAAGCGCTTAGCTCATACTCTGTTGTCTTCTCCCCTAACTCTACCTAAAATATTAGTATAGTATGTTTTCACTCACAAGGAAGGCAGAGAAGTAGTGTGTATAGAGAATATTCTTGCATTTTTTCTTAACATCCTAACCACGCACTTTGCAAAAATGCTAGATTGATCATGATAAATGATTAAAACTAGTCTTAAAGCCTGTCTTTCATCATCCTCACGAAGGTCGTGTTCTTAGTGATAGTCTTTTCCCTTTATTCTACCTTTTGTTAATGCAGCATCGGCTGTAAGTTCATAGTTTACATTTTAAAACATACCAGAGCCTGCAGAGAATGTCACTATGCGCTCTGGGTCAATTGCTCCCTGCTCTCTCTCTCAGTTCAGAGTTTGAGGAGGTCACCATCGATCCCACGTGTAGTTGGAGGCCGGTGCCAATCAAATCCGACATGCACATCAAAGAAGACCCGGACGGACCTTTGGCCAAGAGATTTAAGACCATGAGCCCCAGCCAGATGATCATGCCCAATGTGATGGAGATGATTGCCGCCCTGGGGCCAGGTCCCTCTCCATACCCATCGCTACCTCCTCCACCTGGGGGCAACAGCAGTGAATACGGCAGCCAGGGTAGGAGTCAGGAGCACACCCATCCTCGAGCTTCCTGTTTCTATCTCTATTGTTGGTGAAATTTGCAGAATGTGTTTATTTATTTCTTGTTCTCAGTACCTCCTGTCTACTTCGTAATGAATGAAACTGTATCACATTTCAAAAGCCCTTCGATAGGCCGTGCTGACTGTGCCAAGTTCTTTATTGATAACAACCCATCTGAAGACCCACCCGGCTAATAGCTTAGATTGCACAGCAGTACAGCAGTAGAAACAAATGTGCTCAAAGTGTTGGAAATAACAGGAAGGAGGATTTTTGCAATTTGATTAACAAAACAAGAGTTATGTCCACATCCCTCCTGTAGCAATTCCTGTACTGTATAGGGTGAGTGAGGCCCCATGCACTCTCGTTCCTGACACAATGAGGTATTGCTCTGAAATGTATTAATTGAGGACACGTGTTTGTTAAATGGACTCTGTTGCAGTGCAATAAGAGATAAGAGAGAAGATAAGATCACTTTATTGACCATATACAATTTCTTGTATTAGGAATTTGTCTTTTCGCATACCCCAACTTGCTCTCCATGAGACACACAAACAGGGAGAGAAGCTTGGGGTCAGAGGTCAGCCATTTATAAGGTGCCCCTGGAACAGGTTTGGTTAAGGACCTTGCTCAGGGGCCCAACGGAGTAGGATTCCTCTGCCGGCCACGGGATACGAACTGGCAACCTTCCAGCCACAGGCGCAGATCCATAGCCACAGAGCCACCACACCGCACACAATGAGGTTGAGGTTGTTGTAGGGGTTTGTGGTTTAATTGCAGCCTTTGTTTTCGGTTCCAGGCAACAGTTACCAAGGGCATGGAAATTTCGACTTCCCCCATGGAAACCCTGGTGGAACATCGATGAACGACTTCATGCATGGACCACAGCTGTCTCACCCGCCTGACATACCCAGCAGCCTTATGAATCCAGACAAGCCACTCAGCCACAACATGCCTGACACCGTAAGTGATATTCCCTCTCAATGCTGGCCTCAGCCTAGACAAGAGGACAGAAAGTGGATGACATTTTGGCAAGGAAACCATTTTCACTCCAGAAGTTCAACTTTTCTCCATCTTCTTCTGCAATCAGGTTGAAAGGCATGCAGACATGCTGGAAAGGCTGGAAATTAATTCAGACGCAACTCCATCCTGCACTTGCATCGTGCAGGCTTTAGCATCTATATATATGGCAAATATTCCAGGTTACTGCACCCTTACAAAACAGCAACCATTCACAGGAAGTAAGGCTTCATTAATGTAAAGCTAAAGTTCTCAAATGGAAAACACAATAAGAAGTAAATGGGTTTGATTGAACTGATCACTGAAGAGGATAAAAAGATTCCACTAATAAGGAAATAAACCCCAGCTCTCATTTTGCTTTTTCTCCAATGTGCTTGTATTCAGAATAAAAACCATTAAAAACTTCTCATGGCAGCTGTCTGGTATATACTGGGCAATTCCCTTTCCTCATTGGTTGGCCATGATTTCAGGTGATCCTGATGGCATGATGGTTAGTGATCTCCCTAGTTTTCCTTGGCTCTTCCTGCGCGGGGGCCTCACTCTTCTCCTGCTCTTCCTCTCCCGCAGATTGCTCACCCTGGCAGCGCTGATCAGTCCCATAGCTCCATGCAGCAGGGTTTGCACGCCCCTCCTCACCCCAGCAGCCAATCAGGGCAGCCATTGCATCACAGCGGTCCTCCTCAGCCATCACGGCCGCCACCGCCACCCCAGCCCGGGCCAAACAGCCATCCTCACAGTGACCTGACCTTTAACCCCTCGTCTGCCTTAGAAGGTCAGGCTGGGGGGCAGGGAGCCCCTGACATGCCGGAGCCCTCTCTGGATGTAAGTGTTACTGCGCCCTCCTCACGCCTGGCCTCCATGCGATCTGCGCAGACCTTCCTTCAACAAACAAACCCTGATGCAGCTCATCTCATTGCTTCATGTGCGGCTGCATGCAACCCTTTCAGCTTTTGAGCTCATTGTGCACCTTAACAAAATCTCTGGACCTCTGCTGCTAAGTGATGCTTTATTAATCATTTGCTGTTCTGCTCTCTTTCTGGTGTTCACAACATGGGAGAAATCTAAACCCAATATTCCACCGAAAATAAAAGCAATGACCGCTGAAATCTTGAGCACTCAGTTATGTGTTTCAGATTAAGATTGGGAGGCAAAGCAAAGCTTTTTTAATATGTCAGTTCTCTTAGCCGTTTGCAAAGTTAGATTTTCTTTAAAAAAAACCTCATTGGTTGAAAGAAATTTGGCAAGACAGTGTGTCTTAAAGCCATTACAGCCATGCTTTTTTGCACATTCAGTCTGTCAGTTTGGGTAGAGAAGAGGATACAGCACAATGATACATGACCAGGAGGGTGCCCCTGTTCATGAGCAGATCTTTCGGAGGATTGACAGTGGTGCCGTTTGATCCATCAGAATCATCTCCCCTGCTGTTAGAACACTTAAACCAGAGTTACACACAAGTTGTAAACCAAGCAACATGTCTGCCCTTGAGCTTTGTCCTGAAATATTTAACTGAATGGTTAAATAGTTCCTGTCTAAGTGAATCAAAGAGGTTCAGTGAGGTTCAGTTCCCTAATTTGAAAAAGGTAGTTTTTGTGTGATACTGTATTAAATTTGCATTCTGAGGATGATCCTATAATTTAAGTACTCAAAAGCCTTTCCCTATTCTTTGGTTCATTTGTTTGTGTGTTTGAGCCTGTTTATAATTTACAGGCTATTGTTTAAAAATGGGCATTAAAAATATTCATCACAAAAGTATTAAAAAAATCAGAAATGTGGAAAGAAATTATACAAAGAGACTCCCAGAGCAGCAGTGTTAGTAGGCTTCAGGAAGTTACTTCACTCATATCGCTCCAATAAAATACCCAGCCCTGTAAAAAGGGTAAGTGCCAATGTGAGCCACTTTGGATAGAGGCATCATCTGTGTAAATGAATGATAACATCCATGTGAAAGTTGTTCACCGCTGTTAAAGCGAGGTGTGTTTCTTTCCTTGCAGCTGCTTCCAGAGCTGACCAACCCAGATGAGCTGTTGTCCTACCTGGATCCCCCTGACCTCCCGAGCAATAGCAACGATGACTTGCTCTCCCTCTTTGAAAACAACTGAAGCTTCTGCCCCCGAAGGCCCGTTCAAGCTGGCTGGTGTCAGCCCCCAGTCCGAACAGGAGCTCAGTACCCAACGAAAACAGAGATGCACTCCCTTACTCTTCTTCCTCTATGAATGATCTGGTCAGCCAGCTCCACGTGACTCAGAGTTGTGGTCAACACACACACAAACACAGAGGTGACAGTCCTGTCAGCTGCCTATTTGTCATCTGTGAACATTAAGAAAAACTGTGCAGCTATATTCAGCTCATTTTATGTCGCATAGAGAGATTTCTTTGTGTACTTTAGGAAAGTGTTGTAGCATTTTTTGTTTTGTTATTTTTAAATCATTTTAACTAAAAAAAAAGATATGCCCATCCTGGCCAGTGTCTGAGATCCCTTTGAACTTTGTTCTTCCATTCTTTGAAACTGTGGCTTCCCAAGACATCTGTGTAATATTTTCCAACTAAATAATAGTATCACTGGTCCCTGCTGTGAGCACCATTTAAAAGCACAAGAGATTATACACAATTCAAAACTGATTCTCAAAGGGAAGAACACTTTTTAACACAGTCAACAAGAATTGCCCATTTATTGTCTATATGTGGGCCACACAAGGTACATTTGAAGATTTTTTTATAATGTTCCCCATGCAAAGAATTCACAAAGAAGTTCTTTGATACACTTCAAATGTTAAAATACTCTCATAAGCATTGGAATCTCATTCTCATTTTGATGCAGATAAGGGAAAAGCAATCGTTTTGAAAGAGTAAGTGTTTTGCTTTTTTGTTATGTTTTTTTTTTGTGTGTGTGTGTGTTTTCAAAGAGACAAAACACCCCATCTTCACTGCGCAAAAGATGACAGAACACCCAGTCGAGAACCCAGGGTGGGGCAGTAGTTCCTTGTCTCGGAGGGCAAGTGAACTTTTACCTCCGATCAGGTTCTGTGATTAGCTGGAATAGGCATTTAAACCCCAAACACAAACGAAAATGCAGCTTTTTTTGTACAAGACTGTTACATAGTAGCCTAGCTGCTATCTCATCTGCCCAGGAGAGTTGAAGTGAAATAAACAGCGAGAAGATGAAATAGACATAATAGGGATATTATTCCTGCCCTGTTAGCCCTCTATGCCAGAGTCTCTGTACTGCAACCTTAGTTAGTGCTTCTCTTATGTGGTCTCCTCTCCTGCATGAGCCTCAAGTTGCTCCCGTGCCCATTGTGTGACCTTTGTCTCTCTCCTTGATGAATTATGTACAGTAAGTCGTATAAAAAGTGCATGTGTGCCAATTTTGCCCTTGTTAAGTGATATTCTGAACTAAGACGGTGTGCTTTTTCATCAATGACTTTAACTGTAGAACACGTTTTAAAAGAAAAAAAAACACTAACTTTTCTCAGAAGGGATTAATTTCTGGTATTTGCAACGTATTGTTCATTTTTGTAATTATTATTATTGTTGCTGTTGTTATAATTTTATTTTGTCTGTTCTTTTGTTCTGTTCTTTCTGTGCTGCAAAGGTTCATCATTGAGATCACCCTTGGGAAATTGCTTTATATCACCAAAGTTATCTTTGTAACATTTTGGGGTTTTACTCTTTTATTACAAAGATGTTTTTTAAGAAAAACGAACACAATCCACCACTGCTGTAGATGCATTAATACTGGGTGGTTCCCAATATTTCTGTAGATATTTTTCAAACAGTTGATTGTCTTTTTATTTCTGGTAGCAGTATTGGAACTGTAAAAGTCATGTAGAGACATTGCCATTTTGATTTTCTATTTCAAGGTTTAACAGAAAAGCGCTGTTCAGTATGCAAATTTATTATTTTAAACAAAAAGGCTATTGTAAATACCTTTGTGAATATTTTAGTATTGTCTTTGATAATATTAATCATCTTCATGATTGTTCATTGTTGTTATCCACTACTTGTCTGGTAAACTGTTTCCCCTTCACAGAAGTTCTAAAGTATAATCCATCTGAAAATATGTTTCCATAAGCTATTTGGTAAAAGTTTCTTTTCTTATTTCATGGTTATTTCATACCGAACTACAACAGTAGAGCTCATGGAAATTGGCAGGCAGGTGTATTTATGATCTTCAACTATTGCTAAAAAGAAAGAAGAAAACCATAAGAGTCTGGTATAGTTTTATAGAATAAAAGCCTTACATGTTCAGAATAATTAGTGATGTTCATGAGACAGAGGTGTTGGACGTTACACAATTGTAATCTTACTGTCATCCTCTTGTCTAATTGTAAGACTTTTCATTTTTCATAAAGAGCTATTGGTTTCGGAAACTGTGGTATCCTTTTGCTAAATATACGAATTACAGAATTGGAAATATGATAGCAGCAGAATTGACCTTACAATTCATTTACTAATGTGATATTTTAAAAGAATGTTACAGCCTTTCATTTAAAAAAAGATCTATATAATGTTATTTTATTAGTGTTCTAGAAAATAGAGCTTTTTAAAAGCTGAAAACCATTTAAATTTTATATCTCATATGACAGATTGCATATGATTTTCTCTTTTTTTACATAATATTTTGTAATGAAATGCAAGGCTTGTAATATTCATTTGTGGCCAAAAGCATACAGTACGTGTTTAAAAAAAAGAATCTGAAAAAGAATCACATTAACCATTCGAAATCCTACAACGTGAACGTACTGGTCATTTACATTTTGAAGAACAGCATGGTAAAGATATCTTATTGGTGCTCAAGTGTAAGAAACCTACTCTGTAACCATCTTTAAGGCAAATGAATGGTCTGATTTTTGGAAGAAATGCACTGCCACATTGCTTTATGTATATGTATAATTTTACATATGCTCACATTGAAGTATGAGCCTTTTCCATGTGATCAGCCCCTGCGCACTGTAGTTGCACAGTCGTGTGTCTACAGGAAGGTCTGAGAAGAGAACCCTGGAGGGTTGGCCCCCCCCCCCCGCGGAGACAGTGGACTGAGCTGCAAGACCCTACCATGCTGCAGTGGGGGAGGGGGGGTGGAGGGATGTCTGTACATATGTAAATGATGAATAGAGACTTGTTAACAGAAATGTATTCATTTTCCTTGGGAATGTGCATTGTTTCTTTAGAATTAAAAAAAAAGCTTGCAAACCCCTATCAGAAGTGACTCAATGTGGAAAATGAATCTTGTTTGTTAGCATCTGTGGAATCTCTCAGCGTTTGTTCACCTATGTAATATACTTTAACCTCTCTTTTGAGGGGGACTGAAAAAAAACAACCTTTGTTTTACCTACATGTAATATTTAGCCTACGTGTATTAGTCTATCACCTGTGTATTTTTAAGGTGCTACAGAAAAATAATAATGAAGAAAATACTGGGAGACAGGGGGAGGGGTGGGGAAGGGAGGGGGTCCCACAAGATTGTAACCAAATCCATAGTTTGTACAATTTTTGATATCATGATCAGACAAAAACGAAAAAAAAAATTTAAAGGTACAATCTGAGGCGATACATGCAAAAGTGACCATTGTCTTTTTGTTTGTACATTATGTACAATCATTTCATATTCTAAACTGGTCAGAAAAAAAACTAATTGTGATTTTTAGTCTTGCAAAACTGTATGTAGTTAGATGATGTGACAACCTAATATTTATCTAATAAATATGTATTCAGATGAAACCTGTACATCGCAGTGCACATGTGGTTCTTTGTGTTCGTACAACTTACAACTGCTCTCACGTTCCAAGTGCAGTAACATGAACTTTTGCTGGTAAGTCAGTTCAGTGCAGTGCAGATTTTAGTTTTGTGGTGCCTAATACCTACCAGATACATAATGACAAAAAATAGACCTGGTATGGTTTTATTATGGTTGGGATAATTATTGAATCGTTAAACTTTTAGATGTTGTCAGCGATACGAGGCTGTGTAATCTGATACTTTTGATAAATTGTCAGTTCTGCTGTAAGCAAAAAAAGCAGGTTATGTATCTGAGCAGTGGGCCATCTACCTTTTCACAGTCCTGCTCCATCAAGATTGTTTCTGCTACTGTCCTGACTTGTCTGCGAGACACCTGACATGCTTGAAGGCTGTGAAAGTATTATAAGAAGCAGTAGTTAGGACAAAAATACAATCAGTACAATAAGAAGCATTAGGACTAGCCATGAAGGATTTTTCTGTGCTCTTGTATGCTAAAACTGATCGACATTTGTTTCTGTTTTATATATTGAAATTAAGGGGAAAGAAAGATAATTGAGAAGTTATCTGAAAACACTTTACTGTCATGAATGGCACATTCCATAATAAGGTTAAAAAAAACATTTAGAAAGAATTTAACACTGATAAAAAGGCCTTTATAAAAAGATTATATTTCAGAAACTGTCGAATCAATGAAAGTACAAATACTGAGCACAATTAAATATAGAAAAAGTATAAACCATCTTAATTCTTCAGTCCATTAATTTAAATCATCAGCTGCTGGGGACGATATGAAGAAATGTTTCCGGTCACAATGAACACAACGGACTCCCCTCTCTGCTGCTTCCTCCTTCCTGGTGTGTCAACTCAAGTTTCTTGTTCTTATTGGGGGAAAAAAAAACTGATATCCGCTTTCTATTTTTATATAAAAACATAACTGCAGTAATTTTTATAATGCAATAGAAAACAGATTATGAAGCCACATAGGGAATGTTCCTGGCTCCTGCTGAGAAAGTTGACCGGTGACGCTCTCTGACCCCTAGGCTGTGATAGGCGGTTACACACTGTCTCACCTCCATCCAACAGCGCCATCTGGAATATAGATTTCTGATTAAGGACACGCCTTCCCGGGTGCCTCAATATTTGGCGCAGGGTAGAAGAAAGTGCAGCTCTGTCTCTACGTTTCTTGCTTTGAGCGGGTACACAACCTGTTGCTATACCCAGGCGACGGTAAAGCTAGCAGCCATATCACCCTGCAACTCACAACTAGCAGCCCACTGAAGCTAAGCAGGTGTGAGCCTGGTCAGTACCTGGATGGGAGACCTCCTGGGAAACACTAAAGTTGCTGCTGGAAGAGGTGTTAGTGGAGCCAGCAGGGGGGGCTCACTCTGCAGTCTGTGTGGGTCCTAATGTCTCAGTATAATGATGGGGGCACTATACTGCAAAAAGGCGCCGTCCTTCAGATGAGACGTAAAACAGAGGTCCTGACTGTCTTAAAAAAAAAATTCCATGGTGTTTCTTGAAAAGAGTAGTGATGTAATCCTGGCCAAATTTCCCTATTGGCCCTTACCAATTTTGGCCTCCTAATAATCCCCATCTATGAATTGGCTTCATTACTTTGCTTCATTCTTCTCCCCACTAATTGCTGATGTGTGGTGAGTGTACTGGCACACTGTGGCTGCCGTAGCATCATCCAGGGGCTGAACATTGGTGATGTTGGAGGGGATCCCCATTACCTGTGAAGCGCTTTGAGTGTCCAGAAAAGTGCTATACAAATGTAAGGAATTATTATTTATTAATTATTAAATTAATCTCTCTTCTCTGAACAGATAGGCCTGCCTGTTTTGCCCAGGTTCAATGGCCAGGCTGTGGTCCCTAAGCCTGTAATTAATCACAAGCTGCTTATGGTATCTCACCCTGGTCAGATACACAAATCCTACTCTGTTCCGCAAGTTCAAGAACAACTAGGACAAGGCCAGCCAGCTCAATGCACTTCAGAAGTGAAACGCTCGTGATAAAGCAGAGGAGTGTGGGTATTCTAGTGTGAATCTTGCTATTAAATGTGTTATTTAATCGCCTGAAGTGCTTTTTTGTAGAAAACCTGACGTGAACAGCTATTATTGCACTGGGTACGGATAAAAAGCTCACAGGACTCCCCATATCCCACAACTCCCCGCGAGAAGGAGAACGGAAGAATAACTCTGACAGCGGAGACCTGAACTTGAGACTTCCTGTAGCGGCACTTTACTCAGACACCCGGAACGTTGCAGTTGCTGCTACGATGTCGGTTTTAATGAGTCGCCTGATAGTTCACTATAATTCCAGTATTAAATTCGGTGCTTTAGCGTTCGCAGCAACTAGGATGTACACCGCCCAACCAAAAAAGAACCCGGTGGTGTACTTTGACATTGCTGCAGACAACGAGCCCCTCGGAAGAGTCACCTTCGAGGTAAGAAGTCCTCTGCTGCACCTGTGGCAGAATTTGGTATCGGCGTGTCTCGTGATTTGGTGATCAAAAGTGAAAAGGGCAGCCTAAATTTTAAATGTCAGTTTATGAAAGCTACCTAAAAATGCCGGCTTTTTTTTTTATTCCCGTTGCATACCCTCGCATATAATATTTCAACTTGAGCAGCGGCGGATTGTCTGGAGGTTTGTCTGCGAACAAGAGAGGAATCTTCGCATTGCGGAAAGGAGAACCGTAACTGATCTCGAGCTATTCGTTTGTGTTCTTGAAATGAATGAGAATAAAATGTCCTTTCCGCCGTTCTCACCTGTGCACCTAGCGCGTCCTGTTATGAGATGATAATCATCCGTCTCCTATCAGTCGTGATGTCTGATTCTATGCTCTTTAGATCAGCAGTTCCGAGCCCTGGTCCTGCAGGAACACTGTATTTGTTGGTTTTCATTCTAACTGAGCTTTACAGCCCCAGTGCTAATTCATGTCTTAAATCACCTTTTACTTATTTATTTATTTAATAAATTATAATTGGTTTCTTCTATGAGTCCTCAGTGTAAAAACATTCCTCACTTCAAGGGTAGTGATTCTAATAAGTTAAGCGTTCTGGCCGTTACTTCCGATTAAAACGATCTAAAACATCGATGTTGAACAGACCCCGGCGGAAATGACACTGTATCAGAAGTGAATACATGTCTGAAACTCTAACACTCTGGCATCTGGTTGAAACCAGTTACATACCTCACCATTAAATTTCATTTGACCTTATAAAAGCTGAAAGCAATTTTGCAAACACCCCAAACAGGAAACAATGAACATTTTGGTTAAGAATTCAGCTGGAGCATAAACCAGAAGACACTGTTCCTCCAGGACCTGGGCTGGGAGCCACTGACTTCAGGAACTGGAGTGCGGCCTTTCTCCACATGTTTGAATTTAATATGTATGCTACTATGTCAAAATAAATACAAGCATGTATTCCTTTATCCAGTATGTTAGATACTTTTTATGTTGTCATTAGCTGAGTGCACTACATGTGTAATTTAGCAACAGGGTGGTGTAATGCCTCTGGCAATTGAAATCTATTTCACAGAACACAATGTGAAGTATATTTTATACTTTTTTAAAGTTGTATAGACTTTATTCTACAAACATCCTGTATGCCTATATATTGGGCTATATACAGTAGGTAATGTGGCTTCTAATACAATTTCCAGACACATGCCATTATATAAACATTTCTGATTTAAAAAAATATCACATTATAAGTCAAATGTGAATGAAAAGTGTGGATGCTTATGGAACTGAAAACTGTATTTTAACAACGGTCTGACAAAACTGAAACAGAGAACATGCACAGGCCTTTAGTTGTTAAAACTGTTCCTAATGAAATGTATCTGGATCTTCTTTTGCAGCTCAATGCTGATGTGGTCCCTAAAACAGCAGGTGGGAGTTCTCCTAGAGGATGAAACTTTTTTTTAAGGTGTTGTCACGGATTTTCTCCATAGTCAGTTTTGTCTCCTTCATTTGTCATAGAGAACTTCCGAGCCCTGTGCACAGGGGAGAAAGGTTTTGGGTACAAGGGATCCACATTTCATCGGGTGATTCCTCAGTTTATGTGCCAGGTACAGATGTTTTGTTCTTTTGCCTTTTCCGCTGGGCACAGTTCCTGAAGTGTAAAAGTCAGATGAGGGCAGACCTGTTCGGGGCTGGCATCTCTAGTTTCGTCTATAATCCTGCTGCCACAAAGATTGAAGTCAGGAACTATGAGCGAAGTCTTATGCTTTAGCCTCCAAATCACGTTACATTTGTTTTCAATGTAGTTTGAAGGTCCTGTTTATAATGTGCTCTGTTGTTTCTCCACGGGTATAGGGTGGTGATTTTACCAACCACAACGGCACTGGAGGGAAGTCTATCTATGGACCCAGATTCCCAGATGAGAACTTCATATTGCAACACACGGGACCTGGTATTGTGCTGATTACTTAAATCCCGTTGGTTGTACTGACGCATGGTAGACAGCACATCGGGAGATTAGACAGTGATCTGAAATTAGTTTCAAATCCTTCTAAATTCCAAGTCCAGTTTGATAATAAGTGTCAGATTTCAGAAGGCATGCCTAGATTGTTAGACGTTAGTTTAATGGAAAACTAATGTGAATGTGGATTATGTGTGCCTGGATGTTTGTCAGGGATATTGCAGGTTACATCTAAGCTGGATGTCAGACAGACAGTCCTGGCATGTTTTGTTAACGAGGGCAATGTCACTCCGTACCACTAGATGGAGACATTGTCTTCTTAACACAGCAATGGAATTGCCCACTTCATACAACACCACTGCTTCACGTGGCATGTTCACGGCTGTTCCTTGTCACTTCTGCTTTCTTGCATTCTTGTCCAAGTTATTTATATGTAAGGTCCACTCTTAGAATACATATTCCTAAAAATGTTGTTCCTTATTTTATTAAATCCAACTGCCTCACAATCTAATTCTAAATTATCCAAGCTGATTGCATCGTCCCCATTGCACTGCAATGGAGGAGGAAGAGTGAGGAATTGCTACAGAGGTTGGATTTAAGGCAAACCTCTGGAAGTCCAGACTATAAAAGCCCAGGGTGGAAGTTAGCAGTGTCTCTGGTCACTGTGAATCTTTACTGACCACGCGGTGAATCATCGCTGACCAAGTGGTCAGGATCAAAGTTTTAAAGAATTCTAACATGTCTTCTATAACAATCAGCAACATTTTGTGCCTTGGTTCATGATCCTGTGATGGCCAAACCAGATATTTTCAATCTAATGACTCAATCTGATGTTTGATGTGATTCTGGGTGCAGCTATGAAGGGTGTCATGAATCATCTGCTTAGCAAAGTGAAATATAAGTAGATAAGGGTCCCATCTCTGACATGTACAGCACTGAGAAATTGCATGTCTGTTCCGGGTGTGGTAGATATATGGCATATATTTAACCCCTCCGCCAAAGACTGTAATTTTTTTCCTGGCTACTCGTAAAATTTACTCCAGAATTGACTTTTTTGTTCTTTGGGGCCAATGCAAAAATCTACTTCACATTCTATGGAACACAATTAAAGACTTTAGTAAAGATATGCAACACAATTTTCTCAGTACCTGCATAAATTGTATCAAAATCCTGCGATTTTAGAGTTCTACAGCATGCTCAGCTGCACAGTTTCTTTGTGGCAACTGCATTGAAAATCCACTTAGAAAAGATTTAAATATAGTCCAGGTGGGTATCTGCGTCGGCATGCGTAGGCTGCAAAGGAACAAGTAATAGGTTTATTCCATGCTGAAAAGAGAAGAAAGAAAACACAACGTTTCGGCCGTGGAGCCTTCTTCAGGTGTGAGAGAGACAGGGCAGTAAGCAAAGGTAATGTAGCGGGAGAACAAAGGCTGGGAGAGAGGAGGAGTGAGAGGTGGGAGCAGGGGACAGAAAGAGAGGCCAATCAAGAGGTGTGAAGTCAGAATAGGTGAAGAGAGGTGTGAAATGAAACTTCCAATGAATGGAGAAAATTTAAAAGAACAGTAGTCTGTCGTTAAGAGAAGGGGGAAGGGAAGGGATCTTCAAGAAGATTTAAATATGTTTTGACAGTGTACTGAATTTGTTCTGCATGGATCCAGGCAGAATTATTGTTTTAAATGTAGTCCATCCAGACATTATCTAGATTTGAGGTCTCATTGAACAGTTTGCAGATACTATTGCACTGGCTGAGTGCCTTCTACTTCTTAATAATTGACTTCACCATGCTCAAAGATATATTAAATTCGAATTGTTTGTATGCCCTTCTAATCTGTGCCATTCTGCAGCTTTGTCCCTGAGCTGTTTTGAAGGCTCTTTGATCTTAATGTTTGAATGCTGTTATTGCAGAGACTACTACACGGTGTGGCTCATTTACTGTAGGTAATTATTTGCACATGAATAATTTAGGTATGCCACACCAAAGGATTTGAGTACTTAAGCCATCATGACTTCTTTCTTTTATATTAATTGTGATTCTTTCATATTAATTGTCTTGTCTTTTTAGTATTTATTTATACTGTTGCATTCCTTTTGGAAAAAAATCTCAACTCTGAAAGCAGCTCCCAAGAAGTCACATTCATTATGACGACCTTTGTTGAGGTTGTTTTTCAGTGTAGCGCCGCTTTTCTTCTGTAGGTGTGTTGTCAATGGCCAACGCAGGACCAAACACAAACGGATCTCAGTTCTTCATTTGCACCGCGAAAACGGACTGGTACGTAGGAGAAGCCTGTCGTTTATCCCGCGCGCAGGCAGGATTCCGAAAGGTGCCCTCACTCCTCCTCCTCCTCGGGTCTTTCCTAGGTTAAATGGAAAGCACGTGGTGTTCGGCCACGTCGCGGAAGGGATGGACGTGGTGGCGAAGATGGAGAAGCTCGGCTCTCGGAGCGGGAGCCCCTCCAAGAAGATCGTCATCACCGCCTGCGGGGAGCTTGCGTAGCTGCTGCTTCCTCCGGCTGCAAGACTGTGACGCTGACTGTGAATTAAAAAATACTCCTTTACAACTGTCGTCAGATTGCATCTTGTCCAGAGTACTGTATTTCAGGGGGGTATCGGAGGGTATCGGGAGAGACATTTGTTCTACTTTTGAAACAGATTCTGAATGTAAGGGATTTCATCTTAAAAAATCAGCCTTGCTATAAAAAGTGCACTCCTTCAGTACCAGTACTATCCGAATGGTTTAGTCCGTGCTGCAGATTTCAGCAAGTATGATGAACTCTGAATTAAAAACAAACTGGACCAGACTCCTCTTAAAGTGTTTCAAAGTTCATGGTGAAATACAATATCTGAAAATAAGAGGAGAAAGCTTTTGAGGTCTTACACAAGAACTTGGCACGACCCTCTACTTTGAGACCTAATGGAAATAATGTATATTCAGAAATGTCCTGACATCTATAATGTGTTAAAAATATATTTAAATTAAGATTTGTTTTAATTTTTACATAATACAATTACATATCTTGTTTTTTATTTCTCCTATTGGTACACGTTATGCACATTTAGTTACTCTTAATAGTTTTCAGTTGAAGGAAAGTATTCTAATCCTATTGTGTTATGCTGCAATAGGTGAAAATAAGAAAAGAGTTCTGCCATTTTCAATGCCCCTCAAAGCTCTTTCTTGGTTTTAGAACAAAAATATTGTTTTTGTTACTGGACATGAGAGTGCCCTAATGATGATACCAACTACCACATATGTGCATGTGAACATGAACAGTTAACATGAAATACTGGCAGTTAACATAAACCATGTGAAATAACAAATTGTGTCTGTGAAACAAGCTACCAGGCTGTATTGTGAAAGCAAAATCTCAGGGATCCTTCAAGAAGCTGGTTTGCAATGATATAGTATTCAAATAAAGTGCAAACAAAATGGCACGATGGGTTAGGTGATCTTGTGTTCTAATCTTGGTACACTGTGGCATGAGCTCCAGGTCTGTCTAGTTACTGTCGATACCTAGAGCCTAGATACCTTAATAGAACATCTATTTAGCATGGCCTAGAATCTAGAAGCACAGAAAAATCCCATTTTTAGTATGCCTAATGTCCCACTAAGGTTTGAACTTGGATATTACCGTTTAATAATCTAGTTGATAGCTTTCTAAATCGTACCTTGAAGGCATTTGATTTATTTTTTTTTCCCCGCACTTTCTCTTTTCCACAGAGCAATAGCTTACTGAATGGACTTGCCCGAGTCCTCTAACACCAGCCTTCTTTTATGTTTCCTGGTTGTGATCCAAAGGCTTTTTTTAGCTTGTAGTTCCAGCATGGCTTCCTTTACTTGGGTACAGGATATGACATCATGCTTCTGGTTTCCTTTTATTCATGAAACAGTGTGCAGATAACTGTGACAACTCTTTCCCTGTGGTTATGAATACAGGACAAACAGGCTCTTCAGAAGTTGTTTACAACAAAAGCAGTAACAGTGTAGCTAGACACAATGTTCTGTGTTTTTTGCGTCTTGAACATGTTCCCCAAACTACAGTACATACAAAATCTCAAGTGAGAAGGGAATTAGCAGGTCACTTTTACCTGCAAACAGATAATGTGCAAGATAATCATTCTCTTTTATACAGGTAAGTGGTGCCTAAGTGTATAGGTGTGAGAGTGGTACTGATTTTGAAATGTTTTAAGTCAAGTCTCAAGCGATAGTACATTTTATTTAAAATTATTTTTGTTGTTTTCTAAAAGTTTATATGCCTGCAGTAGGCTTAATTACATTTTATTGTGCTGCAGAATTTTAGCAATTTCAGTTTGTTATATGTGACCCACATTTGGCTGAAAAAACTCTTAAAAGCTCTAGGCCAATAAACATTTTCTAAGAAAAGTTTTTCATGGGTATGGACTGTTTTCCAAGAAGTGCAGTTTTAATCAAAGCATTTTGGAAACATGAACAGCTGAGTTGCTCTCATCGTTTTTGCCTCGCTCTTTTGAAATGCAGCTCTTATTACGTCAGTCATGGTTATGTCGTGGATGACGGATTCTAAGGGTGCGCAGAACCCTTGAGCAATTTTCTTATTTTTCTGTCAAAATGTTTTTTTCATTCCACCAGGAAAGAGATGGTAACGCTAGTAGCAGAACTACCTTGCTTTCCTACTGTTCAGTGCAACAAACACAAGGTGATTTGTAGTGTATAACAAGACCACCTAATCACTGCTGCTACAGCCTAGATTCTGGCTCAACTACGTTCCAAACAGCGTCCGATCACGTTCATTTTCACCTATTGGAAAGCCTGTACACGTGGCAATTCAATGAAATGTCACAAGAAAAAAAAAACCCGAATGTGAAGCCATCTTTACCCAGATGATCTAACTGGGGACAGTGGCAGCATGTTTGGGGACAACACTGAGTCCACTGAGGTGTTAAATGTGCTTTAAAAACAGAACAGAAAGAAATGTGGAGATCAAGAGAGGGCAGAGAGCTTCTAGCATTTGGTTCGAGCTGAGATCCAGTTTGTTAAAGAGCAGTTCTAACTGTATCTCTTATCTGGCAACTGTAGCTAAAAAGAACAGGTAGAAGTAGGTCCAACTCAGGTCCCATTATCTATCCTTTACCCTATGAAACTCTGTTTCCAGTCAGCTTGCTGTTTCTAACGAGTTCACAAGTCCATGATGTACAGTATGAGGCAGACATTTGTAAATCATTCCAGAATAGGTTCCAGTGACTGTGATAGCAAACAAATGGTCAGAAAACAGGATTTTGCCTGTTTTTTTTGTGGCTTGGGGGAGGAGAGATCTTTTAAGGAATCTCTCGTGAACATGAATACGATTTTAAAAAACACAAATAGGCAGCTTATTTTCAATATTGCCAGATAAATACCTAGAGATACACAATCCAATTTGTGTGATGACCTTTTAATCAAACACTTTCATGTAGAAGAATTCATTCAGGACACACGGTAAAAAAAATCTGGTCATGTGATTTCTGTGCTGATATAGGTTCAGAGTGCAAAATGTCTGAACTTTTAGATAGTTCAGTGCCTTAAAGTCTGAGGCAGCTTAAATAAATCCATATGTAGTGTGAATGTATATTCCAGCCATATCTGGTTGGGCTCAGTTCTCAGATTTCCTAGTTACTGTTGAAACATCTTTTTCTTGTGCTAGTTCATCTTCTGAAGTTAAAATATACTTTATGGAATTTTTTGTTTCCCATTTCTCATAAAGCTTACAAGACTATAAGCTAGCTAGGCTACAATTTGGAATTTTGTATTCAACCTTTGCTCAGATATTCTCAGCTTTGAGGTACTCAGAAAGTGCACTGAAAAAAACTTTCATGAAAACCCCCTCAAATCTTGAGGACAGAAAAACAAAATGCAGATTCCTGTCTTTTCTGTTAATAATCAGTCATGTTGATTGTCTCTGTTGTTCTACTCGTACTGGTATTATTTTTGCACTTCACGTTCCCGTGCATAGGTGGTCACAACTACACCAAAATAACCCAATGGCCTCTCTTTCTGTCCCCTGCTCCCGCCTCTCACTCCTCCCTCCCAACCTTTGTTCTCCCGCTACTTTACCTTTGCCTACTGCCCTGTCTCTCTCACACCTGAAGAAGGCTCCACGGCCGAAACGTTGTGTTCTCTTTCTTCTTTTTTTCAGCATGGAATAAACCTATTACTTGTTCCTTTACAGCCTACGCATGCTGATGCAGCTACCCACCTGAAATGTTACATACATGCGGCTTTAGTCCTGGAGGGCCCAACCTAGGTTTTTCTGGGTCTTAATTCAACAACTTAAGTTCTTTGAACCTTGTTAATTGATCTGGGAGAGCCAATAATCATCTCTGTCAAGTAAAGACTGAAAGAGGAACGAAAGCCTGCAAACACCTTTTAGCGTCAACCTAAAAAGAAAGCATAAGAAGAAAAGTTAATAAAAATATGAACATCGGCGTACCTGATACACTAAATTTTTCATCTATTTAAATGAAAGGGTTTAAGGGTTGTGGGAGTATGGAACTCTGCAAGATTTTCTGCTCAATGAGTTACTAACTACCAAATGGATGAGATGGGGCCTCCTTTTGTCTGCAACCTTTCTGTTCTTAAATTTATATTTGTGTTTTGAGGGGAAAAAAATGAAGGAGGTGTCTGAGATGAGTATACCTTCTCACTTTAGCCGCATTCATGGTTTGCCCTGGCTCATCACCACACAACTGTCTGAAACCTAGAGTGTCCTGTCATTATTCCTCATGTGCTGACTTTATGTGGTCTGTAGAAGCAGATTTCAGATGTTCACAATAGTATGTCTGGAATGAAGACAGTGCTTTGCGGTTTTGTACCTAGGTTTCAATAATGGACGAAACGTTATGCAATATTATTGTTTCTTGATGACAAGATAAAAACTTTTTTTCATTTAAAAAAAAACACGAGACCAAAGACAAGAACAAACTGTTTCATTATTTTAATGAAGCAATAAAACTCTTAAAAGTACTAAAGCAAATGTTTTTCCTAATCGACAATAAGGCACATTTCGGAATGCCATTTAATGGACAGTGAACAGAGTTTACATTCTTTCCTCGTTCCCAGTTAAACTTTTTTCCAGCCTCCCTCTGTGTTTTGTCCATTTCCAATTTAGCATTAGTTTGTTTAAAAACTCAAGTTAGAAAAACCAAGTAAACACTGATAGCTAATATACCATGAAGCAGTGTACATTTATATACTGTACCTTACTTTCGGTACACACTGAAAGTCAGTATGATAGAATATGAGCTGGTGTAAACTAGTATACAATGTAGTTCAATGAAGCATACTATAAGTAGTTTGGTGTACCCTAAGGTAACATACAAAATTTTGCAGACCATCTTATACACTCTAAATGCATTAAATATGTAGACAAGAAAAATATTTTCCCCAAACAATTTTAAAACATCATGCACATGCAAATTTTAACAGAATTGTATGTCTCACATGTTTGCTCTACAGAAAAGCAATTCTACACTATGCACAAAAATTCAATATTAGTTCTTTAACAATACTGCTTTAGTAGACTTTGTATACTAGAACTCACAGTTTCTTGTGCTTGAATACAGTGGTGAGTGTCTGTAACATAAAATATTGTTTCATTACTGAAAGCACACATAATTATTGCCTTTTCTTCAGCGGTCTCTGTAACATATTTTCATTACATAAACATCAGTACTTCTCTTAACTAATAAAATTTTATAACATTTTAATACTGCTCTTTAAAATGATAAGGTAATTTCCAAAATACACATATATCAGCTCCAATAAGTATTTTAATATTAGTTTAAGCACTTGAATAATATGATTGGTTAATTAATATTGATAATATTTTCATCCACAAAAAATGGCTTTTAAGAGAGCAAGGGTATTTAAGAATTATGTACCAACCTTGATATAATAATCTATGTAGACATCAATATTTCCTTCTAGTGTAGTTTTCTTGCATACTTTATACAGAAATAAAAGCATTGTAATAAAAAAATCCTTCCATAAATATTTTCTGCAGGATATACCCTCAGATTGTAAAACATTTAAGAAAAACTCCCAGCTTTGTCTTCCAATAAACGGCCCTTTTTAAACAAAAAAAGCTCGGACATTGCAAATAACAATTCAAAACAATGAACAGTCTTTTAAAAAAGATGGCCTTCGAATATATACAGAAAAAAGTCATTGCAAAGATCTCGGTTAGGGAAAGAGCTTTTTATCATTTGCAATTGTTCTAAAATTTTAACATCTAGAAAGGTTTCCAAAATACACACATTGTACATATAAAAAAATCTCCATACTCAAAAGGAACTGTAAAAGTCAAGTATATGTATCTCAAGACGAATACGTCTACAAGCATTTAACTATTTCATGAATGGGTGTGCATTCCAATACATCTATCTAGTCAGCTCTGTAGTACTGACCCTCTTTGAAACTTGTACAGATCACAGTAGATTTATGTAGGCACTTCTCTCCCAAACAAAATGGTTTACGCTTGTGACTTGAAACCATCACATTTAACAGTTGCTTCAGACGGTCAAACATTTTCGCATTTCAGATCAGTCAGAGCGATCCTGAGTCCTGTTGTTTTATGTGAGTGTTTGGTGTAGCCAACTTTCAGCCAAAGCCAGTGAATACAGTGGAATGATACTAGCTTTATTCTTCCTCAAATGTAAAACATAAGAGCAGGAACCACCTTTGAAGATTTCTGCTATGCCTTTAAGTTTTATGTATTTTGAATTCCAAAATCTCAGGCCCCTAAAACCTTTCAGTTGAGGGTATTAAACCTGCCAAAGGTATAGCCACTGTATATACGTGTGGACAGAAACCTAGAATTGATAATAAAATGCCAAAGACCAAAAACAACAATGAATAACTGGCAAGAATAAGTCCTGCAATTAAATACAAAAAGTAAAGGCTTTATTTTTGGGATTAAATATGCTTCAGCACTTTGCATTGAAATAGTTTTCTGCTGATCCCAAGTGCACTGAGAAAGAAGCTGGGAGTCAGATGTAAAACTGTATACCTACGCTAAAATCAACTAATTTCATATTGAATTATGTTATATACTCTAGAATTTTAACTTGCTGTCAGTTATTGTTATTGGTTCCTGAACTGTTGACATGTTCCTCTTCATTAAGAGCGATTTAATCATATGATACTTAGCATGCATGCTCATTCCGTATCTGGAGTTTTCGAGGTGTCCAAGAAATTGTTCGAAAGAGTAGATAATCCTTTTTTTCCCCAGCTGCAAAAACTCTCCATAGCAGCCAAATAAACTTTATAGAAAATGAGCCTCTCACATCTCAGTATTTTACCAGTCCTGCCCTATCCCTTGGTAGCAATAGCATTAATGTTCAATGCTGTCATAGGTTTTAGCCTCTCCTGCCATCTTGAATCCATTATCTCATCAGCTGTGAATCGCCAAGTGTTCACACTGGCGACATGCAAATAAATCTTAACACTACGCATGCACAGTATTATTTCACACTGCCCTGGTGTCCAGAGAATTACTGAAGGCACACAGACAACAAACTGCCATGAACTTTATGAAATCTACCTGGAAACAATGATCTTCGAAGTCTGTGACAGAGCTGAGCAGAAACATGCCAACTGAACACCCTTGAATCATACAGTGGGGAAAGGCATTCAAATTAAAGTTTTTAACTCTGTATTTATTGTTCTTATATCAAATACACTATATATACCACAGGGTAAAGCAAAGCTTCTAAGCACAGAGAGCAGGTTTCTGGAGCACTGACTACAAGCCTGAGCCGACCTTTGACCTGTTGGCTTGGTTCTCAAACAAACCAGTTTCCAAAACCAAAATGAACAGGCACATTAACCTGGCGTTTCCCACCATTTTCAGAGTCCCTCTTTCAAATAACATTTCATAGGTGTCTCCATGGCAACAGGTCTGATTGTTTTTGCCAGTCGGAAATTTTTGTTCATGCTTTCAAACCAACTGACAGAACAGAGGAAAACACTTTCCAGTTTACCACTAAAGCGCTTGAGTGGCAAATGTAGTCCCATCCTCACACATAATTTCACATATATAAGCTTCACAGCTCCAAGGGGTTACACTGTAACTGTATTACTTCCCACTTTCTATAGCAAGTCCTGATTAGTAGCACTGAAGATCTGTTGCATAAGAATTCCAGGCTGAGCAGTCCTTCATTTTCATTTGCATTTAACAAAGGATTTCTGCCTAACATGTTCCAGAAATGAAAGTGTCTTCAATGTGCTATATTAAAAAGATAACATCTTTTAAGCAATTTGCTAAAGAAATTACACTAAGTTTTAAGCATTTCAAGTTTAGTCTCCAAAGGTACACATTCTAAAACAGAATACAAAGTACAGTTAGAGTACAATGCCCTACCAAAATACTTTGGGATTAAAAAGAACCATTTTCTTCTACAACAGTAGGACTGAATCCCTGCATCAGTTTTGAGCTAGATGTACCAAATAGCTTCCCCTCATTTGTAACCTTACATTCTTGTGTAACAGAATAACATTTACTGATATTATTTTTCCTGTAATTAGTCTAAATTAGAAGCGTTAAGTGGTGTTCTGTGAACCCATTCCACACCTAACATAATTTAATTTAAAAATAAACTTTTTAAAAAAATCTTCAATGAGTTAGGACCACCTTGTTAATTCCTACATTTCAAAACCCTCAAACACTACCTAAGGGGCTTGTGTCTGGTGCTGTAATTTCCTGAAATGAAAAGACAATGGCCTTAAAAAGTCCTCTACTAAACCGCTTTGTTGTGTCATGTTATGTTATTCTGTAAATGTGAATGGTGAAACAGCTACAAAATGACAACTCTGCTGTGCTCCACTGTGAGCTATCCCAGACTCTTTCTGAAAGTAACAGACATCTTGGTTCATAGCATGCTCTATGAAAGGGATCACTTTAAATCAACAGGCACATTCACAGAATATTAATCTCAGCTAAGCCCCTGGAAGCCTTTACAAAGGTGTTGCAAGCAGAGAGGTCAATGTTGAGGTGTGTGACCTTCCTTCTTACTGTTCGCAAGTCTATAATATAGTAATACTTTTTTAAAAATTTGACCCCAGCTCCAGTTCATCCCCATCATCAGCACCCTAAAATTCTTTCCTAATGAAACTTTCTCACATCATTTTAGCACAAACGTTCCAGTCTTTTTCAATTCAGTGTAAAACACCTAATTTCAATGTCACACTTCTCGACAGATACGAGAAGAGTTCACAAGATTCAGAGTTCCCCCACCATTTCGACAGGAATTCTCTTTTCTAAATGAAACATTGGAAATGAAATTACATTCCCCATTAACTCTAACAGCTGTCCTAAATCTAATGTTATTCATGTCAAATTATCCTTAATTGATGGCTGAGTGAAACCGAGCGTGAAAGCTCTCTAACAATAGGCCATTTTCAAGGAAATGCCGTCTTGGAACTTGTATTCTCAGCCAATCAGTAAATGTTTTTTTCTTTTAAAAATCGTGTTACTAAAGCCTCAGTACTGCCAAGTGTATTTAACAGCTTTTTACAGTTTATATTTCTTCTCATCATCACTGCTCCCCCTCCTTTAAAAACTTCTAAAAAGCTGACAACATGAAAACAAAATTGTAAAATTCTTGTAACATCTGCAGCTGAACATTTAGCAATAAACCATTGAGGACTGGGTGTAAGAATTGACATGCCTGTTGCTACTACTCCAGCAGCACAGGAAACCTGAGAGTGAACTCCACAGTGAAAGTGCTGTATTAAAGCACTGTGCACAACCTCCCCTTCCTCGACTTAATATCGGCCACTTGAATTACAGGTTAGATGCCACCTTTTGGGAAAAGCAGAACTTGCTTTATGAAAGGAAAGCTTAATTCTCAGTTCTGAATCCGGTCTTCGGATTCACTGAGACTTACTTTGAAATAATTCATCACTGCTCTTAATGAAGCTGGATACAGTCTTAAGAAGCTGCAGCTCACCAATCAAAGCGTAGGTTAAACACCATGAGAAACTTTGATGGTCATATTGGTCATACAGAATCCAACCGATTCAAGCTAGGTTCAATGCGAGATTCCTCAAATTTGAATTTATTTATTAATTTAATATAATTATATCAGATGTATTAATTGTTGGAAACATGGTGGTTCTGGTGATTACTACACAGTGAGCTTTAACATGGGGACATGGCTCATCAGGATAGCCACTTCATCCTAAAACTGCACGTTTTTAAGATGTCCGAAGTTTGAAGAGAACAACCCATTGCATCTTAGAGTGTCAAGTACAAGCTGAATCGCATATATATTGAAAAGATAACTGAAAACAGGTGGCTAACTCAGGTGCTCCTCACATTCCACATGATGCTACAGTCAAGTGGATGAAGTCTCAGGTGGCTGTGAGATGTGAAGGTACCACGCCTGGAAGAAACGCCCAAGTAAAAGCACCTCGCAGGCAGCTGAAAGTTCATTTGCTAAGCCTATTAAGCGGCAGTTGAAGGTAACAAGTTACATCTTTTTGTAAAACCCAGATAACACATTGAGATTTAAAGCCACGCTATAAAACAATCTACAGTAGTTTCTACAGACAGGGAAGCACGGCTGCTACCAGGATCTGTGTGTATATCCCAGCTAAAAACAATACAATTGCACAGTGAACAAAACATTAGATATAATCTACAACAAAAACATGCAACTCTCCAGTAATAAATACCTAGGCAGCATAAAAATCTGGGACACATCCTCCATAATCCCTCACTTAATTCACAGTTGATTGGATTTTGATGTGCTGTTGACCCAATGAACAGTAAAGCCTAATTAAATTAATAAAAAAGTAATAATACTAACCAGCACATCAAAATATTTCACTTGGCAGGGAAAAAAAAAACACATGGAACAAACCATTCTGTAAACAAATAAGCAACAGACACCACTATGAGGTAATCCATTGTGTCTGGCATGGGTAGCAATACTGTCTAGGTCATTGATGCTATAAACACTTTCATTTATACAGATACACAGGTAAATGTGTTACGTTGTATTGATATTTTTAAGGCCTATTAGCAGTGAAAATATATACATACTTAATTTGGCACATTTCACTTCATAAAGAGCACTTTGTCAGTGAGCTAGCAGAGGACAGGATCAGACAGCGTGCGGCGGGAGACCGTCCTGTCCACAGTTTACTGGACACGGCGGCAGTAGTAGCCCAGGACTTTGCACTTTTCACACAGGTGCTGGGGGTGCTCCTTGCTCTGGTCCGAGACGTCCAAGCCATCCGGTTTCTCCAGGGGTCGCTGGATACATGAACAAAGAGCAGGAAGTCAGTACTCTAGAGCCCCTGTCATGGCCGACTCCAGCTGGGTCCACACACTCCTCTACAGAGCAGGCTTGGTCCACACACTCCTCTACAGAGCAGGCTTGGTCCACACACTACAGAGTAGCTGGGTCCACACACTCCTCTACTGAGCAGACTTGGTCCAGACTCTACAGAACAGGGCACCACTGCTCTAGAACCCCTGTCATGGCCTGCAGCTGGGTCCAGGCAGCCCTCTACAGAGGTTAATTGACATCAGTACTACAACAGCACGCACTGATTTTACATTCACTGAGGGTGCAAGGTACTATTCGGTCACTATAGTTGCTTAGGTATTGGCGTTCTGAACTTGCAGATCCACAGATATTTCCTATTTTATTAAGTGTAATAAACCACATTTTTCTGACAAGCTATCAAACCTCTCTCACCCTTGTAAGCAGTGGTTAAGATTTTCTAATGAAATAATTTGTTGGTTAACATTTACAAATGTGCCAATATTTTAGATGCACACTTGTAATACTTGATATATTTGATATGTTTGCTATTCCACATATTTTTACAAAATGCACAGAAAACTGTATTTTTTAACTGCAAAAACTGTTATTGCAAAAGACACTTTGAAAATATTATTAGGATTTATTTTTAACCTCTAAAATGCCTCTGCAGAGCAGCATTTGCTAAAAATCAATCACTTGCTTAAACCTCATTCTAATGCCACACAGATCTCCAATATTACATTTCCAGCTGCATTTGACATAATTCCTAGACACAGATCGTATCTTTTAGTTCATAGCTCTTGTAAATAAACCACTTCAATCGCTAACCAACTCCAAAGACCTTCAGTGAGGGCAGCAACAGGTAACATTTTCTGAAATCTAGATTTTCCTTGCTCTTTTATACTCTGCTACTTGCTAATAAAAAGAGTGTGCATTGGGAGATTTTTACTTTTACTTGCTGTGATTAAAGTGAAAGCGTACACTGTCATGTCTCTTGATATAAACCAGCTTGAAAAGCGGGGAAAAAAACTGCACTGGGAGTTATTTTCTTGGAAATGATGCAAAGAATACTGGGAATACCTTTCAGTGCCAGCAACTGTTTGGATGAATATCATAAACAATACCTCTGCAATCATTTGTTTCCTGCTCTGCACTGGTGGAGCTCGTTTTTTATCCAGCAACTACCAGGCCCAAGAAATGTTTTTATTTCCAGAATGTCTAAGATGTTCTTCGCAAACCAGGTTACTGAGGGACAGCTGGAACAGACAAGGCAGCGCTTGCCTGGACAGAGTTTGCTCAAGGCCGCAGTGTCGAGTCTATGGAGAATAATATAATTTGGAAAACAAACAATTGCTCAAAAATGTTGAAGGTTTTATTTTAACCAGTGGTAAGTATTTTTATTGCAGATATGTTTATTCTGCCCTGTATTATGAAGGATATACTTTCTTTCTAGGATTCCAGCAAAAGTTCTAGTATACCTCCTGACACCAGGAATTGTGACTCCACTACTTTCCACGGGGAATAAGAGAGAAATACATTTGTTTATAGCGACAGGGTCTGTTCCCCACATTAAGCTCCAGCCTCTCATCTTACAGTCTTACAGTTAAATACTTTTTTCCCCCAAGCAAGCTATCAGCTAACAGACCTCGACTGTCTTGGGAGCTTTACCGAGGCCCACTATATCATTAAATGGTACACAAGCCAATCGTACAGCTTGAATGGACTCCTCTCGTTTGTAAGGGAAAGTAGGAAATATCTTCTTACTTTGACTGCTTAAGGCATTACACGCTTTCAGATTTCAGGAGAATCTTGCAATGGCATTCAGTAGGAGGAAATATTTTGGATTTTCTTTTCAAATCCGCAGTACCCACTAAATAGAAACTGCTACCTGCTGAAATTGCTGCTTTTAGAAACAACAGGTATGTAATGCAAAACCTGAAAAATGAAAATATTAAGTCACAGTCATGGCAATTCCTTTGCCTAATTTAAAGATCTGGAGAACCAGGTGCACAGATCTTGAAGTGTTTCTTCCTCCTCTGGCACTCTTGACAAGCGATTACAGTTTAAGAAGAAAGGTCTGCAGCAACAACTGCTTGAAGTACGGTACCTGTCTGCAGCTCTGGCATCACGATCTCCTAAAGTAAAGGACGTCCTCACTCAGGTATTTCTGCACATGTATTGCAGAGAAAATGAAACCCTAACAACTGGACCACTGATTTGGCTTGTAAAGTCATCCTTTAAAAGTATTTCACCTAGCTGGTTAAGTTACAAAGGCATAACCTCCAAACAGCTTTCGCTCCTCAAATTATTGAAATCAGTTTTATCTCCATTAAGAAAAGCAAGAGACTATCCACCTGAAGACTTTTTAAAACCCGTGTGAAATGGACGTTCATATAAACCGCACCCCAGTTTACAGGTTTATTACCTCTGTAATGTTGATTAGAAAGAAAAACTAGAAAATGAAACCCATTTGCCCTCAGTCTGGAATGTCAGGATGCCGGGTAATTTCCTTCATTGTTTTTTTACTTTCTTATGGGAAACAGAAAATGATGTGTCACTGTATCTTTGTGTATGGAGGGGTGATAGATACACAGAAAAAAAATACATCTTATGAAACAGACACCACTACGTCCACAGACTAATTGTCTTACAGGATTAAAGTGAAGTGCAAAAAGGCCTTTAAATATCAAAAAGAAGGTCTCAGACACTAGGTGTGGGGTTTCAGCATTCTTTCAATTACGGAGTAGATGAAAAAGGTCACGTGGGTGACTCTTTTTGCCACCTGTTCTCAATCAACATACACCCTGCCAGACAAAAGGCCAGGACTGACAAGACTGTATACCTCCTACGTAAGAACATATGAAAAGCATGGAATAGGAAAGAGCTTTTAAATGGGCATAAGGGCCAGAGTGAAAGAGTGCTCTGTTCATCTAAACAGGCAAATGACTGTAGCTGGCAGGATCTGCCTCCTGAGCTCATTTACGCAGACATTTTTACTTAGTATTTTACCTATTTCATACTGTCAGATTTTTATTGTGTGCAAGAAACTAGGAACAAATAATGCCATGATGTTATGGAACAATGGTTTAAATCAATTGATGTTTTAGTTTGAAAGTGGTCTATGATGCAAATGCTGTGTTTTAGAAAAAATGCTAAACAAAGCAGATTTCAGCAGATGCTTGTTCTTGCTAGATAAATGCCTATAAAACATCACTGGTGGCTTGGAATTGTAAAGCTCATAAGTTAATGTGACCTCAATGTCAGATTCATTTCACAACTCAAATCAGAATGCCCAATGATATATGTGATGTGGCTGACTGGTGTTTGGCATGAACAGGGGTGCCAGATCTTATTTTCTATTCTTGAGCCCGTGAAAGCCAAGAACTATTAGGAATTCGGTATTAGGAATTTTCAGAACCTATAGATTGTTTTCAGTCTGTGGGCTTTCAGTCCATTTGGCACTGTCCTTTGAGGAAGGGCCTGTGAGGCAGAGGTTCTAGAACCAAGATCTAGATCACTTTCTTCACTACCATTGGCAGTCACTGATTTTAGTCTCATGGGCTCAAGTTTGTTAGAATCTATGCTGGAAATGCAAAACCCATTTCACTTTCAACCCAGCTGAGTAAAGGTGAAACGTGGTCCTCTGAGCCTGCAAAACCTTGATAACAGGACCATGGATATTGCTTTTCAAGTTTCCTTTTTAAAGGTTTTACTTATCCAGCAGAAATGTTAGAAACCCCCAACAGTATGAAATTTTCTCTCCACAAAGGTCTCCGGGGTTGAAAGCAGTTTGCTCATTAAGAATAGCAAGAGACCCCATCCAGATTGAAATCATTTTGAAAACCAAATCTGCTATGCCACATGTTCTGAAACCTTGAAAATAATTTGAATTCACTCTAATTAGTGATACCTTTGCAAATGAGTTTGCTTAGACTGTTTCAACAGAATAAAAATCCAGAACTTCAGCTTTCTGCTGGACATAATTGCAAACAGATGAACAACAAATACATTTTTTGTAAACATGGCTATCTGGGAGAGAACTGGGCCTCTATTCAGTAACATCAATAACTTGAAGTGATTAGTGATGTCAAACTAACTGGAGTTTTTTTTTAATAACCACCACCCTCTTGCAACAGTGTTGTTCTTTAAAATTCTAAAAATCAATTTTGAAACGCAGCCAGATTATTGTAAAGGAAAGCACTGTTTATTTTGGCCCATTTCTCTGAGTTTGAAGTGTGTAATTTCAGAGTAATTTAAACCATTGTTGTAAGCTAAGCAACACTGAGTAGTTCAGTGCACAAACTACACATAAAAAGTAAGAAAACACCACAAATGGGACCAATCTTTCTCTGGATTTAATTACGACTAGAAAAAAAAGTAGTTACTGCTTTTTCCAAGAATCATTGAACATTACTACTTCTCCAAAATGTTCTCTTTTTTCCAGGCGCCTCACAACTATATGATGCCATTTGGATTTTCAAAGGTTTAAATAAAAACTGACCTTTATGCCTTTTGAAGTACCTCTAATGCTGTAAGCAATTTTACCCCAAAAAAATTACTCAGTCAGCAAAATTGCAGATTGGCATTAATGAAATGGATCCTCAACACCACACACACCATGATGTGACCCCTCCCATTCAGCCCAGCACCCCACTCTAAACACTCAATACTTTGTTTCATCACTGCCTTATTCTGTGGGAGGTAGCTTCCCTAATGGACTGACAAGGTAACAATAGCTGAATAGTGTTCTTCTTCAGACAATGCGGTTCATCTGAACAAAAGGTGTGCTCTGGGCAAAATTTACCTAACCAATATTCCTCAGGTACGACAGTCGCTGATCACTGCTGTTTTCAGTGGTACACAAGTATACTGCACGTGCCAGTGTTCAGCTGTAACCAGCCCCATAAACACATTCCTTGTCAAAGGAACATGCGATGTGGCATGCAGTGGCTATACTAGCGGTGCTGTGCTTCTTATGAAATACAGCAACAGCGGATTCAATTTCACTTTCAATCACAAATTCTTCCTGAAGGAATTTCAACCCCAGCACACTCCTTCAGGTGACTATGATCATTGATTTCAGGTTCAACTTTCAGCATCTGACAGCCACAATAATAGTAATTGGTTATTGGGGAATTTTACAAGAAAGGAATAATGTAGCAGCATTAAAGTAACAGCATAAACAATCTGTGTTTTACAGTAAATTTTCTTTGATGCTCCAAGAGGTGTGCTCAGCTGGTACCTGTTTGTGTGGGTAAACATTGATATGGCACTTGATGCATTCTTGGCCCATGTTGGCCCAGGAATTTCCACTCATCCACTTCCTCTTGCACTTGGGGCATTTGTACTCTCCAAAGCATCGCTTCTTCCCCTGGTACGGAGTCAGGCCTTCACCTTTGGGTCGAGCCTGAAAAAGACCACAGAACATCAACACTTCACTGAAGTACTTCACCAATTCTTTCACACAGCGTCAAGGCAGATTTACTGTGCACAAATACTCTCAAACCTTCTTCTGGCCTTTGGAATGAAACCTTACAGACCCTGCTGCTGAAGTCATGTTGCAGACATGTAGTGTGACTGCTGTATGGCTTTGCCAAAGGAAATTCCTATCACAGAGACCGTTTTAATGAGTTGTGTGTGATTCCAATGCAATTTCCTTCTCAAAATGAACTGCACAAATCTGACCAAGCATTGCTCAATCTTAAAGGATGCCATCACTAGTTCAGATTCTGAAAGAACATTTCTGTGCAATCATTACAACAATAAAAAAACAAGCTCACAAATATTGATCCAAATAAGTAATGCACACCCCCACAATGTTTCCTAAAAATGGTGTCCATGGGCTCTTTAGCTGTTGTAACAAAGAGGAAAATAAGTACCTTACCTAATGTATTAGCAGATACTACATCCGAATATAAAAGCCAACAAGCGTTTTGGTTAACTGGCCAAACACTGAAGACTTCAGTGACCTGGGCAGAGGAAAGAGTCATGGATTGTGGGGAATTTATTACAGGGCTCACGTCTCCTTTCATAATGGGCTACGTCTTGTTGATGACCACTGACTGGGAGATGCCTCACAGACTAATAAAGTATCTAGTTACTTCAAACTTTTATGCTTCTCTGGGCTGTAGTTTTACATTAGCAATTTTAATGGTTTTAAGCCTGGCCTGTCATAAAAGACATCATATCAATGAGTCCACAGAGCTTTCTAAATAAAAGCTTCATGCCAGAAGAGGTCTAGGAATAGAAAGTTCATATGTAATTCAATCTGTATATTACTGAGACCTAAATAAATTAGCTGCGTGTCCTTTCATCTTTCACAAGATGTGTTTAATACTTTTATTATCTTACATATTGAATTGTTTCATACTATTAATACAGCACAAGACAACAAGAGTCTCAAGAAGGAACTGTAATTTTTTCCTGCATGTTCCATTGTTGGGTATAATCTATGATGCTTCAAATGGAAGGCAGCATTTGTAGATTTAATACTGGACCAGTGGACTTCAAAAAGTGAAAAAAGGCAGTACACATTGTCCTAAGGACACAAACGAACAAAAGTACAAAATTCTTCTAAAAAGTACTGTTCCATGACTAAGTCTGATGTTCAGCCAAAGCAAACAAGACGAACAGTCTCGTGTCGCGTTTGATGGCACCAGCCTCAAGTTTGGAAAACAACTGCTATCATGCTCTGTACAAGAAAACAAACTCAGAGGTTTAAACTGAGTTTCAGATGAGTGGAGAAAAATTTACTGATGCATCAGCCTGACGCATCACTGTTTTATACAGACAAAGCTGGAACCACAAAATACAGAGAAGTACAGCATTCTAACAGGTTTTCCCAAATCTGGCCCGTCACTAAAATGGCAACATTAATGTGAACAAACCCGGGGATACCATTCGAGGTTCTTCTGCTGTGACTGACGAGAGCCAATAAAGCCATTCAAATCATTTTATGATTAATGTAAATGATTAAATACATTTGTTGGGAGTATTTCATACACACATCCTCAGCACTTATTTAAGACTGTGGGAGTAAAGCCTCTGTTCTTACAGAATCACAGGCTCATGTGGTTTCCATCGAGCTGCACGTTCCCCTCCTGTCCTTTATCGTAAATTACTCCGTGAGAAAAACCTGAGGATTAAGATGCTGCACGGTTAGCTTTGACTGAGCGCACTGTCACGTTTCAGGAAGTAAAAGAGCAGAATTTCAGTTTTTTTTAGCCATACGAGCCATGTCAAATTAAGTCTTGTGTGTCACAGTGTTCTCTCTGAAGCAGGCCTGTGCTCTTCTATTCAGCAGCAAGTAGGAAGTGGGCCCAGAACAATGTCCAGATACTGGGGAGCTGTAAATGGGTTCTCAAAGCAAGCCTGACGGGGAGGGTGGATGCAGTTGTTTAAGTTCACAAAGAGCTGCAGATCAGCATCACGAGTTATGACCAGACGTAAGAGGTTCTTGTTTGTTTGTTTTTGAGAAAACAGACAATGTAAGTTTTAGAGTGAAAAAGTGAAAAATCTTTGAGGCCTTTTCCATATCACTGTTGAAATCTCTATTCATGAGGGTAAATAAGATTGGAGAGACATTCTCTGAAAACATCTGGTGGACTTCTGATGACAAATCTTAAGGCATACTTTATAAAATCTTCGCTCTGGTTTGCCCCCTTGTCCCAGTGGTTGTGGCCAGTCAAACCACACTAAGGCAGAGAGTCATGAAAACAGAACAGCCAATATGTAGTAAAAAAAATATAGTAATTCATTTGAATTTAATTTAATTAAGAAGCTATATACAGTACTCTTCAGCAGCTCTTACAAAGTCAGACTTCGAAAAAAAAAAACATTCAAACTCTGTGTAACCCTGCAAAGTAATAATTATCAGCTGATGGAAAAATTAAAGCCCAATGATGTTTTTCAGTATATTAGGCTAACTACAAGTTCATGGCTACTACTATCTGAATAACATGAGAATATCCAAAACTGCAGTACCTCATAAAACACATTGGTTCAAACATTTTATTCAGCTAGTAATCATTGTAACAAAGTTTTCCTTTGTTACATGATCACTAGCTCAATAAAATCTCGTGCCCAAGTTGTTGTTTTTTTTAATTATACAAGATTGTTATCTGTAACCGAGTGTAAAATAGAAGATATTTAACATCCCAGCTTGTAATGGGACTGAGCACCAGTGGAGCGATGAAGAATTCTTCTCCCCGGTGTTTGATCACAGGCTAGTATATTGATCACGATACGCAACATCACTGGGAGCATCTCTGTTACAGGAACAACAAAGTGATGTACTGTGCCTTGCAAAAGTATTCATCCACCTTGGACTGAGACTTTTTGCCACTCAAATTATTTTTAATTAATTTAGTCAAATGTCTGAATTATTTTTTCCCACTTTGACATTATACAGTACTTTGTGTTGATGAGTGGCAAAAAGTCTCAGATAAATCCATCATGGTTTCATGCTGTAACACAATAAAATGTGAAATAGTCCAAAACTAATTTTGCAAGGCACTGTATATTTATGCCAGCACCCATATCACCCTGCAAATCACAACTGGCAACCCACTGAAACTAAGCAGGTGTGAGCTTGGCCAGTACCTGGATGGGAGACCTCCTGGGAAAAACTAAGGTTGCTGCTGGAAGGCACTGTATTATACTCCTTTACTCCTGGGACTGCTGTCTGAAGATGCACATGACATTCTATTTGCAACCATAAGTGCCTTCTTTTTGAATGCAGCACGAAATTGATATCTGACTGAATGGGTCTGTCATCAGCCTTGCTGCAAGTCACACTGTACCACATTAGATGTGTCAGGAGGAGGCCCCAGGCTGCACAGGGAGATATGAAAGCATGCCGGAAGGTTCTGCAGCCGCAGGCCACCGGCGCCACTTGGTTTAAGTGGGAAATGGATTTGTCAAAATTCAGATTCAGTCAGAGGCCTGCTTGCCTTGTGGTGTTATTTTACAGAAACTGAAATGGCCCTACTTGACACTAAAGGGCAAAATCCAAACGGGGACTTCAAAATTAGCCAAGTGTTTAGATATTTACTAGGGAACACATTGGGCACCTTGAAGAGTTTGCATTTTGTGACATTATGGGACAGTAAGTGCAATAAACCCCACATGGCAGCCCACAAACCGGCAGTATCTTTAGAAGCCAGAAGCAGGTTTCTAAAACTCTTCTACTTGTGTGCATGGTCCTGAGACCCATTTCTAATCAGCTCCCTGGAACAAGCTCATAAGTCACATTTCAAATGTACCAAAGGTAAGTTTTTGTTCAGCACATCCTCATTACGTACAGCTACCCTTGACTGAGACAGACGGAGCGTGCCATCGCCCTTTGTTCTTCTAGTGGAAGAACTTCATCATCACTTCTCAAAATCACTTCTCAAAAGCCAGAGCAGACTCACATTCCCGAAGTAAGCCGTACACCAAACCTTGGAAATGTCACACAAACAAGTCTGTTGTTTTGTCAGTTGGAAGTGGAGCTGAAAAACATTACATCAGAATTCCAGTGCTCTGCCCTCCAATGCTGCTTGTGCAAAAGAGCTGAGTGTTGGAGTCTGAAGTGTGATGCTCACAAGTTCATGAACACTGATCTGTTTTACTGTCAACACACATCTGAAATGCAGCATTTCCAATGGACAACGGAATTCTCCTTTACAGCAGACTATTTTTTTAACTTAACCAGAATCATGAAAGACAATTAGAAGCCAAGGGAGACTGTCACTGGTCCAGGAGAGTCCAGCAGTAAGATAACCTAAAGCTGCTTTCTTGTAAACATGCTTCAGAACAAAAGGAGCTGTCAGATGGTACGACTCTACATGTGTATCTCCCGGATGAAATAACTTTCTGATCAGGGAGATAAAAGTCACTTTCATGGAAATCAGCGGTAATAGTCAGTTAGCCCAATACTTAGTCAAAAAGTCCTCATTTCCAACTGAAATGGTTTAATTCCAATAGAATCATACAGTACCCTAAATTGCTGCACATTCTCTCAATTTTGTTTCAGAAGATCCCATTTTAAAATCCAAGTCCAAGAAGATTTGCAATGCGTTTTTTGGGCCAAAATGCACCTTGATATAACTGGTACACAAGGTAAAACCATTAAAATGCGAAAGTCATTCAGCACCGTTTAGTCGTTTACTAGTTAAAAGAACTGCATGATAAATCTCGGAGCCGTAAATCTTCTTCTTGAAATGAAAAAAAAAAGTGATCACTGGATGCAAAACGAGCCCCCTCCCTCCAGCTGTGATCCCCAGGGAGAGCGAGGGAGGCCCAGGCTGAGCGAAGCTAGAAGCGGGCTGAGCCTCTCTTCTGCAGGACGAATACCTCGGCTACACAGTCATCACTCCCAGCTGGAGAGGGCCCTCCAATCAAGGCCATAAAAGACTGAGGGAAAGGAAATCAAAACCAGATGAACTCCGTTCTGATAGAACGCAAGAAAATACTGAATCCATCATAAAACACTCAGGCTGCTTTGAATTAAGTCTTTTTTTTAAGTGTGTCGGGGGGTGAGGGTGAAAAAATAACCACGCAAACCTGCGTGTGAATAATGCAGAGCGAATCCAAATCCAAACAAGCCCGCTGTAAGCGCGGATGTTCGGATAAAGCATTTCGGGAGAAAAGGGATCGGGAAGTTCCAGGGACGACGGCGCAGTCACTTGTCTCGAAATTCCAGGCCCTCGGTTATTACCACACTGAGGTTTGCCTGACGCTGAGACCGGAATGAAAATCCACAACATGGAAGCGGAAAATCAGCAGCAATGGCGAAAATGTCAAGCATCCGACTGTTTTACACGTCAGTATTCCAGGCCCAGAACTTCGGGATCTGGTTTGGCAATTGCAACACTTGTAGAAATATATGATAAACACTGTCCCTTTTCATCTAAACGGCCTTTGAGTGTCCCTAAGTTACCATCAGCATCAGTCATCCATTGGAACAGTCACAAAGCCTTTTTTCCTTGCAAAAGCAAAGCATGATGTCTGTATAGGAGATGTACTCAAAGTCAAAACTCAAGACTTCTTCCCCCACGTTGACAACATTCCCCGGGGGGGGGGTGTTGTCCAAATTACAGCAACATGGGCAAGGAGGCCCAAACCGTTGCCAGTCATCTCCCCTCTTCTCTACGGTCACAGAATCCCAGCTGCAAGCACCAGGCTGGCTGAGAGTCTTCTTCCTGTCAGAGGAAGGAGCTCTCGCACTGCGGTCCCAGCAAAACAAACACGCTCACACACAGGAGGTAAGAGGGCAGGAAAAACTTAACACTTCTGGTTGCAGATCAGGCAAAGTCAATGCAAAGGTAGCTGATGCAACACAAAAAAAACAAACACGCCGTCAAGAAGATACCTCATGAAGCCTGAACAACGCAGACTTTGAACAGAGGGTTTACTTGTTCACATGCACCAACGATACAGGAAGACTGGACAATGTACTGTGCTTTTTATGTTGCAAATTTAGGTTATAAGCACTGTAGTCACGAAGGAAAAACTACACTGCTCCACCTGTAGCTCATTTGAGCAGAGAAAAGATTTCGCTCATTATTCTGAACATTACATAACCCAGCCGTGACAGGGTGCAGATTGCCATAACAAAATCCAGGTCTGAGCTGCTGTGAAGACACAAGACGACCTCAAGCTGGAGTTAACTGATAGGAGTGGCGTGCCCTGTCTGTGCTGTGAAAAATTCCTAGAAGTTCTGCTTTTCCATTGTGGCACTGGGCTTCGGCCCAGACTGTACTTTACTGTACAAGCCCATCTTTCCTCTCTGGTGTTGAATTGTAGGTAAACCGTGTGCTTCAGCCATGGAATGAGAAAAAATGTGGCAGAAGTTTTGATTCTGCTTTTTACAGGGCAGCCTGCATTCCTTCTAGCCTGTGACATGTTTCTGAAGTGAGAACAGAAAAGGTAAGACCCTAGGACACTTTGCTTTGCTGCAGAACATACAAACAGCATGCTGCCTGTGACAAGTTTTCTTTTAAAGAGCCTATACTTCACATTTGTCATTGGTGCTACTTTTAAATGTTCTAGCATAGTGTTTTTTTAAAAAGAAATTAAGAATTGCTACAAAATATTGGCAGAGATTTGCACATAGCTACAAATGTGTTTAGTCTACAATGTATGACATGACATAAGACTGTCAAGTCAAAGTAAATTATCCTCAACAAAATAATGCATCTCAGCTTCAAGATTTATTTATTCTTTCCTCTTTTTAAAAATTAATTCTGTTCTTTTTATGGAAGCCTGATAGCGATTTGAAAATGTTAGGCTGCATAGTCAATATACTGTATAAGTGCATGATTTGCCAGAGCAATGGTTCCTTTTCCTTAAGAGGCTGAGGAAGAGCTGGCTTTCCTCTAGACCAAATCACAAGAATAACATGGCCACCCATCAGCTGTGTGCCTGTATCTTTAGAAAGAGCACTTTTTAATTGGTTATTTCCGCAGCAAGTTTGCTGAAGGCTGGTCCTGTGTGAGAATTTCAGTCAGGTGCTGAAAATAACTTCTTCTAATACATATGAATTCCAACCAGGCAGGCTAAATGAAGACAGTGTTCTGGGGTCCTCGGAGTCTTTCCCTAGTGCAGCTGTCTCTTTATGTGCCTGCGCATAAAAGAAGGCAGAAGAAACTGACAGGGGAAACAGGTGTGCGGTTTAAATGCAAAATCTGGCCCGTCACAATGCCTCTGTGTTTCCAAACAAAATCCTCTGAATAAGGGTGGCGAGACAGGCTGAAAAGCTTTACCAGTTACAGAAAAGAAAAACATTCAAGCTTAAAGAACAAGAAAAATTGATGTTGTAGACTTGCTACAGTTATTAAAACAAGGACTGTGAACGACTGTTCAATCACATGGGAATTACATCTTGCAAATCTCCATTAAAAGATTTTAAACATGATACATTCCGTACTGTTGCTGATTATGAAGTTCATGTCTTTTATAACCTTTTTATCATTTGGCCATTCGAGTCGCAGCACAGTCCGCCTAACAAAAGGCCCTGATAACATTCACTGCTAACAAGACTGCCTTATTACAACCTTAGAAAGCAAGCTATGCTTTAAAATCTGAGCAACGTTCATCCCCATCAAAGCAGGATTTTGAATGACTGAACACTATTTGAATTCTGAAGTCCTGAAACAAAAGCCCATCTTGCAGTTCAACATTAGATGATGCATTTATTTTCTGCACCATTTTATGGTTTCAGTCAAAGCTCAGTCGAAGGGCATTTGACTGCAGATCAAGAGGTCCCCGGTTCAAATCCGGGTGCCCCCTTTCCACTTCCCCAATGTAACTTTTGTGTGCGTTGGTGGTATAGTGGTGAGGACAGCTGCCTTCCAAACAGTTGACCGGGGTTCGATTCCCAGCAAACGCATTGGCAAATGTTTTCTGCAATTTCCCTCACACGGTCAATAAAATAACTATCTAAAGAAAGGGAAACATTTAAAAATGCTAGCGACATTTTTTTTTACCCTTTTAAAAGTAAAACCTGGCTCATCCAAAGTCAAGTGGACTATTTTAATCAGTTTTGAAACAACGAAGATTTGGCCCCAGTTTGTTTTTTTTCTGGGTTATTACAAAGCAAAAGACAAGTTTTCCAAGTATTCCTGATCGTCCTGGACTATTTCCTGGTTCCTGGCAAAGGCCTCTGGAGGTTGGCTGTTCCCTTTGCCAGCATCTGGAAACCATCAGTGTAAACAATGGAGTCCTCGAAGCTGGAACTCCTTTCTCATCTCCTGTGGGACATCAATCCAAAGAACATGAGAACACAAAAACCATTGAATACCATGTGGTCAATTACTCCAGACGAACAAACCTGGGCTCTTTTCTACTTTCTGTTTAGTTTGGCCCAGCTGCCCTGCTTTGCAGTGGAACCCAGCTGCTACAGAAGAAAAAAAAATCTTAACCTTTTCATTGCTAAACCTAATGCTGCACCCACAATATTTCATTTGCACATCAAAACAGTTACTGGAGGAAAGCCAAGAAAGAATTCAACCGTAAGCATTACAGCCACAATTATGCACTCCTCCCAGAAGAACATTCTGTATCACAACTGGCTGGGGGAGCAGTGGTCAGGGTTCCTTGACTCGAAACTGGAAGGCTGCGGGTTCAAATCACAGGTGAGACACTTGACCCTTGAGCAATGTGCTTCACCTGAATCATTCATGTAGAATACCCCTTTATTTAAACGAGTGCAGACGTCGATTAAAAACATCAGGCAAATACTAGTGATAAATTATAAACTGTAAACTGCTAAACATGCAAATGGACCATTTTATGATTTACAATAGGTGCTCCTCTCTGGTTCTTTTCAAGTTTGGCAATGCGAATCATATCATGGTAACAGATTTTTTACTTAAATCATAAATAAAACACTGTTCAAATCTGCAAACGTAAAAGGCTTAAACAGATTTAAATGAAACACCCAAAACCTTAATAGATTGTCTTTTTTAAGATTAATAAAACTGACAGATTTCTGGAGTTTTACACTGCTGATCAAAAGAAACCACATTTGGTCTTCCAATAAAACATAAACATTAGTCCCTTAGTATGTGTGTTTTAATTTTTCAAATAGAAATTCTTGGCTGACTCTGCTTAGGTTTCTATGTCTTTATTTACATCCTTTTGAGTAATCCAACTTGCAGGCAGATCACTGAAGTGCACAGGATGAAATGTAGGAGGATAAGACTGCTTATTCAATCTCAAATAGAGTATGAGCCAAAATGACAAAAGTTCATCGTATGTTACATGCTACTGAAGACAATGAGAAATATTTTTTCATCTTAAGGATGCAGTCTGTCTTTCAAATTCAATGTACACTGACATCTTTAAAAACACTTTGCATATAGGAAGCAGCCACTATACTTCTGTAGTAATCAAGTCCCCAGCTTGACTCTTATGTGGCTGACCTGAGTTTGCACTTTTCCTCACAATCTGTGAGGAAATACTGTCATAACTCTAAACCCTTAGCATGAAGAATGAATCAAACATACTCCTGCTTACTTGCATCCTGCTGGGTATATAGAATGTTATGTAGAATGAGCCTTAACCACTTTTACCAACTACATTCAAGCAAAGAGAAAGTTTCTAAGTATAATACTGTAGTTCTGAATGTGACAAATACTTGAATTTAGTAAGAGGATGAATAAACTGGAGAATATTTCCATCACAGAAAGTGACAGAGCTAATTTCCTTTTAGATAGACCTTACTGAAACAGGAGGTTCCTTTTTTAAGATCACAGAAGTTACTGGCTATTTGCAAACTTATTTCATAAATGATTGATTGAAGACAAAAAAAATGCATTGCTTTTCTGTTTCAGGTGGTGCTACAGAGTCTTCTTGGCCAAGTGACAGTGTTCTGGCAAAGCTGAGACTAGCAAACATTGAACTCTGCCTTCCTTAGCTCATTTACATAAGTAAAACATTCTGATTAATTTTAATGGAAAATAAATGAGGTCAGACTGTAGTATCAGATTACAAATCATTACCGAGTTTTAAGGGGAATCATTGAGTGCTATATAATTGAAGATTATGAGCTGGGGCCAAAACAATGGTTATTTAGATTAATATTCATGAGACACATTCATACAAAAATGCATCAGGGTTCAGACAGGGAGTGTAATATAATTTACAAAATCTGTTCACATAATGAACTTTTTGCTTATAAATAAAGATTATGCTGTGGGACTAAGAGTTTTGTTTGCACCATAATATGCTGAAGTTAAACATCTGCAGCTTTAAAGGGGTCAGTTTCTACAGGTTACTCTTTCCAACATTAACCAAGTGTTCTACCTGACTGTCTGCCAGAATTCTGCACAAACACTGCACTGCTAGAAATGAAGGAGAACAAGGCTGAAAAGAGAGAGGGACCCTGGCTCAACCAGAAGATTTTTTGGGGTCTGTCAGCTTCGAGTTTCTTAGAACAAATCACCGGGGGCACTGCACAGTTGTTAGAAAAAAACACCTTTCTTTTAATGCAAAATTTGTCCCAATGGAATATTAAGGTTCTAGTGGACATGTAAAATGACATGGAACTCTAGAGCACTAAAGTTAGACAATGACAAGCCTAACTGCACTTATTTTGTCTGCAAGCAGCTGCTGTTTCTGTGCCATAAGTGCTAGGATAAGCATTCCTGTTCTGTACAGTACATACCAACCAGAAATATCCAAGCTGCACAATCAAGGCACTAATGCACATTCCCCTCCTGTGCTTTCTTGCTTCTAAAAGACCCAGATCACTCTAAGAATGAAGAGCCACTGCAGCTAGAATTTCCAAAGTTACAGCGCCTATGAAGAACCTACTATAGCAACAGCTTACTCCATGGCTACTGTATTACTGAGCACACTTACAGGTGCTCCCTGCATTCCCTTTATCCAATGCTTTTGTGACTTGAGACCTAGAGCAGCTTTGTAAGACAGGCCTGAATACCACAGCAGCACACTCACAGAGCGTCTGCCAGTATGGAGAAAGGCCAGGACTCATGACATCGGTGGTGGTCTGAGGAGGTGGAGGATATGGGCTTTATTCTCAGCAGAAAACAAGATATTATCTTTTGCACAGACAGATCTGCTTTCTTTGGCAGATCAAACTATTGAAGTTGAAACCTTGAGCAAACAGGCTTGGGCCAGGATGCTGGCCCAGTCCAGCACGTACCATGCTGCTGACCTCTTCAATGAAAACACGTTGCGTGAGTTTGTGTGAATGTCCACCACGGCGAATGTAAGCGCTTCCAATCCCCACTGATTCATTTCTGCTTACCACACAGTCTTGGTTTCTGACAATTTAGCATGCATTTTGCCTCTCTTCATCATGTTTTTCAACAACTGACCCTCTATATACGGATATAAATTTAGCACGACCAATTTGAATCGGTCCTCTGTTTCTCCCACTACCCAGAATACGCCGTTCAAATTTCTCCTCAACACTACAAACCACACAACAGCAAGAAGGAATGTGAATTCCCCATCATCCAATTCAGCCCCTGCTCCCTCCAGTCGTCTTTTAGCTACTTCAATAATAAGCCATTGTGTGGCTGATGGGTGGCTGGTGTCCAGAGGTTGCTTCAGAGGGGCGCGACGAAGATACCACAGCTGATCTGACACCCCAGCTCACTGTACAGAGGCCAACCCCCCATACATTCTGTACCACACAGACAGTACACACATTTATTCCCAATAAAGATGCAGAGTGCCACATACTATCTCTCAGGACGTCTTCAGTTTAAATGCTTCATTCTAAACTTGAAAAAAAAATTTACAGGCTCTTCTTTTCTTTAGGAGTACACACGTGGAACAAGCTAACACACTCCGAATAGCTGGGGCTCAAACTGGATTTCACTCAATAAAAAATGTTCACCTTGAACACTCTCCAACAAAGTCATTTTCGTCACACACTGTAGTGTCTTCTGTAGAGTATAGTATAATATAAACTTAGGTACACGGAGATAATCTGGTCTTTTTATAAAACAGAAAATATAACCTGGTTTACATATTATGACTAAGAAATCCTGCTCCTGCACCGTAGAACAACTGCAAGATAAGATGAGTTGAATGGCCTTTGTAACCTTATTTTCCTATGTGATTGCAGACAGGCTGGCAATATCTTCATGCAGTACAGACTGAAGCACCTTGTTATTTTTACCCCAAAAAAATCTATGACAATAACTGGTTGCAATACACCATATAATATACACAGTTTTCTAATGTACAGTGTGTACATGTGCAACAAGGCAACATAAGTCTTAAGAAGGCTGTCTCCCATACTGTTGTGATTGAACAAGAGCGAATTAATTCATACCCATTAATCCACTGAGACAATGCTCTCTTCCTTCCTCTGTATATGTGCAATGGGCTATTTCTGAAGCACAGAGTTTAAACCAGAATTGAAACAACAGACAATACCATTATCTTTTCTCGATAGTCTCAGGCATGATCAGGCAGTCATGATGTTTAGCAACGACAGGCCTGTTTCCTCGGGTTCACGACACTATCCTTTTCTAGATGTAGAGGCTTTGCAATGACTGGCATCCACACCCGTGTTCCCTCCAATTCTTTCACGCACCAAGTAAACTGGAGTCTCAGTGCTCTGAGCAACTTGAGGGCATGTTAAACGTGTTGCTTTTCTGGCATGCCCAAGTTTATCTGAAAGAAATTACGGAAAAGTTAAGATTTATTTCTGTCCTACTTTTATTTAATTTGCAACGGTGTCCAATACTTATTCTTCCTGACTGCAATGTTGCTAGAAACTAGCGATTTAAATTCAGTTAATGCTGTAACGGTTGAATGTACCCTTTTTATTACTTAAGATTTTTTTTATAATTCCCCTCTATAAGATTTAGGCCAAATGACAACATACTAAATACCATATTCAGAGAAATAATGAAAGATGGTTTAATCACTTACAAAGCTAAATGGAAAAGAAGATAACATGCAAGACTGATAATTCTGGTAGTTTTCCACCTTCTATGTGTAAAGAATCTGTTTCCCTAACCACATGCTGTATATTTGAGAAAATCCTAAAGGAAATATTGTATATAGACAGTCGAGCTGAGAGTCTGTTTGTTGAGTACTATTATCTTTGGCAATATTACTTAAGTTCTGCTTTTTTTAACCTTGCAATACATGTAAATCTTTTATTTATAAATATCTCCCCAAAGGCAAGGGCAAAGTAAGTTACCAATGGAGAACTAATTGAAAATAATAAAACAGTAACAACCGTTAAATTCTTGATTTGATACGTTCAAAAATAAGGTTATCAACTAAATCGTTAACAGTGGAATGATCATGGCAAACTAAAAACGACAGCATCACATTTTGTTGTTTACAGACTCCTAGGTATATTTTTATTCACAACAAAAAACCTCATAATGCATGCATTATGAAAACTTCAAAACAGAATTAGGCCTACTGCAAGAGGAATTCATAGCCAATCTGATGTAATTCTGATGGAATTTTTGGAAAGTTGAATCAATAAACTGCAAAATACATTCTTCATGCACAGCCCTCAAATCCACACCCCCCTTTAATACGAGTAATAAATGCTATACATTTTTAAGTGTAGCAATTCCCAACTGCTTAATATTTACAATTCACATTCAACTCAGGTTTCCAAGGGGTAGCTCCTTTCGTTGTCTAAGCCCTGAGTTTTGTGTTTTGAATCCTTCACTGTGTTGATGCGATGCATTTCACGGCGTTAGAAGACTTTGTGAATCAAACAAATAAATCATCTGCCTGCCCATGAATCTAGATGTTTGATTCACCGAGACAGTGCCTTCAAAAAAAAAGAAGAAACGAATCAATCACAAACTGCACTTCTATTTGCCAGCATGATCCATGGTTAAATGATGCTGTTACGTGACCTAAAACACTGTGCTGCACCCACTCTGTTAAGACTGAACAGGCTGCATTTCACTCCCTTTTCATTTCTAGATGTACATAGGACACGGCCGTACTGCACAGCTAAGGCACAGCAGTAAAACTGGTCTGGACTGTAGTTCTCAAATGTCTTCATATTTACATACACACGCATTTCTATACAAGGAGCAAATAACTCGACACTCATGGGAGCCTTGACATTTTCATTTGTATTGTTTAAAATCTGCCACTACTAAAGATCTCTAAACGATGTCAAAACTATTTATCTCAAAGAGGAAATGAAACACCAGTTAACAGCGTGGTTTCTAATTATGCCTGTTTGGTTTGTGAAAAGGGAATTAAAAATGCATAGCATTTTTTCACGTTGGTAGATAAATTAGCAAAGTCACAAGTCAAACATGTCTTAAAATTGTAAAGATCAGCGATGAGTCACATTTTTTTGGCCTTGGTCAATAATAAACGGTCACACAACTACAAGTCAACCAGGAACAGGAGTCAACTGTGTATGAAAAGCCCTTCGGATTGATGTTAATTATCTATACATGATGCAACAAATAGTAGTCAACGCACAAGTACCTTTTCTCCTAAACTAGACATTCAATATGAAATAATAGAGGCTGCAGGATTATTTTCAGAAGTATTACTTCTCCGTGACCTAAATTCTTTTAATGACCACAGGAGTTTTGATCATTTTAACAGTGCACTGGAAACAGAATACACGCTACAAAGACACTACAAGCCAGGGCCCTGGACTGGCATACAAGGCTCCTAACTATCACACTTGAAAGTCTCGCTCACTGCAAACATCTGCAAAATGATGAAGTCCAGACAGGAAAAGACAAAAATAATTGCCTCATGAAAAATGAATCATTCCAGGGGTTCACTGAAGACATCATTCCGTGTTATCTGAAATGTCTGAAGTGACTCACTTCGGTAGAGTGGAAACTAGACTTAGCTATATTGAACAGAACAGAGGTTTGCCAAACTGCCCAGCTTATCTGTGGGACAGATTCTTACAACACATGATGGCCTTCCGACATGGAAAGATGGGCAATAATTCTGTCCGGTTTTCAGCTCTGCATCCTGTTTTTGATCATGCCAACCTCGCTGGCAGCACTGACAGGGTGGCTGTGGAGGGGAAACGGAGGGAGGAGGGGGGGAAATGAATGAGGATTAAGCTTCAGAAGACACAAAAACACAAATGGCTATTGGCCAACATCCTCCGCGTGACACTGACACCATTAAAGTCATTTTCAAGAAAAGAAGGCCGCTGAAAGAATCTGGGCCTGGCTGTTGAGAAGTTATCCTGGACTAACGATGTGTGTTTACCACAGTATTGATACAGTGACAGGCGACAGAGCGACACTGCTGCAGTCACCTCCCCCACCACCACCACCACCACCACCACCATGGCCAGGCTCATGACAGGAAGGTGAAGAGCTGCTTCCTCCTGCAGTGCTGTGAGAGGAACAGTTCACCTTTTCCTGAAAGTTTCCCGCAGGGACTCGAATCTAGCCAGGACTGAACAGGAAGGCTCCTTGTTTCTGAACTGATGCAGGACCGCAGCTTGCCAGTCCCCCTTTTCACTTCAATCACAATCACCAACCAAAGGGTGAGAAACATTTCCAAACACACTCAGTCACTCAATTGTTGGAATATTTGTATAAACCATTAATGCATAAACCCCCCAAATACCAGTTTTGGAATAAATACCATTACTACATAAATATACTTGGAAAATTTCAGGGACATCATACATTGCCTAACATAATGTAGTTATGTTATATATATATATGTTATATAATGTAGTTTACCCTCCACAACATACGATTAAGGAGATTGTGAAGTAAGGAAAAAACCTGAGCTAATGATGCCTACAAATGGCATTCAAATATCCAAGACCATTAGCAAAAAAAGTTATGGCTTGTTAAATATAGGACACTGCTGTCATACCCTCAGTTTCTATAAATCAGGTATGTGCTTTCCCTCCAATGGAAAACAGATTCCAGTCAGCTCATCCAAAACCTCCAAGTTGGGATTTCTTTTTACAGACTGAAAATTCAAGATGACAGTCTCACATTACTGAAGAGAGCCAGATCTAGCACCACAAGTTACATTGTTAGAAGTTACTTTACATTCTATATTTATGTCCACATATCTTATTATACAACACATCTCCCTTAGTACTACAAGAAAAGCCTTTGTTTATAAATAGCTTAAGTCTGAGGAACCAACCACCCATGAAATGGCTTTTGAAAACCTTTTATAAAGTCCTGATCTGTTCCCATATACCTCTATTGGCCAGAAAGAAAGACCAAACCGGATTTTAAAATCATAACTGCATTTTTATCAAGCAAATAAATACACATGTAGGAGGACCTGGCCTCAGAAAACACAAGTAAATAATTATAATGTTACAATGTACTGACCTAAGCTACAGATTACTTACTATATAAACTACAAACAAAAGCTTGTAATTGTTTCTCAGTTATTCAAAGCAGATAAATTCCGCTTCCTCTCCCAAGCTTGAGGATTCGGAGAATGTCCCATTATATACTGGGATGCGATACCTCTACACCAGCTCGTAAGTCAGACATGCTACAGTACATGCCTTCTAAACTATCTCAATTAGCACATTTCAGGCAGGGTGTTTAAACACAGGTGCATGCTGCATGTCTCTGGCTCTCAGAAGCTTCTGCCCACCCATCTACTTCCAGTCTGCTTCTCCCAGTGAGGGTCAGACTGGAAAAAAGCCCCCCACCATCACCCCACTAACTGTTTAAGACACCGCTCAATCCTCAGGGCGATGAGCTCCACCCGTCTGCTGCGTTGACCCTCCTGACAGGACCGCCACCTTTCTCTGCTGCCCCCTTGCAGACCCCCCGAGGGAACGCTGACACACCTCCGACCCTGATGGCGGCGCTGTGCTTCAAAGACCAGGTTCATTCGGAAAAGAGGACCTCCAAAGGCAAGAGCTACCAAATGGAGCAGATATCTTGCAGAGCAGGAGGAGGTCATTCGACCTTTATATTCTTATCCCCTTCTTCCAATTATGTGTGGCATTCTTTGGAAAACTTGTCATATTTAACACCAATTAAACCACTAAATGTGGTCTACTTTCAAAAGACATTTTATTCTGGAAATAAAATTCTATTCCTATACTGGTAACTGCCCGATACAAATTAATAGAACCAATGAGAAACTGAACGTAATACAGTACCTTTTGAGGTAAGTTAAAACTCTCTAAAGCACAATCAATAGAAAAGTAGTTTCACTTCAAATATAGAGGAGTCAGGAAACTACAGATAATTTTTTCTTCGTTTTTTTGATAAAGTTACAGAAGCAATAGGGATAAACATTTTAAGAGACAGCGAAGATGGATTCAGAAAGGGAAGGTCTTTAACTTAGATTTCCAGAAAACGTTTGATACTGTATGTTCCCTCACGAAGGTTAGTTTCCATCTTAAAGGTTTAAGAATCCAGGACAATGTTTGCAAAATCTCTTAACTATGAAAGTGTAAATAATAGTTTACTACATGAATCCATTTTAGGCCCATTGCGTATCCTGGTCTTTATCAATTCAGTTTCAGATATAGCCGGCAAACCAGTATAGATAATGGGGGAATGGCCAATAGAAACTGCAGCAAGGAAATAACAAAAATACTTTGATAAAACTGAGGGCAGATAAAAGTGGCAAATTTAATAAAATTTGGCAAACAGTTGGCAAACGTAATTTTCCACTGGTTGGAGCAGGAGCTCTCTGTCTTGGTACTGTAGGCCCATACACTTGCTGGTTTGCATTCCAGTCAAGCTAAATTACTAAGTTCAATTAAGACTTAAATGAACAAGGTGTGTGACTAGAACACTCTAATTTGGAACTGTATCACTTATGAAATGCAACAGTTAAAAGGTCAGCTTCAGGCACCAGTTAAAGCGCTGGAAATGCGATTAATTTGAACAGTCTGAATGAATGGTCAGCTAAGGGTAACCGAACCCGGCCAGAACAAAGATCAGCAGGTGTGGGCCTCCACAACTGGGACTGGGAACCCTGGAATTAGTACACAGCGATCCACACAGGAAGCAGGAACACACTGTATACAGCAGGTCACATGAGTGATTCAGAGCTGCAGGAAGCTACACATGAAAGGGAGAGTTTAACAAGCTTTTTCCAAGTCATCATCAAGAGAATGTGGTGAAGCAATACAAAAAGTCAGCAAAGCTTGGGTATGTTGCAATAAAAATGGAATTTAAATTCAGGGTAGCTATATTTAAGCTTTAAAATGCATTAGCAAGACTTTACTGTGATGTTCAGTTTTGGTCACCATACCAGAAATAGTACATTACAGCCTTAGAAAGTGTTGAAAAGTAACAAGAATGAGGGAATTGTCATATATAGACAAGGCCAAGGAGAGAAAGCACTTCAATCTAGTACAAAGGAGACTGAGGGGAGACTTGGTCCAAGAAGATAAAATCCGAAGAGGTGTAGTCCGGTTTAATCCACAGGACCTTCACTCCTGGCAGGCAAAACAGGGATACAGTGTCACAGCTGGAAACTTACAGGAAGTCCATTTAGGACACAGAATAAGACAGGGTTCTTGCAGCAGAGACTCAGGGGTATCTGGAACACTTCCCAGCCAGGTGACTGAGGCCCCAGACTATGGACTCATTCAGGAAACAACTAGAAAATTGTAGCTTCACTTAAACTACTGAAGTAGTATCAAATGAGCAAGATGGCCTCCTCTCATTTGCCGCCTCTGACAACAACGAATATCCAAACTGTCTGTGTTGACAGCTAAATGAATGAGTTACAAAGACTGTTTCTTATCCAAAATGCTTTCACCACATGCTTTTTTTATTTCTATAATCAAAAGGAAGCTTAACTTGATTTCAAAGACCCAATACAACAAAAGGTTTTGGTTTGATGGAAAAAATGACGTCCTTTTCTAAATATTGTGACTGGGTAGCATGGCGTGTGGCAGTTAGTTCTGCTGCCTCACAGCCTGTGGAGCCTGGGTTTAGTTCTGGATTGGGGCACCTTGTGTTCTGAGCCTGCAGGCTGTTCATCTCCCCCCACCTCCCAGAGCCAGACAGGCTAACTCCAGCTATTCTAAACTCTAAACACATGAACCCAGACCTTTTCTGGATAGGGAGCTATTCTCTCAGCTCAGACACAGCATGAAGGCTTTGAACAGGCTCAAACCCTCCTGCAGGCAAGGGACGACACACAACAGTACATTCAGATTCAACAGCTAAGGAGTGCTTGCATACAAATGTATTTTTGAACTCAAATGTATTTTTCCCTCATTTTCAAAAATACTTTTAAGACATTACAACTGCTGAATTGTGGAACTCTGTAAGTTACCCTTCTCCAGGAATCATCTCGTATTACAAATGATCAGCATTCAATAAAATGAATATTTTAACTTCTTCCTTAAATGTTTCATTGCATTAACCACAACTGAGGTATCAGAAAGGAAGAATGTTCCAATCTGTCAAGCAAGACGATCTTCAAGCACAGACCGTGCAGCAAGCCTTTCCAATCAACGCAGAGAGTACGGAAACTCTCCTGTTGGTGGTTTCAGTACATTGATTACATATACACAGCAGTTGACAGAATACAAAACAAATGCGATTCAGGGTAAACGTAATGTTGAATTTTCAGTAACCCTTTAAAGACCTCTCCTACTACTATTCAGTTTGTTTTGAAGTGACTCCAGTATGACTCAAGTGAGATCTGTAGTAGTGGACAAAGAGAAGCATTAAAATTCAATTCAGCAAGGCAGCTTATTCTGGTTAGAACTTGAGTCTGAGGTCGTGCAATACAGAGCAGATGTGACAGTAACACAAAGCCCCCATTTGCCGTTTCTCAGCCCCAGGTAGGTACGCCGTTTCCTTGGTGCAAAATCATATTTAAAGCATAGGACTGTAAAACAGATAAAATAATGTAATGGGTGTCTGCATTTATTCAAATGCAGCCTATATTTCTCTTTTCCTGTTTGGAATGAATTTAGGTTTCTACCAACACTGCCTACAGAAAAGCAGAGAACTTTAAATCTAATTCAGTTTAGTTTTACTGACATATGGAATCCATTAATTAATATTTAAGAGCAACTTCGGGTCTATAAACGGGGTTGTTCATTCACAGGCTTTTTAACAGGTGTCCTTGTCACTCCAGGACCTGGATGCCAGAAAATCCTTTCGCTTCTATAGATTCTACTCTACCAGCCACAGCAGTCTAGTTCCTTTGTTTTCTAAATGCTTTGATTGTTCGTTAAGATAACCTCTTACCCAATACCAAATTTCTTTCTCAGCCTTCATCTCGTGCCAGTTTCCTCTTCATCTTGTCTCTCTGCGGCTATTTAAATGTGGAAGCAATAATATTTATCTGCCTGTAACCAACGGGGTGTCAGGCAGGCGAGGAGAGGAGAGGAGAGGACGGGCTATTCTGCAGGCTGCAGCTTTAATCAGTGATGCGCACACACAGCAGACAGGCAGCTTCATCCCAACACCTGTTACCTGTGGGGCCTTACCAGGCGAGGATCTGCCGGAAGGATCAGGACACAAGTTTGAACAACGACCACCTCAATTTAAAGTTCAGCAGGTTTAAATCTGTAAGCCACGCTGCCGACAGGCGAAAGTGTTTTTTATTGGACGTCTTAAAGACAAAATCACTGACAGTACAGTCCCGTATAGAACTACACCATTTAAATGGGGGTGATGAGCAGTTTCACAGGCGGTCTCGCGGTTGCATTTGAAAGGCTCTGCAACGCTCGAGGCCTGCAGGGAGATGCGACTCCAGCAGCGCGGCAGACGGCCAGAGGTCTCATGCGCAGACAAGTCGGCCCAGCCAAGGCTGAGGCTTCCTCTGTGGGGACGCGGTGCAGGAAGAGGCCAGTCCCTAAACATTCTGCAAGAGGCCTGAGGTCTGCGCTCGGGACTCGGGCAACCATTTTTCTCATTGTTGTCAGTCAGGAAATTGAGCTCCAGATTTAAAAAAAAAAATCCCTCCATGACATGATTTCCAGTCATGCTTATAACGCTGGAGACCATTCGCCTAATAGACGGACCACTCAGCCAACCTAACAGAATAAAATAAGGGGTGTTTAAGTTTTATAGATCTTTTTAATATTAAAGTTATATGCCACAAGCACAAGAGAACTTGTTTAACCAAACTTTCTTAATAAACACATTTGAGATCTTGGGTATGAATGACCAAAAATTGGTTCTTCTTAAACCCATTTCATTTTCAGAAAACGAGCGATTACAGAATAATATCAAACATCAGGATGAAAAAAATAGTATCCCTTTGTCAACTACATTAGTATTTAAAGACCACACAAAATACATTATATACAAATAATCCTCAAAGTTGAAGGCACTCGGATTGATTTGACTCCCAGGTCTTTTTTCCAAGGACAAGCAGGAAACCCTAATTTTGCTACAAGCTTGCCACAAGCCTGCCAAGTGCATATTTTATGAAAGAACAGGAAATATTATCCGATTTTGCAACTGTCAAGAATAAACAACAAATAATGTGACCAATCAAAACTCATTCTGAGGCGGTCTTGTCTTTTTCTGTATAAATGGAAAAGCGTTTCGGTCTGTGAACACTAAACATCTGCCGCAGGGTTTCAGATTCCTATATGCGAGTTTCCGGTGTTCCTGGGCTCTGAGATTTTGTAATCCCGACACTGAGACGTGCTCCGGGCCCCGGGATTGTTTACCCTGGTGACGGAGTGACCTCTGCGTTCGCTCTAACCAAGACCGCAATCCCATCAGGCAGCAGTGCTGGCTAGCGCGTCTCTGAAGAGTTGTACAGCTGTGCATGGGGATTAGGTTTCAGGCAGTGAGTAGCGGGAGCAGGTGGGTTGTCTCATATGAATAAGAGGGGGGGGGGTTGAAGACACTCTGCTTATTTCAGAAGCAGGACTCCGATGCTCCAGGAGAGAATTTATCCAGTATCTTTAATCCCACAGCTAGCAAGGGTTGAAAACCAGACATCCCACAGTTATTACTCAGTGTTCTTTACTGCATAGACTGCCAGAATAACACATCCTGAATGCTTTACTGCTAAAAGAAAGTAAAAGAGGTAACATTTCACTTAAGACGATGCTTTGTTTTCTAAAAGCTGCAAGTCACAGATTAAGTTCTAAATGGAAAAAAAATTGCTATCAGTTTAAGTACTGCTTACAAGCTAAAAGTGGTCTTTACTGTATCTGCGAGTTCAAGCTCACTCTATTTGAAAGGGAGAGGATGTGCAGGCCATGCACTAGGCCTTGGACGTCACGTATAAGCCTAGTCTATTTTGAATGCAAGACTCTTCTCCTCCTGCCTGACTGGGCTGTCCTCCCCTCCGCCCCTCTCTTCCGGCAGTGAGCCGCTTGCTTGTCTTTCGTCACCAGGGCTCCGTAACCTGACCTGGCGAATGTCAGCTGAGGCTCCCGTCCTCCTGGAAGGAAGATAGCGGGTCAGACTACAAAAACATTCCCACACCTCCACGTCTCGCATCGAGCTCAGGACACCCCTGAAGCTTTGCCCTGGCAGTGTCAGTGAGGAGCTATTCAAGCCAGCCTTCAGTTTGCAGGCTTAACAACTTAGACCACTGAAGAGCTCACAACCTAAGCCAGTTCGTTTTCCACCTAAGCTAAGACTATGTTCAAAACCATCAGTCCTCGTGAAAGTGTTGCCCTTCAACCGATTGAGCTGCAATGTAAAACTTGACTTGTTCCATGTGCATGCCTCTTTTCAGAGGTCATGGACAACACTATTTAGAACTGGCATCTATTTACTCAAACCCGCATGTCATTTGTAGCCTACATACTGTCCTAAGGCAATTAACCCACTAATCACCAGAAAAGGAAAGTACCCAACCCTAGAGGATAAAACAACAAGTGTTGTTTACAGTCTGAAATGATAAATGCTGTGCAGGTCTACTGTACAGTTCTGGGTAAGATGCAACTTTTATCTCTACTTACTTTATTAACAATGGGGAAAAAATCTGCCATTCCTATATAATGTTAATAAATTAATATCAGCAAAGGCACACGTCAACCACTGTTCATTCTAATGGATAACAGATCACCTCACTTTGTTAAACAGCTTCAGGATTTCTGCTCTTAAGGAATAAGTCTTGCGTCAACCTGCTAAAACACACCAATATCTAAAACATTGATGCAATGGAATTCAAATCCACTCTATGTTACACTTCTTCCTCCTAGTAATTACGAATTGTGCTCTGGAAATCGTAATTTTGGGCAGCACAGTGGCATTGCTGCCTCATAGCACTGGAGCCCTGGGTTACAAACTCCTTGCAAATAGCAAGGAATGGATGTTCCTCCAGTGTTCGTGTCGGTTTACTCCAGGTGCTCCAGTCTCCTCCCATTGTCCAAAAACATACTAGAAGTTAATGGACTATCGGGAAAACCAGTGAGTGTGCGTGTCTGTGTCAGTGTGTGTGCCCCGTGATGGACTGGCTTCCTATCCAGGGTGTATCCTGTCTTGTTCCCATTGCTTGCTGCGATAGGCTCCAGCTCCCCCATAACCCTGTACTGAATAAAGTGGTTAGAAAATGGATGAATGGGTGAATTCTTAATTTCAATTAAGTGCATTTTTTATATATAAAAAATAACTACTATGTTATATATGTATACACCATGTATGCTTACATTTCCAGATCAAATATTTGTTAACAGTGATTTTTATTATTTAAAAGTTAAATAAACATTTATTCTTGCTACATTAGTATTTAAGTAGTGGTTTGGAACAATTTCAGATTCTAGTTTCAATGACAAATTAAGGGCACCTTTAAAGATGTACATTTCAATGATTGGTGCCAAAAACAAATCATAAAAGCACAAAGGAGAATTCTTTAACAATATGCGCCTATATTAAAAAAAAATCACTGTTTACTTAAGGCATCTCCTAGAAATAACACGCCCTCTTCAAAAGGAGTGAAATTTAAACATGAAATGATCTTTGGGTCAAAACAAAATGTGGGATACATGTTTAACACATACATTCCACGTTACTTAATTTAGAGGTAAAACGCAGGACTTCAGCAGAGAATTCTGAAAACCCTAACAGAACCTCTCCATTCTTTCTCTCGGAACAGTAACTCAAGGGAGCTCTTGCCAAAACAAATTGAAATACATCCTCCAGATAACAAAGTTATCAGTAACAAAAACAGTCAGACCACAGTCTTTAACATAATCAGTTACTACTGCTGCAGCATTTGTAAAGGGGTACAAAACGAAGAATAAACTTGTACTTTCCAAATACCGTATATAATGTACTAGTTGTGCTTTGTCAAGGTTTTTTGTTTTGCAAGAATGGAAAAAGAAGAAATTCTACATTTTGGAAGACACACAAAACCATATTCTTTATTAGATTAGAACAAAACAGCTAGAAGGAGAAACATCCTTTCTTGGGAGTGAAATTTGAAGCAATACACATCAGAAACTAGACATAAATGCAATGTTACTTAACTCTAGACGGTAACACTGATACAAATGCAACTTCTTAGTTTTACAAGAGAGTTTAAAACACCCAACACACTGTTTAAGTACAATTGTTAGACGATCTCTGCCTTCTGAGCTTTCAGTATTTCACTGCAGATGTCTCCACAAGGATTCACAAGGCAAAGTCAAACAAGCTAGCCTACACATTTCTCAGACAACCATACCTTTGTCTATGACATCTGAAATCCCCCAGCTTCAATCCAAACAGCTTGACACTGTGATGCCCTTAAGAATTCACTCATCTCTAAAAGCCACTGCAAATCAAACCCACTGCTGCAGAGCTCATCATCACGAAAGCTTTTCAAATCATTTCAATGTGCAACTTTACATTTTGGTATTGAAAATCATTGTGCAGAATTACTCTTCCCAAAATCATCATATCGTTTGTTTATTAAAACAGCAATAAAATACTAAAATGCCTGTGGAGCAGTTTTAAACACTGTGCAAATGTGGTAGCACATTGATCTTTCACATTTGTTTTTTATTGTATGTAGGTAATTATTTTTTCCATTGTTTTTTTGTGCTGCAGACACATTGGTAAAACAAATCCAGCTGTAATCTTTGAACCCTGGGCTTAATATGGGTTACTAACAGTTCCTAAAATCAGTGTTCTTCACCCCCGTTTTAAAGACCCACATGCAATATTATACATTCCTTAAATAAAGGACTGTCAGTCTAAATGGGGACATCTGGCTCACAAAATGATGAGAGGTAGAGTCGAATCTAGTATTTCCAAACTCCAAAGCACAAAGGTATTAAATCTAAGCACTCACAAAATGTTTATTAGAGAATCCTGCTTTAAGAGTCTTAAAAAGGTAAAAAATACCGCAATGTGAAAAAATGACAAATGACACTTCAGGACTTAAGTCTAACAGAGCTGTAGCCAGCACCCTACCGGGCAAACAATAAGAGTTGACTTCCTGACCTCTAGCGCAGGGCTTCGGAAGGCAAACAATAGGACCCTTATTTAGTGTTGCCCATTCCCCAGAAACTCCACCACAGGGTCCCGACTCTATGATTTACTGTCAACACTGTTGGATGTTTAAGAATTGTAGTTTCAGAGTTTAGGGCCCAATTCAAAATGATAAAGGCTTACACAGAGGCGACTACAGCAGCTTTATTAAACTGCTGAACTGGGAATGTAGCATATTTAGCATTACCGTCTCAGGGGTACCTTTTACCTTGTCTCAGATGAATTACCTTTTTAATGTATTTCATCAAAAACATGAAAACCGAAGCCCAGTTCAGGAGCGGTGCCGATGAGGGGTGGCACTGAACAGTGAAACACAAACCTGAGGACACAAATGGTCCTTCTTTACCCAGATGACATTGGGAGTATGAAGACAGGCTACCCAGGCATATTGTTGAACCCTGTATTCTTTCAAGAAGTAACTGGATTAGACTCTTGGATCAATTAGCCACTAAATGGGATGGATGGGCCAAATGGCTTCCTGCGATTTGTAACCTTTGTTCTTTTGTGGCTGCTTGTAGTTTTGGTTACTTTAAGAACAGGGTTAGATGATGGTCAGCCTTGGGCACCTTGCACACTGTGCAAGTGGGCAAACAGACAACACGAAACTTAAGGATGGTGTGATTCCACGGACTTTGGAAACAGCAGAGACCAAGGAAGCCCCCGGGATAATCACAACATTGCAGAGCTGCTCATTTGTGCTTCCACCACAAACGAACATCTGTCAAAACATTTCTGAAGGGTGGGTTTCATCTTGCGAATTTTCCCAGTGATAGATCTCCAATATAGCTTAGTAAAGTTAGTTTATAATTTGGTCTGCCTTTTAATATGAAGCCACTATTGATGAAAAAAAATCAGCTTATTGGCAGCACTCTTCACTGTTTCCATACAGAGTTCAACACTGGAACGTCACCTGAGACCACCACAATTTCCCTTGGTAAATTGGAGTTGTTAGTGTAATATTAGTGTACCTACTGGATACACTAATATTTGTTATTGCATTTTTTGAAGGAATAAGATCCCGGGGTTTTTTAAAAAGCCCATTGAAAAGTACTGCTCCAATGTTTCTCCATCAAGAAATCCTGAATAATAACCAATGGGTAATTCAATTTACTCAGCACCTATCTTTGGAAAGAAGCTATGAGCTTCGGAATTCTCAGTGAAGCAAGCACAAAAAAGACAACTAGGCAGAAGACAAACACTCTTTTGTGTGCTGATTATGCAATGCTATCGGATGACGTGGGATCTTCTGCAATTGCTTATTTTCTTTAATTAATTTTTACTCTATACTGGAGTCCCATCCAGGGTGCGCTCCCATCATGTGTCCTGCAATTCCAGAATGGGCTGTAGGTCACAGTGACACTCAGCGGGAGCAAAAGGCTTCCAGATTGATGATGGATGAAACTTTCTCTGGCTATTGCTCTTGACCACATCTCTTTAGTAAAAAAAGATGACTGTAATCTCCATGGAACATTCTGTTAATGGCAAAATAATTGCCATAAGTTAATAAAGCACAAGTATTGCAAAGCTCTAGGGACACTAAAGACTAATGCTGCCCCAGGGAGAAATGGTTTATATTCTTCTTGACAAAGTCAAAGCTAAATACCCTCAGCAATATATGTCTATTACGCGAAACAAAAAGGACTTTGTTCATCCATTTCTGCAGCTTTCGGACAACCTATTAGGCTTTTCCTTGAAAACTGTAGCAGTCTTTGTCACTAAAATTCCCTCCCATTCAATGCTGTGAATTTGACATTCTGAAACGCATTCTGCATTCTGATCAAATCTGACATCACCACCCAACAATAGATGAAAAAACCAGCAAGACGCGTTTCAGCAAAATATGAAAGAAAAAGGTTTCTGAGCCGCAAACCCCTAAAGAGCATAGAAGGCGTTTTGTTTTGTTCCTCTGATTAACCAGGGGATCTTGATGGCCATCTCAAAAGCATACCTCTTAATCAGTCGAATGTTCACATTATCAGGATTTCTTGTAACCTTTTCAAATGCAATTGCTGGTCCACAGCTTGGGCTTGTTATCAATCAAGAACAAGATTCCATGATGGCTGCACGCTATGCAGGATTTACCTGCTGCATCCACACACGCGCAGTCTTGCCAGAAAAAGCAGAAGCCGAGCTGAAGCTATCTTGCAGCTAAGGGAAGTGCAATGATTGTTGTATCAGCAAACTCAAAGGAAGGCTGATATTCCTGCACAAAACACAAAACAGCTGCCAGGAAACCCTCTTTAGAGTCTTAATTTTGATTTCCTTTTTAAGGAAGTTTCGTCAATGTGCCTGCCCTGCTTCATTCTCTGTTAAGCCCTGCTGCTTTGTCACAACCCTGTCAGAAAGGTTCAGAAGAGGGCAATATTATTATATTGGCTATGAAGTCCGCTGGAACATTGTGCTGGGGTCCTGTTCACCTCTATGATAACAACTCTAAATTGTGTTGTGCTATTTCACTGTGTTGCAAACATCAGCAGTTTAAAGTGACTGCAGAGTATCAGTTTTGTAATATCTAGATCAGCTCCAGCATTAATCCACCTCAGCTCTCCATGATTCAATGTACTATAACCGTCTGTGGACGTATGAAGTAACTACTGTTTAGGTCAAAGCTCTTCTCAACTGGCGACAGACATGTTCGTTCCACAGATATGTTACCCATTGAACTGGTCAAAGGAGACAATCAATACTGCAAACTGCAGTAATAAATGACAAAAGTTACTTGCTGGCCAGCATGTTGCAAAAGCAAAGACCAAGTGCTGTGCAAAGGACAGTATTTCAGAGATGAATGGCAAAGTCGTGTTGAATCAGAGCAGACAAAATGCCCAGCCATTCTCTTTAAGTTTGTCACTAGCACAGCCTTCTGTGTGAGCAAGTCGTGCTGCAGAAATGGAGCTGATAAGACATGTGATTGTATATGACAGTATGTAGCTGCTGGGTTGTAACTATATTTCCTCACAATGGGAAAAACTGATCAAGGGGTATAGCTGGGGCAAAACAGTGTTTAAGTGCCACATTAAGTGCAGCTTGGATGTAAAGCTGGATCTGAGTTTCTATTGCTATGCATTCTGTCATGTGGGTTATTATTCCATCATTCAAAAGGAATCAGAGGCACAGGAATGCAATCACAGTTGCACAATTGCCTGATGAACTACTGTATTCCAACGTGGATGTGCTGGGTCTCCTGGGGGCAGCCAAGATGTCCTGTCTTGTTATTGGGAGTAACTCATGGTTCCCATTTGCCACGACCCTAGTGGGGTCTGCAATAACAAAATGGCAGTTTCAGATGAATTTACCACCTTTCGCCAGTTTAGGTGTTGACACTGCAGCTGAGAAACATTAAGGGCACAAAACAGATGGCCAGTGGTGAGGTACTGCTAGCCAGCAACATTTGGCCCCAGACAGCCTGTTAGGATGACTGCACAAAAACGTCAGACTTGCTAAAACTTTCTTTGGTCATAAAAAAACAGCATTTGTCTACACTGTGGCCTTTACCATTGTTTTTAAGATACAATGGAAGAGTATCGCTAATGAAAGCAATAAAAATAAAGGTAAAACAAAAACACCTCTACTATGCTTTCAGTGTTATTATTCATGCTGTAGCTATCACGGAGGGGGTGTGTTACGCTCGTCAGTAAAAATGAGCTTCGGTACCCTCAGGGAAAGTGTTGGTGCAGCATGGTTCCTCCCATAGGGACACCAGGAAACTTCCAGCTGAGCCAGGTCAAAGGTCAGGAGATATCCATTAGTGCAGAGTACTATGGCAATGTCAAAGAAGCCAAGAAACAAAGCTTTATCAAGAGCTTTTTCCACAAAATCCATTCAGGGAATGTTTAAAGTTGAAAATGTCAGTTAGGCAATAAGAAATAATACAGAAATATTAATACCTCTGTATTCATTTTGTTTCTGAATTTTTAGAACAACTACATGCATAACATCTGTAAATTTGAAAAACAATCATTCTACTAGATCTTATTAGCAAAAGCAAGAATCATTACAATATATTTATCCCGTTTCATCCTTTTAGAGGATAGCATATACAGTACTTGCCAGGAATCATTCACCCACTCACATAAGGTACTCACAAACCCAGGCTTAAAAACACAGATCAAAAGTTTTCTAGCTCAGCAAAGGGTGGAGCTTTTTTCAAGGGATTCCTATGAATAAAAACTCTTTGTAACTCAGTGTGGTCTTCCCTTAACAGATACTGACAAATTGTACCTAACCATGCCAAACTGTGCACGGATTTTGTTGTCTAACAAAGACTCCCTGGGACTCGTCTGACACCAACAGCCATTCATTGCTGCTTTCTCATGAGTGAAGCTGAATTTCAGCCCTCAGGAGCTGAAAGTCAAGGGGATCCCACCCCCACAATCTTCTAAACCCCTACACCTCCTGTTTTTGAAAAGCAGGCCTTAATTAGCTGCACACTGTGCAAAAAAACGGTCTTTAACCGTTTTTTTAACTTGGTTTTAGCTTCTGTTCTAACCATCTTCACTCTGCAGCCAATTCACCCGGGATCTCTCTGGATATGGGTTCCAATAGTTGAATCCTTCAGAAACTGCCCCACGACCATCTGGGGACTTGAGATCATTTCACTTTATCCCCAGAAAAAAAAAAAAGAGGCAAAACGCACCTGGAGAATGCATGCGAATGTGATCCTTAATGCTGGCAGCAGATCACAAATCCCGCAGTCCTTTGTGAAGCTAGAGCTCCATATTTACCCTGGCAAGGCCGTCTCGTTCCTAGACAGGACCCGCACTTCTGAGCGGGACCAGCCTGCCTCAGGATTTATTACTTTTAGAGAACTTTGGAGAAAGTTAAATGTTCAGAGGCCATTGAACCTTCTAGGTTTCACAATGGGGGACAGCCCTGCCCCCAAATTATACAGCTGACTTACTTGGAAGTTATTTACTTTATCAACTAAATAGGAAAAAACAAAATCTAAAACACTCTCCAAGGCCCTGACTTCTGCGTGAAGAAGGGTACGTTATTCCAAATCAACCTCATAAAAAGAGACAATCTAAACAGATTTTGGGTAAACAGTGTGGCCAGTGTCACTGCCATCAATCTGTTTTGGTTAAAAAAAAAAAGCTGGGAATTAAAATGAGGAATAAGGAGGGTGGGGTGTGAAAGACGTTCATGGACACTGCTGAGGTACACTTCTAGGGCCCAGAGTCAACACTCGCTAGAGAGGAGGTGACAGACAACGTCCAGACAAGGCTTCCAGCAAAGGCAGCTGTTGTTCTTGTGACAAATGACATGCTTTCTTCCTCACGATGTCAGAGCACCTACAAGACGGGATGCCCGTCCTAATCCAGCCTTTCCAAACTATCAAGATAGAGACAGGAAAACGGAGGTCAAACCACTAGGGAACTGACTAGAAGAAGAAATGAAATGATTGCAGGAGAAACAGAATGGGACCAGACAGATCTGGAAACGGCATCAGCAGATTTTACTTACAAGCGAGCGCAAGGCAGATTCATCTTTGGAACAAACGGCCTAGAAGGCAATAATACAAATGGTTCGGCCATGCAATCCATCTACTATTTGCCTGCTTGTTCAGGCAACGTTAAAGCAAAATGGTTTAGTAAGCCAATGAGGAACAGAACAGCATCCAGTTAAAAGAGTACGCATTTACAAGCATGAGTAAAAGGGTAGTGGAAAAGGCCAAGAGAAATAAATACATTGTAATGAAGGCTAAAACAGTGTATTACGGACAATAAAGGGAAACCTCCAGATGAAAGCTGATGTACAAAACGAGTAGGTCACTCAGGTGTTCAGAGTCAGTCCTGAGGCATGAAGGAAGAAATCGACATGCCTCAGGCAGATGGACAATATTCTGAATGAAACAGTTTTATCATAAAAGAGGCCGGAGTGTTTTGGGTACTAGAAGGGCTTAAGGTCAACAAATCACCAGGGGCTGACAATATCTTACCAACTGCACATAAGGAAACAAGACGCAGGCCACAGCTCATTAATAAAACTCTTCCAATAGTCACCGAGGACAGGGACAAAACTGGACCCAGAAATTAGACTTCTATGACATGTAAGGTTATGTTAAACAATTTGAAGTTGAAAATCTGTATGCCAGTAGGATTCTAGGATATAGTCAAGAAAATGTAGGTCTTATTCAAAGATCTATTGATTTAAACGAATACGAAAAAATTCGGACAAAACATACAATGTAGTACATTTACATTTTCGGATGACTTGATAAACTTCCACAAAAGTGTAATGGTAACACATTAGGGCTGCAAATGCCAAAAAATATGCAATTTATAAAATGTTTATGAATGATTCAACAAAATCCAATTTCTAACCACAATCAGTACCACAGTCCTTTATTGCAGAAGGTACTGTAGCCTGTTTTGTAATACTTTATCAAGACTGATTTACACTGGTATAGTTAGTAATCTAATCATGTTCGCAGATGATAGCATCTACAAACAAAGGGTGGTGGAGTCTGGAAAAAGCTAGCCAGCCATGCTGTTGAGGCCGATACCCTCTGCTCCTTTCGAGAAATGGCTGGATAAGATCTTTGGATCATCTATCACCCAGCCACCAAACTGGCTACATGGGCCAAACAGCCTTTTTTCATTTGTAATTTACTTTTGTTAAGTTCCCATTGTCACTGTACAAATTAATGATTACATGCCAATATACAAAAAAACAAAATGTCATTATAGCTTGGTATTCAGGGGTTACCGGAACCTACAAGTTTAGAAATTGTAGTTTGTTACACAAACATTTTCCACAGGTCAGCGTGTCTTTTTGCACAAACATTCATCCAAAGGATTAGAAAAGTAAACTTGCAATAGGGCTGTCATTTGTTAATGCATCTTTTCCATTTTTCCATCAAGCTCCTGCAAACAACATCAAGACCTATAAACTGAAATCACATGCTCTTATAAACCATCAAGAATTTAGACCTCAAGAATTTAAAATCAAGACTTTAGAGCTCTTTCCCAGTTTACTAAGGATATTCAATTTCTTTCTAGTGGCAACAACTTTTTCTACTTCGTGTTACTTGAAAGGACAACCTGTTTTCTGTTTTCTGAAACGTTAATAGCTGGAAAGACAATAATACCAGTGATCAATGACAAATCAAACATAGCCATGAGTTTCAGAAGCATGTCACCCTCTGATGTACTATACTAGAACAACCCCACATCTTTCCCAGAGAGAGGTTTACAGTATTAATCCCACATCTGGACTTTATTGCCCCTCCCTGGGGCAGGGCATATTCACCCATCGCCTTTTTTTTTAGTAAAAACAAATCCAATGTCGCCGGCAGCCCACACAATGTCCACAAATCAGTGTTCTCACAAAACAATGTTTTAACTCTGTGTTAGTTTCCCTGTTGACATTATACAAAGATCATTTCAATTTATCAAACAACCATGCTACATCAAGCACTGTGTCCACCCCCTTCCACATTTGCAACGTGGCACAGTCATGGAACTGGATAGGACTTAGTCACACATGGCAATACGAGCAGCATGTACAAGACACAGATAACAGAAAAACAGTGTCGCTGCACCAGCTGATAAATCACAAAGCCAATCATGGTTGTCTTCAATCAGCAACATGCATTCCAGAGCTTAAGGGAGAGTCCTACACTGAAAATGAAGGAATTGAACAGAAGCCAATGAGGGGACCTGGGACAAGAAACATCCAGAAAGGCGGTGACCAAGTCAGTCCACGGGATTTCTTCAGAACGAACAAAGAAATAAATTGAAACTACATGGAAGTGCATTTAAAAACTGAGAACAGGCTGAATAATGGTTGTTCATATGTAAAATGGTTTTGTTTTGTTCTCTAAAATAAAAAAAATAAAAAAATAAAAAAACTGAGAACAGGAGAACTTCTTTATCCAAAGAGCTGTGGGAGCCGGGAACAAGCTACAAAGTCATACCCTGGCTTCTTTCAAGACATAGCAGGATGAGATCCTCAGACCAATTAGAGATTAACTACTGAACAGGCTCCTCTCGTTGAGAACTTTTCTTATCTCCCTGTAGTAGTTTTTAGTTCTCCGTGACCTCAGCATGTTTCCATTTGGCATTACTATTACAAAATATTTTTTTCACTAGTCTGTAACATTACCAGAAAACCAAAATTCCACAGTGTTTGGTTTTCCTTTTACTGATTAGGCAAACAAAGACATCTACCAAATTCAAAACAATCATCTGCTTAAATAAGACGTTTGTCAGGTTTTTGCCGTCTCCTTCACTGTCCTCAGACCTGTTACCTTTATTTTCTGTTTTTCTCAACTTAAAATGAATAACCCAGTGGTAACTGACTACTCTTGCAAATGTTATAAAATAACGGTCTTACTACTGTACAATATCACTAGCATGAAGAGCTCTACTGAATGCTGAAGCAAATTCCATTCTGAGAAGCAAATATGTTCCACAACACTACAGTGGTGCAAGGCTTTCTATCCCTGATCCTGACATAATTTGGTATTCACATCTGTCATATAACTGTTGCCACCTGTTGCACATTATTCATTTTGCATGACACGCTTGAAAAGTAAATAGCTTCATTCCTTGTAATTGGAAAAGAAGCTTCAAAAAGTTCTCAGTACTGCTTTTGGGATTTGTTAAAATTTTCGTCCTGATCCATGAGCCACACATGGCAGCCCAGGGCATGTTTTCTTTATGCCAGACCCAGTAAATTAATTTCGTACGCAGTGGACAAGACAGGACATTTATGAAGGCAGTTTGGTGATTTGTCATTCCGGGAAGCTCCACTGCTTTCACAATCACCCTGACGTGGACAAACAACAGCAAGATGACCGCAACAACAGGCTTTGCTTTCCATTAGAAAGCAAAAGTGCATGTACGTCAGCCCAAAAAAGGCCACATTTTGACTTTAAAGGGTGCAATAGTATATTGGATCGTCAATTACAATTAGTACTTTATTCTTCATTATCGAACTGCCCATGAGTCAATGTTACGAAAACTGTGCCTACAGTATATCCTCTGTATTGACAGACATAACCTGTAATTGAATGGAATACTGTTGAGGGTGCTGTTTGACAAAGGTGCAATGCCTATTATGAAGCCAAATGCTTGTCTGAGAAATTAACCCTCTCTGTGGGAGCTGTGTTCCTTACCTGCGGGCAGTCCTTGATGTAGTGTCCCTTGTTGAAACACAGGTGGCACAGGTAGTTAGGAGGAGGCCTTTTGCTGGGCTTGCGAGGCTCAGAGGAGAGAGACAGGTCGGAGAAATGGTCTGTCAGCGAGCTCAGTCCATCCACAATGTTGTTGAGGGAGCCATATGGAGAGGCACTTTTGTAGAGACTGTTATTTAAAGCCTACAATTTAAAATAAGAAAAGGATATTAAAAATCACAGAATAATAAACCTGCAGTTTAGGTCCATTAATATTATATATCTATTAAACAGACCCACTGTTTTATTGTGCCAGTAATCCAGGTCAAGCAGAATCACTAGGTGCTAGTTGTGTGAGCAATGGCTTATCTCCTGGGTATATGGGAGTGTTTCCATTGGTTCTCACCAGAAATCAGATCCTTGATGAGGTGGACATCAAAACTAGAGGTTTCCTGGACATGTCTCACAGTAAACATAATAAAGCAAGCAGAGTTACTGAGTTGGAGTACTGCACTCCCTTAAGAAAGCTAACATTACGTTTCCTTCGCCATAGGATTAGATATGTCCCAGTTTTTGCTGAAATCTAGGAGAAAGCATTCTAGAAGCTGACAGGACAGTGTTTTCTCTTTCTCATATCTCCCTTGAGGTGTGGCTTACAAGTGCCATTACTACCCAGAAGATCTTGCCTCTGTTAGAGACAAAATATGGAGCGTCTTGCCCTTTGTGAACTCCTACACCAAAATAAGGGCCTTGTGTTGAGCTGGTGTCTGTTTTTGGCATGAGGGCCATGGTGGCCTGTGGTCTTTGTGTGTAAAAAGCAGAATGAGAGGCGGAAAAGTACTGAGGGGCCAGAAGGGAAAAGCCAACATGAGTAAAAACAATTGAATGTAAACATGGAAGGAGCATCATATAGCCCGAGTCTGCAAAACAGACACTTGCTTATATTTTCTAGACTTCAGCTGGATTGCATTTCCAAATAACACGTTAATCGCAACATCTCTTCCATGCACGTCGCCCTCATGTGTTGTTCGGTGTTGCTGTGTTTGGGCTATTATGTCCTCCGGAGCACTGTGCACAGTCATTAGCGTGGATTAGAAGAGAGCGCTTCACACACGTTCCATTTCCCGAAACACGTTCCGGTTTGCCACTCGCTCAAGACAGCGTGGAGGTTCCTGCCTGTTCGAACACACGGAGTCCATCTTGGGATCCTCCTCTCTCTGTGGTCACAGTGTGTAGGATTATCTGTCACACGTCCAGGGCAGCCTATACGGCATGACACCACTTCGTTTAAGGAAAATCAAATATTGCAATAACGCGGAAAAGCTTAACTCCTGTACAGATATAGCCAGATGTCATGCCATCCTTAAACTCATTGCTAGGACAACTAAAGCTGCATTAAAAACAAACTACAACTTTTGGAGGCCCACTCTTTCAGGACCAGACTGGAATAAGGCGCTATAGTTTCTCTGTCCAACTCGACACATAATCTCAATCATGCACCACTTTTAAGAGACCCAGAGAGACGCCAGCCCTCCTCAAACAGGATAGGATAACCCCCAACTGAATCTATGATAGTTAAAAACTTAAAACAAAAATGTAACATTCTTCTTTTCCTCCTGAATTTCAGCTCCTTCCTCATCAATTTTCATCTGCGATGCACTTCCTCCAGAGAGCAGGAAAATCCTTCTCATTTCCTATACTCTTGGGACCATTCAGAATATCCTTCCAATGCATACTTCCTTTAGATTTCCTAGAAACACAGCATTTTATGAAAGAGAGATGAAAAAAAATCTGCTGTAATCTAAGTAGTAATCTGTTGTGCAGTGATCAAACCTGGAAGAACTGAGTAATTCAGAAAGTCCACCACGTACTGCAATATGCTTTATGCAATGCACAAATTCATAACCATAAAACAGTTTTAGAGGAATTAAATACAAGCACAGATATGCTGAATTTACACGTTAGTCTATTTATTCCAAAACCACACAATGAAATGCTGCCAGTTGATAAAAAGTACTTAATTATAATTTTCCTACAAATTGCGAATCAGTGCAACACTCAGAGGCTAGTAAGGCTTAATCTTAATGCAGCCAATGAGAAAACAAAAAAAAATACCAACTAATACTGACTAAATATTAAAGTCTTTACAATGTCAGTGTTAAATATTAACTAAAAGAATATGCAAGCATAGGACATTAGAGATTGAATATGAAATATATGCACATTTCAAATGGAAGCTTTTATGTGCGTTTTATCCTAGGTAAACAATGGACTAGCAGGAGTACAAAAAAAGAAAAACCAACTAAAGCTGACATTTCCTTAGATAGAGGAGGGTATAACTGGACACCATATTTCACTAATAGACATCATATACTCTACTGAAAGAATCAGATGGACTTTGGTGAACTCTTCCATTCAGAGTATAAAAATCAGCAGGGGGTTTCGTGGCCTTGCTTTCCCAAACAGATGCTCACTGACACCAGAACGCTGTTCTAACACATAGGCACTATAACAGGACACAAGGAGGGCTATTCACTGCACAAATTACTTCTGTGTATCCCAATAGGAGCTCTCTTTCCTACTGTCCCAAGCCACTGTTCGGCTTAGCATTTTTTAAAACCGCCACTGCCCTCTCTTTCCTGGTCCATAGACACATACTGTACATCAGAGCTCAGGATACAAAGAATGTGCAAACGAGGGGTTAAACTCTCCACCTCGGGACAGGCTGTGGTCAATAAAACTGGGAGGTCAGATGTTTCTGTCTGCTTTGAGTTTACCCAGGGATGTGTATACTTGTTTCAAGCTTTTACTGGAAACAAAACTCGGAATAATTTTTCTTTCTCTGCAGATCAAGACTAAACAACCAGGAAGAGCAAGCAGGAAAGCTGATACTTGCACAGAAGGCCAGCAGAGAATCGAAACAAACCAGACTATAACTGGAGTGTCCAGATAGCTGCTTATACAAAACAAAGACGGTTGGCGATATTAGAAGAAAATATTGTCTTTGATTCGTTGTATCTAAATGTCTACTTGTATCCAGTACATTTCTACTGAAAATGTTTTTTCCCCCAAAAAATAAATGTAGGCCTAATGTTTCATATTCACATGAGCCCCGTACATAACATTTTGCATTGCTAAGAAAAAAAAACTTACTGCCAATTTTTAGCTAGGAAATCTGAACTTGGTAGAATGTGCCATTTGTTTTGCAACAGTATTTTAATTGGAAACATGCTTGGGTAAAGACATGTCCCTCTACAAAGGAACGCTTTGCGCTACTAAGCGTTATACTTCAGTATTTCTTCAACTTCCAATCTCTCTTGCTCTCCATAGGTCTATCTAGCATTTCAAAAGTTATATTTAGGGCAACAATTGTCTGATTCATCCTAACAGTTTGAAAAATTATTTTACTTACTTGATATAAACTATACTTAATGCATGAAAACGGAAACATAGAGGAAATGAAATACGTTAATGCTGGAAGAGCAGTTTTGTAGGAAACTGATACAAGTGTAATTAAACACTTCTAAACTAAACGTTTCTGCTGTCTCTATGTTTATCACATTGTGCAGGCTAACAATGGTGCAGTTTTGGAAAGGCATAACATCTGACAGTGGTGATGTCCACATAAGCAGACTAAAAACACTAAATAATTAATAAATAACATTCCTGTAAGCAGCCCAAGAGAATTTTTCTTGGGATCATTTCTTGAAAAAATGTTTTAACTGGACAGGAGCTTACAGAACATCTGTTCGTCATCCCCAACCTTTCAAATCAGAAGAACCCAAGATGTATTACGGTTTTTCAATCTGGATTTTAGCTTTCACTTTTAACTGGGTCCTTCACCTGCAGTTTCACATTTTCCCATCAACACATCTCTATGAAAACCAGGTTCTCACGCTGGACTTTTTTCAAATCTTGGCCTGACTGCTGACAGGACTTGCCTCTCAGGCTATTTCTTAAAAACTTGTTTATTTCGGAAATCATGTCAGGGACGTGCCAGCTATCAGTTTAAGGCTAAACTCTAACTAGCAGGGTAACTTATTTCTCAGAACAGCTTTGACAGTTTCTTGAGCCAAAGACCAACAACACACTAAAAATTAAAATAAGAATGTCATGTCCAAAGAGATCAACAGTTGGCCCAGGCAGTATTTTTTATAATCCCACATGGAGATTCTCTTACAGTGTTACGTTTAGGGGAGAATTAGATCATGCAATTCTTTAGCCTTCATCTCACACCAAATGCATTTTACTCCTCTGATTCTGGCACAGGTACTGTACTTGGCATGACCATTGTAAAAGACTAGTTATGTTCTTTTTTACAACTACAGTCTGCATATGTATCCTTTCATTATTCACATATCTAGCTGCCAAAACTTATCTCATTACATTAAAGTCTATTTTTTTATAGTCAATAGTCCATATTACCCTTCTAGTGCTTTATTATTGTACATCATTACATGAACTCCTACAGGACTGCAATCTAACATGACAGTACATATATTGATAATTCTATGTGTGCCTTATTGTAAGAACTAAAGAAGAATGTCACTAAAACCATCTAGGGCAGTTCAGTTATCAAGCAAGCATTTTTCAAAATGTGTATTTACAGAGCAAACTTTTGTGTAGTGTCAGGGCTGCTACTTTTAATTAAGAAAATGCATATACAGCATAATGTGTTTAAAACCGACATTAAGCCATATCAACATTACTTCCGACTGGCTTGCTTCAAAATAAATGCTTAAATAAAATGCAAATTCTGACACGCTGTGAGTAGAACTTACATATTAAAATGATTGATTTGATTGAAGTGTAATGTGCTGGAGCCAAACAAAGACTTAACCACTGAAAGGTGAAACCTAAGTAGACATCATTCAAGGCAGGAGGAGAGGTCAGGGCTCTGGATGTGGGTTCAAATCCCAGCTGGGATGTTGTCATTGTAACTTTGAGCCAGGTGTGTCACTCAGCCTGCTTTTGAAAGGGCACTCCCTGGGTTACTGTTTCAATTTATTGTATCGCTATTGAAGGGATAGCGACTGTAAGCTTATGTGAGAAGTGATTAGTGTACCCAAACCTATGCTGGGAAATATAAGCTTACATGTTTTTTTACACATAAAAACAGAAACCAGTGTTTTAATGAATTTAGTCTATTTTTTTTTGCTGCTCACGTTATGTGAAATCCAGGAGCTGTCATGTGTGGAAGGAACCAAGTAATAAAAATCGAAAGCTATCGGGAACAAACAAAATCAAACAAATGCAATGGAAAACATTAGGAATTAAGTAAGGTGTCAAGTACTCTATACAGGCGATGATTTCTGGCAATCCCTCTCGTTATTTTAAACTTCACCATGATTTGATTTACAACAGCTACACAAGGCATATTACAATACAATCGAAACATTTAAAAAAATCAGTTGCAGATTCCTTTAATTATTTAGTTCTGCATTTGGATTATAGTATTTGTCAACATTTCATTACGTTGTCAGAAAAATCGTATTACATAACCTCAAGGTATAAAATAACTTCAAGGCGGTCGTTGAATTACTGTAACCATTCTTTTTCACAACACAACACAACACTAGGATTTGGTGTAGCAAAACAGTTAAAAATGAATATTAAAAGTATCAAAACGTTAATGAAAGTCACACATAATGCATATAAAATTATCCGTCCTGACTTGTGTCGTGTCTTACTTGAGGAAGACTAGACCAAATACAGCTGAGCGGTAGGCATCTAATCTGCATGCAGACCAGAGCTGCAGACACGTCCGTGCCAAGTGCACGGTGGAAACGACACCCTTTTTTCTTCCCCGTTACACCCTGCATAGTATATTTAAACCCGCTTTGTTTGCAGCTTCCGAAGGTTGCCCCACCGCAGACGAAACCTCTCCAGCGTGCCGAAGCGTCTCGGCCTAAACCGGGGGCTTCTATCTGAGAATGAGCAGCCGAGCTGTCGCGTAGCCGGCGTCTTCCCGAGCTGCTCGCTGACCACAGCACAGCGACCTCCTCACCGTGTCATTACGACCATTTATTCTAACAGCTGTGGGGTGTTTATCCACGAGCACGGACCGTTTTCCTGTCACACCTACAGGACATGCATTAGCTTACAAAGGGGGAGCTTCGATTAAAATACATCTATAATGAGCGCACACTTCTAGCACAGTAGTTACATTGTCTGAAACGCTTAAGTGAAAAGTTCGGCAATGTCGCTGCTGTCAGCTGAGTTCACACAAGATACCAGCATTTTCACGAACGATTCACTGAGGTCAGTTGAATTCTTAAAAAAAGAAAATCGTCACCATAAGGCTCACTATAACTTCCACATTAAACAAAATGTAAACTAAGACCAGTTTTCTTTTAAACCACAAATAAGACGGCCTTTTGTAATATTCTGGGAATTCTACCGCTGTTTTTGAACTAAGAGTATCTTTTGTTGACTTCTGTTATTCTTGTCAAAACTTATAAACTCCTCCAGCAAACACGACAGGGTCACGATTCGAACTTATTTCAGGGTGCCGTTGTGAAATCTGGGATGCTATAACTTTCCGTTTCGCATCATGGCGGGTTTCTATCTTAGAAAAGGCTACAGAGCCGTGCGCCTGTCCTTTCTCCCCCAAACAGATTTATTTGTACAGAGGTATGAGAGTAAACACAACGTGGCATTTAACCTATATTCCGGGTGTAGCGGACCAGGCGCACTATAAATGCGTACACGGGCAAAAGCAGTGAAAAAGAATCACCCAAACTCTCTAACCTCACTCCTTTGAAGCTGAAAGAAGTTGTTGAGATAGTTGGAATTGAGAGAAGAGCTCAGGTCTGCAGCAGGCTTGGTGTAGTTCAGATCCGGATGGGAAGAATTGGGTTCTGGTCTGAAAGCGTCAAAGGCACTGGTCTGGTGAGTGTCTTGCAAAGACAGGTAGACCCAGTTCAGAAGCTGGGCAGGCTGGTACACAGAGGCACTGGTGTCTATGGCAGACAGCAAGCTCATCTTTGAAAAAAAAGAAGGATTTACTCGGTCCTCCACCGTTTTGTTCAAACAAATCACACCTCCTTTATCTGCTTTGTAATTTCACTGATTTCTTTTTCCCACCCCCGTCTGTTCTCTTTGCCTTCCCAGGCCAGCGCTGCTCCCTCCGGGTTGTTGCCCAGCGATCTTTCCCTTCAGCTGGGATCTAAGTCCCGAAAGTCACGGTTGCGCAAAAGCCATCGCGGAAAAAAAGTTGTTACTTAAAAAAAAAAGTTTGCTTCAGCCTGGACTCTGCTATCTCCCTTTATTTGCGCAGGAGCCGCAAGCGGCTTGATGAATATTTGGGAGAAACTCGGCTGTGTCATCAGCCAAGTAAGCCAATAGCGATACCCGCTTTCTGTGTATTTGCATATCTCTTCGTGCCCAGCCAAGATAATTGGATGGCCTGTTGAATATTAATATCACTTCTGTCCGATGTGGACCGGGAAACCGATTGGTTCAACTGGTGAATATTTGTCGAAACAGCTGAGCGAGGCTGTAGCAATGACTGCCGAGTAAAGTAAGCTGTTTTTTGAGAGTTCGCAGGAAAAAGCGCATATTCGGGTTGTAGCGCGATCCTCTCTCGGGCATTTCATATATGTTCAATAGCTATTTTTTAAACCCCTTCTTTATGTGGTTTGAAAGACGTAATTGTAACTCATTTTAACAGCACTTACACTTCAAGATAAAATGCCTGCAATAGATTTTTCAATATGTCTTATCGATGTGGATGTAATGAGTTTCTTTTAAGAAGTGCACATCCTAACCAGAAATATTAATAACTTTGAGTGGTGAGTAAGCGATACCCCAGGTCTTAGGAAGCTACACCACAAAATTAAAAAAGCTTAACATAGCGGTCTCAGGGATTCGCTTTATTGACAATTCCACCTTTCCCGTAATTAATATCAAATTTTAAAAATATGCATTCGATTCACAGACATATATTCACATACATGCTCAGACGCGTATGAAATTGTGGTTTCAATAAAATTGTGGAATTGAAATTGTGAAGTGATCCGGATGCTTTGGATTTTATAATGGACCGATCCTGGGATAAACTGTTGCTGAAAAGGGAACTGTCTGCTCCTGTTATCTTGTACCGTTCTGTGAAACCTTGCAACATCAAGCTACAGATATTTACCTGATCGCACTCGCTCGGGGGCTCGTGTGACCCCAGGTAACATACCGCTTAGCATATCTGTGAGGAATCGTGGAGGATGGAGGAATATTAAGGATTCTATTGAGAATTAAGCGGGGGGCAGCTTGTGGTCTTAAGAAACCCGAGAGAGCGTGGAGATCTGCCAGGTGTCGCCTGTGACATGAGGTGCCGTGTCTCGTGAATTCCATTGATCAGCCCCACGGAGAGGTGTAAACAAACGGCTTTGTTTATTCAGCGACAGAGGTGAGATTCCCAGGCTTTTAACTCAATTCAGTCATCAATGCCGGCTTTGCATTCTCTCATTTCCCAGGGAGAATGCGGTCCTTACGGATTCTTTATGCTTCTAATTACAGTCATGAGCCTTAATGGGGATCACTAACGAGTCTGGTCTTTGCCAATTCCGAGTTCTGTTAGAATGCATTAAGGGCTTTTTGAGGAGTTTTAAAATATAACTTGTCACTGCATTGAGGCTACAGGGAAATGTAGCCATGAGAACACTTCTCTGAACTACAGCACTTTTTTCATCCTATCATGTACTGTATTTTCCCCTCCCCAAAAAATCAATGCTCTGTAGTTTCACATGTCCGATCTTAAAATGTTGAAATACGTGTTTCAGATGTGTTTGGGTGTCTTAAGAGCTTTGGCAATGTTCCTTCTAGCCTGCCACCATTTACTATAATGTTTCCTGCACAAATCATAACAAAACATAATAAACATCTTGTACCACATACAAGGAGAATCCACTGTCACAGCCAGTGACAGAATTCTGTCTCTGCAATCCATTGAAGATGTGTGAAATGAGTGGATTGCTTGATACTTCTTGAAAATGTTGTAAATAGTGCACTTGTTTTGTCCAACACCACTTGATAATAATAAGAATAATAAACTTTATTTTATATAGTGCCTTTAAAGGTGGCTTCTCAAATCGCTTAACAGAATGAGAACAACAATAAAAAAAAGAATACACAAGATAAAACACAATTACAATATAGAAAGGAGTACATGGATGGTGGTACTAGGAAACGCAGAGGGGTGAAGAATGGAACCAGTTAAGTAAAGGCTCTGCTAAAGAAAAAGGTTTTGAGTCTGGATTTGAAGGAGTTTAGAGAAGGTGACTCTCTGACATCTTTGGGCAGAGAGTTCCAGAGCTTGGGGGCATGACAGGAGAATTCCCTGTCACCCATACAATGTAGACGGGCTTGGGGGACAGTAAGGAGAGCAGAATTAGAAGAGTGAAGGTTGCGAGGTGGGGAGTAGGGTGATAGTAGCTCAGACAGGTACTGAGGTGCCAAGCCATGCAGAGCCTTATAGGTGAGCATGAGGATTTTAAAGTCCACATGGAATTTGACAGGAAGCCAGTGCAAGGACTCCAGGATAGGAGTAATGTGATCACTTGCACTAGACCTGGTCAGGATCCTGGCTGCTGAATTTTGGACATACTGCAGTTTGTTCAAAGTAGATTTAGATACCCCAGCGAGTAGAGCATTACAGGAGTCAATTAAAGAGAACACAAATGTGTTGATCAGCTTTTCAGCCACAGTTAGTGATAGCATAGGGCGTAGTCTAGAGATATTTCTGAAGTGAAAAAAAGATGTTTTGACAATATGCTGCACATGTGGGTCGAATGTTAAGCCAGAATTGAATATCACCCCAAGGATTTTCAATTTAGACTGAAGCTCAAGTACAGAACCATCTACAGATAGGGTTACAGGATTGGCTTTAGGAAGTTGATGGGGGGTGCCAATAAGCATGACTTCAGTCTTGTCACAGTTAAGATGAAGGAAATTTTGAGTCATCCAAGTTTTTATGTCAGAGATGCAATTAGATAGAATAGAGACAGCCACATCAGTGTCAGGTTTGGTATGGATGTACTGTATATTTGAGTATCATCAGCATAGAAATGAAAGCTGAGGCCATGTGATCTTAAAAGCTGACCAATTGGAAACATGTAAATGCTGAAGAGCAAGGGGCCCAGTATTGAGCCCTGAGGAACACCAGACTTAACAAGACCAATTTCAGACCTGTACCCATTAAGAGAGACAAAGTGACAGTGATCAGTGAGGTAAGACTTGAACCATTTGAGAGCAGTGTCAGAAACTCCAAACACAGTCTCAAGACGAGAAAGTAAGATGTTATGGTCAACAGTGTCAAAAGCAGCACTAAGATCAAGAAGAGCACGAGCATAGAAAGAGAACCAGAATCAGAAGCTATTAGAAGATTGTTAGTGACTTTGACCAGGGCAGTTTCTGTGCTGTGAAGTTGACAGAGGCCAGATTGGAGGGGTTCGAAAAAGTTATTTGTCATGAGGTGGTTATGTAACTGAAACGTGACAGCACATTCTAGAATTTTAGCAAGAAAGGGTAAGTTGGAGATGGGGTGAAAATTGTTAAGATTGTCGAGAGCCATGTTAAGCTTTTTTGGCACGGGAGTAATGGCAGCAGTTTTGAGGACTGTTAGTACAATGCCAGTGCTCAAGGATTCATTTATAACATTGAGGACAATGGGACAGAAAGAAGAGAAACAGGACTGAAATAAAGTGGTGGGAATGATATTTGATATTGATATTTGATATTTAACCTGGCCATTTCAGGCACTTCTGCTTATTTATTATGCATGCTGATTATGATGTTATGATTGTCCAATGCCGTGGACAAAGAACCAGCACAGCTACCACTACTGTAGCACAAAAAGACAAACGAAGGCTGAGAGTTGTGAAGCAGGAGGCAAACCTGAGCACACAGCTGAATCATAGTGGTTAATGTCCCACAAGGCTCTTTTCCTTGCTATAATATTAAGATTGTGCTTGATCATATTGTTTCCTAGTTGTGCCCAATCGGATGAGTGAGTTCACTGCTTCTCTGAACGGAGTTCCAAGCAAACTGCTGACTCTGTGGACTGTTAGCATGTGATACTTCACCCAGTGGTGTCACTTAAAAGGGTCTTGTTGCAGCTGGCATCAGAAATGTAAGGTAGGGTGCAATGCATTCTCTCAATGCTCAGAACTTAAGGAAGATGTGTTAGGCAATTTCATCCTTTTGAATCGTTAATGGATTGAACGGTTGCATCAATAGATTCAATCGCACTGGCAAACAGTAGATTTTTCGTTACAAACATTAACTTTGTTTGGATTTTATTGTGTGTTAAAGCACAACATAAGTAGCAAAGGGGAAGACTTTCCAACAAGCGCAGGTAGAAAAGAACAGTTGGATTGTGCCATGGGGTGATCAGTGAAACCCTTTGGAATAATAGGAGCAATCCAAAATTGAAAAAGGCAGACAACCCACATACAAGGTTTACCTTGGCAACAGCGCTTTTATTCTAGATGTCTGGTCTTTTTATTCAAGAAGGAGAGGACACACTGGTGCAGGACTGGGTGTTGCTCCCATTGCAGAATGTCGAGCTCAGTAATTCCACCACATCCTTCATTCATCTAGTGCATTTCAGCGGTTAAGTCTGACCCTCTGCACTATGCTGGCCTCTCAAAACTATGCATTTTCCAGGAAATAACCACTCTTTTATGCAGTCCGTATGTGAGTTTGAAAAGGTCCATTTCTGCAGGGGTCTGGGTTTTACCATGTCTCCCATCGTCACTCATGTCTGAAACACTGAAGTTGCAAAATCCTGTTGCAGAAAAGCTGTCAGCTGCATGCCTGTGGGAGCTGTGGTCTTTCTGCACATTCCTGTTCAAACAAGCCCTCTGCGCTACCCACAGCCTCTGCACTACATACTGTATGCATGCACAGCTAAGTATTCATCCACAAAGACAAAGTGATTGAACAAATGACTTGTGCAGCACCCTAACAATCTCCCCTTTTAAAAAAATCACATTTCATCATGTTTCTGCATGTGAATCAAATGCTATTAATAATATTAATAATTGCTTACAATTATATAGCGCTTTTCTTGACACTCCACTCAAAGCGCTTTACAGGTAATGGGGACTCTCCTCCTCCTCCACCAGTGTGCAGCCCCACTTGGATGATGCGCCAGTCTGCTCACCACACACCAGCTCTCAGTGGGGAGGAGAGCAGAGTGATGAAGCCAGTTTAGAGATGGGGATTATTAGGAGGCCATGATTGGGAAAAGCCAGGGGGAAATTTGGCCAGGATGCTGGGGTAACACCCCTACACTTTTTTCGAGAAATACCCTGGGATTTTTAATGACCACAGAGATTCAGGACCTCAGTTTTACGTCTCATCCGAAGGACGGCGCCTGTTTACAGCATAGTGTCCCCATCACAGGCAGTAGGGCAATAGGACCCACACAGACCGCAGGGTGAGTGCCCCCTGCTGGCCCCACTAACACCTCTTCCAGCAGCAGCCTTAACTTTTCCCAGGAAGACACTTTAAGAACACACTGTTGCATAAATATAAAGGGGGTGTGCTTTACTGATTAAAAAGATGTTTATTAAAAAACAAGATACTAAATGATCTCTGCTTTCTAACTCCCACATTATCAAAAGTAGTAAGTTAGATGCATGCAGGGAGAAAAGCTGATTTTGCAGCTAAATGAAGTAAAGCCTCCTTAGTCCAGGTTCTGCAATTAAATTGTAAAAAGAAGATGGGGAGTTGTAAATGTGCACAGTTTGCTTTCCTTGACTGTGTAGTTAGGATGGTGTGTGAGGGTTTCAGGGTTTGAAGTTTTATAGGTTAACCTGTCTGTTAAGGCTTAGTGCCATCCAATCACACTGTTCTTGTCACCCGCAGGACTGTGGCCTGAAACCAGACACCATCAGAGTGACGTCATTGTCATTGTCAGGCAGTGCACTCCTCAAGAGTGAGCAAAACACATGCTTTCACTAGCAGTATAAAGAGAAGTTTATGTTTAACAAATGTGAGTCTTCTACATGTACAGCATGCCATAGTCTAAGAAGGTGCATATGGAGCATTTTGATCAATCTGTGCAGGCTGACTTCTTTCTATTATTGTAATATTTTGAAGGTACCCTTCAAAATGTGTTTTTAGGCAGGAGGCAGTGCTTTATTTTCTCTTAGCATAGCCTTCTAATAAGAAAAACGTATTTTACTAATAGCTTTGTTCTGTTATCTTTGAAGGCTGACAAGGTTTTTTTTATTATATATATCTTAGTTGTGCTTATGTAGCTATCAAAATCTCCAACGTGAACTTTACTTTACCGAGATTTGTTCTTAATCGTTGGAAATCGATCTCATCGAGGAATTATTAAAGTAATATTCAGGCTACAGCACCAGACCTACAAAAACAAACGGACAAAGAGAGTTCCATCTAGTGGAAACATGAAGTACTGCAATTACTTTGTATACGGTAGCACAGGAGGATACTGACCGATTTCCGTTTTCGTAGTACAAACATGATATTCCTGTCAGAGAACATAATTTAATACAGTTTTATGGTTATAGTGTTCCTTACTTTTGCATGTGCAATGACATTCAATGAAGCAGAGAAGGTGTTATTGTTATGGATATTAATAAGACAGCTGTAACAACATTGGGAAATCTGGGAGAAGCTTCCCATTGTAGTCATGTGCTTACTCTCCTGTCTAATCTTTAGAGTTCAATTTTTCAGCCTTATATGTAGACACTTTTCTGTGAATATCAGCCAGAATGGATGAACACAGTAGGAATTTAAAGAGCAATTAGATTAAATTCCTCCCTTAAAGAGCAAATGTTGTACAGATTTTTAACTTTGTTTCAGATTCTTAAACTACCTGACACTAATCAAATTCCAAATTCTGTTCCAAGGTGGTTAAATAAAATGTTATGAGAATAAATCAACAGAGGTCTTGAAAACCAGTAGATCTCATTGCAGCAAGAGATCATTCGAACTATCTAATTCTTGTCACCAAAAGCCTGAAACACAAAACTGCAGGATTGGAGAGATTGTAACAACAACTTCATTGTCTGGGATGCAAAACTGTTGATGTTAGTTAAACATGTCGTGAGGGTTCCTACATTCTTTCAAATGCACTGAATTGTTCCAGCTCTTCTTTCAATATGTGTACTGTGAACATTTAGACCAAAAGCACTTTTCCCCCCTAAAAAAAGTTTTTCCTCACAAGTCTTTGGTAACCCACATGCTCAGTGAACCATACATACTGTACACACATTGCTTGCCTAAAGTGGGCCTTCACAGAGCCCAGAGCACAGCTGTCTGAACTCCCATAGCAAGAGTACCCCTGGTGCACATTGGCCCCAGTGAGGGCCAGGATCCCTAGAAGGCAATCAGACCTGCTTTCCTATGATGCTCCAGCACACATCCAGAGACCGATTCCTTGGAAGGATTTTTCTCTTCTCAAACATATGCCAGATATAAATACAGTACTAACCACTTTGAATTTTATTATGGTACTTAAAGCATTTTCCCCATCTAAATACCTGCCTTCTGCAAATCTGGGGTTGTTTCTAAACTATTAGTGCATTTTTTTAAATCAAACCCAGTCAGAATATTTTGGGCCAGTACCTCCCTTACCATTGTATATTGTTGACTTACCATGCGGATCGGTACAGTCTTAATATGAAGAAAATACCCGCCCACTTAAACGTGTGAATGATTAATTTAATGTTTCCTATATTTGGTTTGTTAAATTATTGGTCAGAATTTTCTGATGGAAAAGTGGCATGCTGATAGTCTTTGATGACTAAAAATAATTAGAAGACTCACAGATTTTCAAGAACTGGAGACTTCCTCTCTGATTTTAAGAATTCCACCTTGTGTTTTGACACACAACAAAGGTGACTAACATCTTGATTAAGGAAAAAAAAACAGGTGGAAACAATGCAGAGGAAGAGCTTGATTTTTAAAGGGGTGCCTACAAAAAAAATCAACATTTTGCAGTGTCACTTCTAAGAACAATCCACTAACGTTACTTATGCTTTATTTTTGATTAACGTAGAATGATGAAGGAAGAAATAATCCAGAATTAACATTCACAATTTAAAATATCATTACATTAACTGAATATTTTATTGTTAATAAACCTGATAAAGTTAAATATGTTGGTTCCAGAACCATGACAAGTGGCAGAATAAAATTGTAGTTTTATTGGTATTTAAAGTTGAGAAATCCATGTAATTATCACTTTTTTGCAATACTTCCTCACAGTCATGGGTTCTGGGTTCACCTACTATGGTCTTAACTCCTACTATATGGACTTTGCATGTTCTCCCTGTAAGCATGAACTTTGCCAGGTGCTCTGGTTTTCTCCCACAGTTCCAAAACATGCTTACTGATGTTTCTGAATTGTGTGTGTTTCTTTCATCTTTTATTGTGGTCAAGTCTTCCATCCTCTGACAGACTCGAGTCCCATCTAGAGTCTAGATTAGACTAGACTAGACTAGACTAGAGTCCCATCTAGAGTCTAGATTAGACTAGACTAGACTAGAGTCCCATCTAGAGTCTAGATTAGACTAGACTAGACTAGAGTCCCATCTAGAGTCTAGATTAGACTAGACTAGACTAGAGTCCGGTGTCCTGTGTTTAAGGGCACTTTGAGTTGTTCTCACTCTTACCAGGAATATTTGATAATGGTTGGAATTCAGCCTTCTTACTCAAAAAAAGGCTTAAGATTCACGATTGAAATGTTGCTAAACCAGCGTACGTACAATCTGACTTTCATTACTGGTGCACATTTAAAGAGTTTGTATCCATAACAAAAACATTTGCAGTGTGGGAAATATATGTTTCTTTTGATATTTCCCAGTTCAATTTCCAGTTAATTCTCTTTGCCAAGAATAAAACCTTTTGAAGAGTGAAGTAATGCTGGAATTTATTTTTTAACATTCCCTCCAACCACACTTTTTCTGTAACTGCTGAAAACAAGGTTGACTGAAGTTCATATACACTGGTCAGGTCTTCATTGATCAATAAATACAATACTTTCGTTATTTATTTTTATTGTAAGAAAAATATTATTTAATTTAATAATTAATATTATTTTATTCAATATTATTCAATTCCAGACCCACGGTGCTATTTGTGTACAGTTTGTAGCTTAGTTTTATTAGTATTTATTATTCATTAATCCTAGCCTGCTCACAATGTGTAATTCCACGCTGGGAGCAGAGCTCCGCTGAGACAGACTAAAATAATCATATCTACTGTTGTTGTAAGAGGTAAAATTACTTGGAAGTGAGAACTACATCTGTCTCTGACTTAAAACTTCAGTTTCATTCTTTTTTCTCTACCATTTGTTTTTAGAGGAAATCCTTTGAAAAAAGTATAAGGAAATGTAGAGCATTCATAACCAGTTATCTCAGACTACAGTCAAAAGCCCTCAGTGCAGAAACAGTGCTTTGCTTTTAGAAATTCATAATTCTTATCAGATGCTTTTAATTCTTCCTGCACAGAACTTGCTCTGTGCCATCACCACCGGAAGCAAAATACATTTACGCTGTTCAAAGTCTGTGGTAAAAGTAATACGGCACTAAATGCATTAGTAAATGGCATGCCTGACTACATTAGTAATTATTTTACATATATTCAGACAAAGCTGACTGAAACCTGTCTGTTATTGTGTTTAGAAAATGCTGGGATTGCCTTCATATAAAACAACAGATGTGTGATTCTTCTTAATTATTCCAAAATCATCTTTTTGAGGATTTTACTGTAAATGAGAATTTGTTCTTAAACGTTCTCTGGTTAAAGGAAGGCTATTTTCTACGTTCCTAAGTTAATTAATATTTTTAAGAAATGTACAATATATGCATGAAAAAGCTTTTGTGCTAAATTTTCAATATTTTGTATATAGACTACTGGTCTTATCTCATTGGTGACTTGAATTATCTCAGTTAGGAAATTTGTCTCACCACCACTTTGGGAGTTTGAAGGAAACACTGACCCTAATAAACCCTGTCTCCAGTGCGGTGGGGTTCCTGTCTGTGTCTGTACAGCAGACGGAGGGCCATTTTTACAAGGTGCCAATTCTGCGCATGACAAGTCCCTGCGTTTCGAGTATGACACGCTTCACCTCGAAAGCTTTTGGGACTCCGCTTTAAATTCGATTCAGTACACATCATCAAATCAGGACAATTATGATAGATATTTTAAAGATTTAAAATAATAAATAAAAAATATTATTATTGTACCACAAATGTCAATTGCAATTCCTAAAAATAACGACCCCTGACCCATTTATGTCGCAATGGAGTGATCCGAGTGAAGTTCCCTGCTCAAGTAAATAACAATGCCCCGCCCATAGTTTGAACCCATGACCCTCCGGTCGGTTAATCGGTCTGTGGTCCTCAACAAATACCTCTACACGATGTTTTCTTATACAAAATACTTGAGTTATAACAGAATATAAAATGAATGCCCAACAACTGCCGCGTAAAAAGTGGTTATGAACCTTCACCACACGCAAAAGTTTTAATCGTACAGGGTTGTGATTTTAGATCATGTTCTGAAAGATGTCTGCGGCTTTAAAACGTATTGTATTTCAAGTATCTGCCTGACATTTTAATATTAAAACACTATTGAGACTCCATATTGAACATGAAAAAGAAGACATCTGAAGCACGTTTATCATTAACATACCGTGCAAATACAGCTCTCTTTATTAGCCCCGATATGGCCCACCTCTCTTTGTCAGTATTTTCCATAACGTTGCGCAATTAGGGGCTGATCGTCGGGGTGCGTCTCTGACACGTCTTTCACAAAACAGGATGGGAGAGCTCTATTTAAACCAAACCTAGCTTTGCTTTAAAAGGTGGGTCACGTAAAAGATCGGTTTATGGAAAATATTGGCTCGAGAGCAAATTCAGAGACTAGCAGGACGTGATATCTACAGTACGTCAACCTGTTTTCTCAAAGTATTAGAAGATTGGGCTATATATTTTTTAATCCAACTGTATACTCAGATTTTTTCTGACCCTTGTATAAAGTAGAATTCTCACAACATTATTTTCTGAAAATCAGTTGTTTTTTTTGTAAACAGCAGTCCTAAAAAACACAATGCATATAACAATGAATGAAGATTATATCCTATCTCTTCACATTATTGAAGACTTGTGTGACTTTACTTGTATATCTTAGTGGGTTATTATAATATGTGTGTATAAATTAGAGTGGACAAGGGGATGCTACTTTCTGGTGTATTTTGAAGGTATTTTCTTTAGTAACTGGGGAGAAGGGCTTGCTCCCTCCCAAAATCCACACAAAACACTAACACATTAATGTCCCTTCACAGTTCCTGAGCCCTCATTTTATTCCGTGTGACGTTTGCACACTCTCCGCAGATTTCAGTTTCCTCCTACAGGCCAAAGACACGCTTTCCGGGTTAAACCTCGTTTCTATGTTACCCCTCTCTTGACGTGTGCGTACACTGGCTTCCCACCCAGCGTGTAGCTCCGCCTTGCACCCTGTCTGATTAGGCCAGGGATCACCACGACGCTGCAGATAAAAGCAGTAACCGAGTAGGTGTGTGTGGATTTTAAGATACACGTATAATCATTAAATTAAGAATTTAATGTCATATTTATATTGTACCTAGAAATAACTATTTTGTCAATTAGAAGGAAAGTATTAGCAATAACACAACAAAATCTAATTTAGAAACAAAATGCACAGCTGAAAACCTGTTTCTTATTGTCTTAAAGTCAAAGGACGCGACAGATTTCTACCTTCAATCTCCATTGCAATGCACCAGGAGGCCGGACACGTGATTTTTAATTGGACTAATGCTGTACTGTGACCCATCCCCCCGCCCTTTAGAAAATCTGTACATTCTGTGTGTCCACAAATGGGGGTGAGGGAGGGCACAGTTCTGTTTTCCAAAAAAAATGTTCGAGTTCGACATGTTCATCGTTGACAAATAAGCACTTCCCATTTTCTACATTCACATATCACACTGTATCATTATTATTGCTCCACCATATTCCTAACCCACACCTGGACACGTCACGATGGCAGTTTGCTATGGAGTGCCGTGGCTCAAGTCCTACCCGATTGTGTTTGTGTAGCGCCGTGGGCGTCTTCGGCGCAGTGGAAACTCTGAGAGAGAGACCCACCCACCTTGAGCTAAACACATACCGAAAGTACTTCCTTGATCTGTTCTCATTTAAGAACGAAAAGACCTGAAGCACGGGCAAGCGGGTGAGTGTTATCGTTGATAAAAGTTTTATTTCTTTATTTTTATGACCCGACAGTAGTGTTCTGTTAGGGTTTGCAACATGCAGAGATTTAAATTTTAATTAAGATGAACGGTGGGTTTCTTAGAGGAGCACACAGCGATAGTGTCCCACTGTTACTTTACAACAATTCAACAAGAAAAAGACTCCCATTTTCTCATGTAATGTTTTACTTGCTAAATGCAACTTTAATGCATGGTTAAGAATAGAGCGGTAATCCGTAAAGAAAAAAACAAATAAGAGATGGATTGCTTTGTAAGATTTTGTAACCGCAAGAAGCCGTTTGAGCTTGTTTACAATTTGTATTTACGTCTTTAGTTTTTAAATATAGGTGTAGTTTACGGCTGCAGAATAGGCACGACACGATCGTACTGAATTTTACGCTCCTGCAGGCTGCCATTTTGTAAGGATTTTAACAGAAAATGACCACTGAGGCTGTTGGCAGCTGTCCGGGAGATCGATTTCGCTGCACTGTTGCGGTAGTTGTGCTTGCGACAATGTTGGTTTACCGTAGCTTAGAGGATGTTCACTTTTAGTACGGCCGTAAATAAACTGCTTTCATTTATAAAGGAATTGTCATTAAAAACTTTAACTGCACTGCTGTCCAGAAGGAGTTATTTAGTATTACTATGCTTCGTTTTTAGTCTTTTAAAGAGCAGTTTTGTAAATGTTGGCTACCTGTAATGTACCCAATTTAAGAAATCTAGCTTTCCTTTGGGGTTATAGACCGCGCTTTTTTTGTACTCCGATCGCTATTTCCGCGGTTCTGCATTTTCACAACTATACTTCAAAGTGTTTTGAAAATGTTGTCCGACGAGTTTAAAGGTGAAGACATACTCCATAAAAGCCCCAGGGCCACACAACACACCCACCCACGCACACAGAGTACATTGATTCATGGTCAGGTGTCGCTGACAGCACGCTTGAATATTTAAATTAGTGTACTTTTTCCTGTGAGGGACGTTAAACATCAACTACTCCTCAGGAGTGCCACTGAGCTTTCTTTTCGTAATCCCAGAAACGTTTCAGTGCACCGTAGGCGTTAATTAATGTTTCTAAAATTTACACTTGAAAGAGTACGTTATACCAAACACCTTCCTCTTCCGTTTGTAACCAGTTAGCTTCTTAGAGATTTAAGAGTAACATTGATGAAGAAGGAAGTGCATGCATTTCAAGGTTGCTTAACTCTTACAGCTGCCTTCCCGAAATAGGTGGTCTTGTATTACATCTACTTTTCAATGAAGAAAAGTTTTTAAGTTCAGGGTGTGCCTGAGCATCCATTCCAAGTATGACTGCTGCTAAAGCATTTGATGTGACAGGGGGTTCAACGTGTGGATCCCAGTCTCAGAAGGTTCACTGTATCCAATGAAATTGATTGGATTTACATTGAAAACTAGGCTGCCTAGGCATTACTCTTGTCAAGTCTAATGCTTGTAGTCAATTGTCAGTCTTTTCAGATAACAACTTTATTCATTGTAGCTCAATTTGCAAAAATAAATTTGTCTTCGTGTATATTTTGTCTTTACAATGTGGGCTATTTACTTAAAAATTTAAATAGAAAAAAAATGTAAATATTTCCCCACTGATTTAGAAATCCTTTATTATTGGTAAACTCCCCGCTTTATAGTGTTTGAATTTGACAGGCAATTTACCCACATTGGGAATCGGGTCCACTTCTCTGGCATTGATCAAATACAATGGACATTATAATCTTATTGAATTTGTGTGCTTCATGCCAGTGTGAAAGTGTGGCTTGTGATTTTTGAGGCTCTCTGGGATGTGTCTGTGACAAGCAGGGAAATATGCCAGGCCCCGTTAAGTGAATTTGAAAGATAGTGGCCTTGTCTACTCAGCAGGGCTAAGTTTAGGCATGAGACTGACAGGGCTATCTGGGCCTGGTTAGCCGGCTAATACTGAAATTGACCTCAGCGAGAACTTTGTTTCTGCCCCTCCTATTTGTGTTTTCAGTTGCACAGTTTATTTCTGAAGATAACCTAATTTTTTAGAACTGAGTTTGAAGTAAAAAAAATTTAAGTAAGCTGTCTGTTACAGAAGCTAAGCTTTCTGTGTCATTCAATATATAGTGGCAATGTAGGCTAATTTGCATAGTGACATGCGCAGATTAGCTAATGTTGCATTTCCTCTGTGGCATCGTTTTCTGTGTGTGATGTTGTATTGAAGTGGATTTCTCAAATCCAGTTTGCTTGATATATTTAAATGTTCTGCAGATATGTAAAACTAAGGACAACTAATTAAAAAAACCCTGTACTTCCTAAGACAGTTGAAGGAGTCTTAAGATTTCTCCCCAGATCCTCACTAGATCACTAGATGCACTACAGAAAGCATACTGACAGGGTGCATCACTGTGTGGTATGGTAACTGCAGTATTGCTGACCGCAAAGCCCTACAGTGGGTGATGAAAACTGCCCAGTCCAACACTGGGGTTGCTCTCCCATCCATCCAGGACATTTATGACAGCTTGAGGAAAGCTCTAAGCATCATCAAAGACCCCACACACCCCAGCTACAGACTGTTTGACCCTCTACCATCTGGAAAATGATACTGGAGCATTCTGGCCCGGACCAGACTCAGAGACAGTTTTTACCTCCGCACTATTAAACTATTAAACTCCCAGCCTCTCTCACCTACAATCTGAACCCTTACAGTGCCTTCTCTCTTTATCAGAACTATAACACACATTGAAATCTACCTCTACCTCACATGTCAAGAAGTTCACTCCCCATAATTTTTTATCCTTTATTTCATTCTGTTGACGTATGATTTTGCACAACTGATGCTGTTTTGCACATTACCTGTAACCTGTTGTTGTTTTGCGCATTGCCTGTTGTCTCTCTTTCTTTTCTTATACAGTTCTATTGTTGTTTTTTTGTACTACTTATCGTCTAAGAGCTAGCTAAATAGCATTTTGTTATACCATATACCTGTGTATGAGTATAATGACAATAAACTTGAACTTGATTTAAAAAAAGGAATATTATCAAACCTGACAAAAATTATGATTTCTTTTTCATGTCCTGGTTTAGGATTCCTTCATCATTCGTTTATTTGTGTTCATACCTCTTTAAAGGTCTTCCATATTTGGTGCAAAGCTTACAGTGAATAATGCAGTGTTATTTTTAGTCGTGTTGTTCATGCAAGTTGATAACAATGACAGCATGTTTACCCAAAACACTGGTCAGCGATGCTGAATTGCGCCCAGGGTCAGAATTTGGTTTTATTCCTATGTCAAGGTCCTCTGTTTGTTGATCTTTTCTTCACCATCTCTCACTTGGGCCTGAAAGCTGGTTTCAAGCAACATGAGACTATTAAGCATCCACTGTCACTGTGCATCTATTATTTTACCTTTTCCACTACATTAAAAAACAGTTTTTGTGCTCAACAGCATATTTGCTTTATACAGTAACTAAAACTATATTGTTTGGATTTATGTTAACATCCACAAGCTGTTGGCCTCGTCGCTTTCCAGCCTAGTTACTGTTTCTATTTTCTGTTTTTCTAGTTGGTATTCATTCCAGTAAAAGCTGAGATAACATTGTCCAGGACTTTGGATGCTCGCGTTCTGCCATTGCTTGTAGTCCTCTCACCCTTGTGAGCCTTTTTTCTTCATCTTCTGCCGGAACACCAAGATAAAAAAAAGCTCAAGCTCTGCTGTGATGAAATTATTCATTAAGAAATCACTGGTCTTTTTCCCCAGATCAAAACAAGGAAAGGTTTATGCGTTTGGAAAGTTTCAAGAGGAATCTCTCCTAACATGTGGAATAATATTTTCATTCCAGAGCTAAACGATGAGTTATCCAGGATATCCTCCCCAAGGTGGCGGCTACCCCCCCCAGCCTGGCGGCTACCCTCCTCAGCCCGGCGGATACCCACCCCAGCCTGGTGGATACCCCCCTCAACCCGGCGGCTATCCACCCCAGCCTGGTGGATACCCCCCTCAGCCCGGCGGCTATCCACCCCAGCCCGGCGGCTACCCCCCTCAGCCTGGAGGCTACCCTCCACAACCTGGTGGATACCCCCCGGCTTCTGGTGGCTATCCATCTGTGCCTCCTGCCGGTTAGTCCCACCAAGAATTTATTCGTATTCTGCAATTTATACAAGCTCAACCACCATCATGGTGGTTAAAGTGTCTCTTCCTCCAGATGCGCCAGTGCTAACCTGTGCCTGGCTTTTTACCTACAACAGATTTGTTACACTACTTAGAAAATATCATGAGACTGTTAACGGCCAAAAAACACTAGTGTGAAATTATATCATGTTTAAACCACAGGTCTCTGGCAAACTTCGAGACGGGCAGATCGAGACAGGACAGTTAACGTCAGTGCATGTTGCTTTGACAGCAGCTGATCTGAAAAGGACCCCAAAAAGAAAAAGTTCCCATTGAACGAATTTTATAACCTGTTTTACTAGGCAGAAGAGCTGTATTGTTCATTATTACAGCACTGTATATTTTAGACAGCCACACTGTTTTTATACTACTGTCTTCCTTTGAAATTACACCGCGGTGCATTACACAATTTTACAGATCTCCATAAAAATACTTATAAAATGTAGTATTATATTTTGTACACAGATGTCAAAGAGCTAAATTCTTCTGCTGCTAGGGCTGCTAGAAATTCTACTCAATTTAAAGCGAACATTTGTAGTGTAGAAATGTTCTTTGTGGAAATAGTGTATTTTCATTATAAGAATGTAAGAGTTACAAATGACCTATGTTGCCCTCTTGCTGGTCAGTATAGATTTTGCTCCATGGGTCTTTCTCAATTTTCGCTAATCTTTGTGTATTGAGACAGACTGTGGATATGCGCAGTCCCTCCTGATTTTCACTGATGGCATCAGGTTCTTTTTTCTGATTTTATTTTTGCCTTGAAACAGTCCATTGGGTTTCTAAAGAAGACAGTTTTTAGTTGGGTATAAGATAAGCAGTATATGACCAATAATCAGATGTCTGTTTTTTTTTGCCGTTGAAGGGGGCGGTTCCGGCTGGGGCGGTGGATCTGGCTTTTCTTCCATCGGACTCGATAACCTATCCAATCCTGGATTCACCCCTGGCTCTATCGGAGCAATGGTGAGTTCAACAGAGATCCGACATGGCTGGTGGTGAGAGAAAAGATTCTCTTTTTAAAAAGCTGTATTACTAACTATTCATTTGGGTATGGTTCTGTTTGACCTATGCCAGTGCATCTGATGGTACCCTCCCAAGATATCCTGGTGGCAGCAGGCGCAGAGTTCCAGATTTCACATCCAACATAAGGGGAATTGCATCAGTTCCCATGGAGGTGTTCGTTTTCTGGGATCCAAATTTTGTTTTCCATGCGTTGCATTTAACAGTGACTACTCAAAACCAGCAGTACATAATATGACACCATAGTTAGGGAAACAGGAAAGCAAAAAGCAGAACTATTTTACAAGAATATGGAGTCAAGTTTCACCAGCTATTGAAGTCATGCTTCCAGGTTATCTTCTTAAAATAGCACGGCCTGGAGCTGCTGTCATGCCTCCAGAACAGCCTGTGTATACCTGAGGGCTGAATAATGTTTAAAGAAAGTATTTTTCAGTCTGGTACTTTGCAAGAGCTTTGAAAAACTCTTATTCTATCTTGACTGTGACAATTTGCTCTTGATTAGGTTCACTTGCAGGTGTTCATGAGAAGCAGCCTGTGAACCTAGTTGTCCACTCTTCATTATTTCATTGCAACTGACAAAACTAGTGTCCTGTTTTTGCTTGAATCTCTGGGCTTGTGTGCAAACTGCAAAGAAACAAACAAGAAAGAATGACCACACTTCTGAAGATGATACTGTTGTGTTCTTACTTTTCAGTGGAGAATTAAGTGCTTCTTGTTCTTACATTAACACCATGTCTATTATAATTTGAGTTAATGTTGCTCCTTGTCGCTTGTACGCTTTGGGTTCAAGAAGGTTTTTTAAAATACATTTCTACTGTAATAATGTTTGGTTTTGATGATCAGCTTGGATTTTTGTTGTACTGTTAGGAAGCAGTGGGCAGGATCTGTCTTTTCTTATGGATGCAATCCTTGTCACCAGGCTGACCAGATTTCGGCATCCATGGGCGGAGTGAATCCTAATCCAGCGATGTTCTCCCAAGGACCCGGTGGCTTTCCTGCCCAGCCAGGCGGATACGGGGGGCCTACCCCCAGCCAGCAGCCCTACGGCATGTACCCACAACCAGGAGGAAACATGCCCCAGGGAATGGGATATCCCAGTGGTCCTGCCCCTGGCCAGCCCATGCCAAGCTTTCCAGGAGCTCCTGCAGCCAATCCATCAATGCCTGCTTACCCAGCAAGCACCCCTGGTGCCCCAGTGGTCCCACCCATAAATGTAAGAAAATGGGGAAATTTCAGGAACTCCAATTGAGATGAAAGACTGCAGTCTTAGGGAGCAGAAAATCGATTTTGTTTTAGAGAATCATATGGTTTCAAGTACTAGTAGCATAAGAGCTTTATCTTGAGCTCTCCAACTGAGAGTGTCGATAAACTTGTTTGCAATTTTCTGATTTTCATTTACAGTAACATAATGACTAGGCTGTTCACAGGGGTGGAGTGAGATTGCCTGTAACACTTTGATCATCACTTATTTTATTAGAGAGGCTACCGAGGCTCAATCAAAGACTTCCCAGGCGCAGACCCGCTGAAGGATGTAGAAGTCCTTAGAAAGGCAATGAAGGGCTTTGGTGAGTTGCTCTGTGTAATACATCTACATTAGAGTACCACAATAATGACACAAATCATTATTATAAATCATAAATGTCCCGTTACTCAAAGTCAAAATCGAGCTATTTAATTATCTCCCTGGTACTGTTAACTGTGTTTAAATTAATCTGTAAATAACCGATCTGTTTAATCAGTTGGTGTGCTTGTTTTTTTCCAGGCACGGATGAGCAAGCTATTATTGATCTTCTCGGAAGTCGCTCCAACAAGCAGCGAGTGCCCCTTGTGATTACCTATAAAACTGCATATGGGAAGGTAAGACCAAACAGCAGGTGCCTGCTGTGGATTTTCCCAGGCCAGCATAATCCCAGGAAAAGTCAGTTGAATGAGTAAGAAAATTTATTACATCACCACCACATAGTGACTCTCCTCCTGAAAACCACCTTCTGTGTTCAGTTTGTCAGTGTTCATTCGAAGGTATCACACGGTGTCTTTTAATGTATTATTTTTTATTTAAATCTTGTTTTTTTCCTTTTGCGCATTTTTCCCCTTAGGATTTAATTAAAGATTTGAAATCAGAACTTTCTGGGAACTTTGAGAAAACCGTGCTGGCCATGTTGAAAACCCCAGTGATGTTTGATGTCTATGAAATCAAAGATGCCATAAAGGTTGGTGGAGCCTTGTGTCTGTCATGGGCAAACGCGAAATAAAAACCACGACTCCAGCAAGGGGAGATCTGGAAATGCCCAGATCCCGGATCATGTTTGCCAGCTTTTACCTGAGCAGTGGAAGTGTGACGCAGCTTTTCAACTTGAGGCTACTGTGGCTAGAAGAGGCTTTTCGTTGTCTTCATATATCATTTATCATTTCTTTTCATCACTGTCAAAGGCTTCTGAGTCATTTACAATGCATCCCTCAGTGACAATGTTTTTTTTTAAATGAGAAGGAAAACATTCATCTCTTTGTATCCAATGTTGTGGATGCATGAGATATGTGATGAAACAGTGCAGTTTGTTTTTGATGTAACAGGGAGCCGGTACAGACGAGCAGTGCTTAATTGAGATTCTGGCGTCCCGTTCAAATGAAGAAATCCGTGAGATCAATAAAGTTTACAAACAAGGTGAGTAGCTGGCTGGCAAGACTGATAAAAGTGATCTCAAGCTGCAGATGTTACTGAAGATAAGATCTGGTTTAAAAAAAAAAACAGGATTAAGTGTGTGAAACACCTAGAGGGGATAATGAAAATTGGTATAGTAAGTTTTTGTTTATAATAGTGTATCCTTAACAATGTAGTGTTTAACAGTGCTGTTACAAATTGTAAAAAAAAGTTATAAAGTGGAATATTAATATTTTTGATGCTAACAGATATAAACTCAAAGAATATTCCCTACTAAATGTCAAATGCAAACATATTCAGACTCTTGCTATGGTGTCCCATTATGAGAACGTACAAAATGAGGCATACATTTATTTTTAATGGTTTATTAGTTACAGTAAATGTCAAGAAAAACAGAGAAGAAACTGAAATATTTTTAATTGTGTAAGTATTAACTCAGTCCTTGTTGGATGCATCTTTGGTAGTATTTACAGCTGTAGGTTTATTGTGATAAGCCTCTACCAGCTTTGCACACTGGCTTTGTGCAGCTGTTGCCCATTCTTCTTGGTAGATTTGATCAAGCTCTCTCATTTTGCTTGGGGATTACCTGTAGACAGCAGTGTTCAATTCTTTCCACAGATTCTCAATAGGATACAAGTCAGGACTTGAATGGGCCAAAGGTTTAAACAGACTGAAACAGGTTTTCCTCTAGTATTTGCCTTTCCTTTGCTCCATTATGTTTTTCCTTCAATCCTAACAAGCTTTTGTCCTTGCTGGGAAGCACCCATAGCGCAATGATGGCACTGCCATACCTGACTGTAGGGATGATATCGACTGGCTCTGCTGGATTTGTTTCAGATGTAGCGCTCTGCATTCATGCCAGAAAGTTCACTGAAATGCAGCTGAAGGGATAGCCTGATCTAGATAGTGTCTGTGAGACGTGAAGCACCTTCCGTTTCTTGATGATTGAATATACAATGTGCTCACAGGGATATTCAGAGACCTCTTTTTTTAAACTTTTTTCCTGATCTGTGCTTTTCAAAGATTTTTATCTCTGACTTGATTTGAAAGCTCCTTAGTCTTCATGGTTGAGTCTGTGCTTGAAATCCAATTTATGACCGAGGAATCTCAAAGAGATAGGTGTATTCTGATATCATGCAAAACACTATTATTGCACACTAAACTAATTGGGGTCATTAAACTAATTGTATGGCACATAAAGTTAATTTTGTGCACATAAATTAGATTTGCCTCAACACTACTTATGCAATCATGACTTTCCTACTTTTCAGTCATATTATATTCTTATATTATTTTCTTCTTATATTCTTTTTTCATATTTTTCTTTGAACATTCAGATTAATAATAATAATTCCTTACACTTTTGTATAGCACTTTTCTGGACACTCCACTTAAAGCGCTTTACAGGTAATGGGGATCCCCTCCACCACCACCAATGTTCAGACCCTGGATGATGCGACAGCAACCATAGTGCACCAGTTCACTCACCACACATCAGCAATTAGGGTGGAAGAGAAAAGAGTGATTAAGCAAATTCATAAATGGGAATCATTAGGAAGCCATGATTGGTAAAGGCCAGGGGGAAATTTGGCCAGGATGCCAGGGTATAACACCCCTACTCTTTTCAAGAAACACCCTGGGATTTTTAATGACCACATAGAGTCAGGACCTCGGTTTTACATCTCATCTTAAGGACAGCGCCTTGTTACTTCAATGTATCATGACTGCAAACTTGCAACAGAATGTGAAAGCCAAGCAAAGGTCTGAGTATGTTTTCAAGGCAAAGAATATATTGTTTTGCTTAGATAACTATTATGTTTTCAGTTTATCATCCTTTTGGGTTATGAAAACTGCTCTCCAGATGCTGATGCTTCATGCTAACAAGCACTATTTTCCCTAGTGTTCTTAATGATCAGTGAGCACTGCAGAAATATTTTTATTGTAGAATTTAAGAAGACTTTGGAAGATGCCATTAGCAGTGACACATCAGGACATTTCCGCAGGCTTCTCATCTCATTGGCTCAGGTGTGTTTGACAGTGTTGTACATGAGTTTTAACTTTTTGTGAAATTAAATTCTGTATCCAGAAACCTCTGTAAAGTGACTTACTCCTTGTATGCATTTTCATCACAGCACAGTTACTCTGGTCTGTGTATTGTGGCTGCAGTCAGTAAATTCTCCATTCAAGTGGGGCGGGCGTTTTTAGACTGGAAAAACAACAACGCTTACAGGAAGAAGGCCGCTTGGCTTGTCTAGCTCATTTGATAGTTAATAGCAGTTTCGACTAGCCATTTCTTCAGGGAACTAAGCCTTCGTCAACAGGGCCTGCTAGTTTGTCCCATAATGAAATGGCTCCTGTTCTCCGTTTTAAACACAATTTCCTCTTGCGTCCTGTGGTTCACCCTCCGTTTCTTGTTTCCCAGTTCAATGTAGGACATTCCCTTAAGTCCAGAAGTAGCTGCCATGCATATCTTGACACCTTTCAGCTTTCAAAGAGACAGTTAATTTTTGTTTTATAAGCTCCCACATTTTAATTCTGTGATGGTAATGGTTGTTGGATTTGATTGTTTTGTTCACACTCCCTGAGGCCTGGTGATGTGGGTTGGGTTTAGGGCTGTAGTCGCTCACCTTTCCCTATCTGTTTCCAGGGTAATCGCGATGAAAGCATGAATGTGGATATCACCTTGGCCAAGCAAGATGCTCAGGTATGATCATAAAGTGTCTAAAATTTAACATGAACTGTGAAGCTGAAAACACTGCAAGGTATTGACAGTTTGAATCCTCTCTGAAGGCTGTTACTTTCACTATTTATTTTAATTCGCCAGCATTACACTAGTCAGGGTTAATTGAAATATTGACCAATTAAACAAGAAAATGGAGATCTGTTCTATTTATCAAATAACCATTTATAATAGTGGAATAATCTTGCATGGCATCATAAATATTCTAAATAAATAGCAGCTATCAAATATTAAAATTTGAAAGGCAGTATTACCCTGTTTTAAAACTGCAGAGATAATCTGAAAGAAAAGTGTCCAGATTTAAACATGCTCTGAAAAGTTATAGTAGGAAACTATATGCCTAGGAGCTTAGTCTCCTTTAAATTCTCAGTTCAGTGATGTATAGCAATTGTTTTTTTAACCTATTGCAAAATGACAGTAATGTTCATGTTCAAGAAAAAAAAAAATTTGATGAACATTAGAAACATTGAGAACCTACTGAAGGAAACCAGTTAAAATCTCACTGGTGTGCAGGGTGAAAGTGTGTTGGCTAATGCATTACATTTAATATAATGTTTATCATTTAATCTGAAACAAAGGTAGAGAGCCAGAGTAATGTTTACGCATTGCAGCATCTCTATTCTATCAGCACATTAAAACCACTCCTTGCTTTGTGCACGTCTTCCAAGCATTAAAAAGATGAGTCCTATACAGTGTGTGATGGATCCACGCACCACATTTCTCTCAAGGAAGAAGAGAGATGGCCTCCCACTCTCTGAAATTTGACCCTTCTTGTTCAAATGGACAGGTGTGTCGATTTCATGGCGGGTAAAAGCTGTCGGGCACTTTGACACAGAAATCTTTTACTTCTGCATGTCTGAACTTGGCAGGTTTTCCAGACTAAATAGCAGCCAAGCTTCCTTGATTCCTGATTCCTTTGAGGTGTGTTCTGGGCTAATTACCAGATACATCATGAGTTCCGCAGGTTAGGTTGAAATCGTGAAAGTGAAGCCTGTTCTGACACGGCTTGTTGAAAATCCCTGACTGACTTGAATTGTGCTGTTTCCCTTATAGAACCTCTATGCTGCAGGGGAGAACAAGCTTGGAACAGACGAGTCCAAATTTAATGCCATCCTCTGCGCAAGAAGCAAAGCACACCTGAGAGCAGGTAAGGGAAGGAACTGTTTAAAAGGCTGGTTGTTTAACTGATCCTGTATGTCAGAAGTATTGTACAACCAGTTTTCCTGCTCAAAATTGTTGTACCAGTAATGGTACTTAAGGTATCTGACACATAATCCATAAACGGTCCAGAAATGATTTTTTTTTCATTCTGGTACAAATAGTTGCAAATTGTGAAAATATTTTTTGAATACCAGAGATAACAGAGATGCATTACTTTTAAACATTTTGGTCTGTATGATTCTTAATAAGAGTGAATAGCTCGTTCTATTGCATGGATAAAAATGAATAAAATAATTATAATAATATAATTATATAATAATGCACGGGAACATATCCTTAGGAAGGATCTATCTGCACTAGCAAAGAATTAAAGATCAAATTAAAGCATTTCTTATACTGTAAATTAATGTTTGTAGGATTCTCTCTCTCCCCAACCTGCCCGAAAAGTAAAATGCCTAGTCATAGATTTCTATGGCTGTCAAGAGACTTTGATAGCAATTTCCCTTGTTTTTCAGTTTTTCATGAATATCAGCAAATGTGTGGCCGAGATATTGAGAAAAGCATTTGCCGGGAGATGTCTGGTGACCTTGAGAAAGGGATGGTTGCTGTGGGTAAGGACTTCATCTTTTTCTGTTACATTTTGTTGCTGTTGTTTTTTTTTGCCATGACCTTTGTGAATGTAGTTTTTTAGGTCCTTTATCCGGATATTTTTTATTTAGGAACAAGTAAACCTTAATTCCACGCTGAAAAGAGAAGAAAAGAAACGCAACATTTCGGCTGTGGAGCCTTCTTCTTCACACCCGAAGAAGGCTCCACAGCTGACACGTTGTGTTTCTTTTCTTCTCTTTTCAGCATGAAATAAACTTTTACTTGTTCCTTTGCTGCCTACGATGATGACACAGCTACCTACTTGAACTACTTTTTAATTATTTTTTATTCTGTGTGTATGCTGCCTCTCTAAAGTCATTTTAATGGTGCACATTTTGGAAGCTCTTGCGTATGAATAATCACTCTTTTTAAATCTCAGAATGCAGACATCTGAATGAATATATTTACTTAATATTTTTAGGAGTTAAGGTTAGGGGGTATGTCAGACTCCCGATTATTCTCTAAACAAATGGCTTATATAAATTGTTTTAGAGTTTATACAGTATTTGAGCATAAGCCAAGTGTTCTAGGTTTTCATTAAAAAAATATTGCATGTATGGTTTTGAAAAATGAAATATATGTATGATTTTATAATGTGGTTTTCTTATTATTCCCCACACATACGCTTTCAGTGTTGAGGGTGTTGGTAATGAAGTTTGGAATTTTTGATGTGTGTGTTTATCCAGTTGTGAATGTATAAAATCTCAAGTTTGCTTTTGTGTGACCGTTTCCTCCACTCAGCACACACTCGCTTCATGATGGTTTGTGACCTGTGAGACACGTGACTGGTGCTGGAGAGCCTCCACCCTCCTGATCATGTAGACCTCAACACTTGATTGAACACTAGGAAACAGTGTTAAGAGAAGTTAATAGACTAGCAGCCAGTGCTAGACTGAAAACCACCAGACACCAAGGCTCTCCAGGATCAGGAGTGAGGATGTCTGCTGTGTGTCATACAAGTGCTTCACTCATTTCTGATAATCCCAGCCACAATGCATTTTGGCCATACTTCATATTGGGCATAATGAGGCATTTACATTACTGGTAACCCCCCATGTTGTAAGTCTCTTCTATAATGGAGGGGCACCTACACGTTTTCCATTTATAATTGTTAAATGATAAGTTAACAAGTCCTATTGTTGTTGCAACTGTTTTTGAAATGGCAAATCTAGAGTTAATGGGATGGAAGAAGGACTTTGTCAGGGGGGTGGAATTGTTGAAATAAGACTCCCCGTTTGTTTGTTTTGTCTTACACTATACAGATGGTGTGCAAAGCTCATTGCAGGAGATTTAATGTTCAATAGAAACTAAAGTCTGAAAACAATACCCTGTGCTTGGTTCATGGTGTTGGATATTCTCATGTTCTGAATTTCGTTTTTCACCAGTGAAGTGCATCAAAAACACACCAGGCTATTTTGCTGAAAGGCTCTACAAATCCATGAAGGTATGTTTGTTTTTGTTCTCCCCAGAAACACATGCTAGAATGGCAGGTTTCAGTGTTTCACAGCTGACCCTGAAGGCTATTAAATCAATTATATTAATTCTAATTATTTGTGACTTGGTGCTGGTCTGCCCACAGCGGGCTCATCTCTCCTAACCTGTTGCTTGCGTGTAGGGATTGGGAACAGACGACAGGACCCTGATCCGAATCATGGTTTCCCGTTCAGAAGTCGATATGCTGGATATCCGAGAGGAATACCGGAAGAGCTATGGAAAGTCCTTGTACACTGATATTACTGTGAGTGTTACGGCTGTAGTTGTATTAATTGTAGAACATTTAGTAGCTAATTGATTTCATGATCTCATCCAGCCATTTCTTAAAAAATAGGTTATTGGCTTCAATAACTAATTTCTAAATACACTTTCATGTAGCTTCCACTGTTGTTTTTCTCCTTCGAATTTAACCATTTTTTTCTTAAGAAGTCAATACCTTTGAGAATTTTTAATATTTAGATCAGGTCTCTTGCAATCTTCTCTCTTCAAGCTCAAGAGGTCCTGTTCTTTCAGTGCAGGACATTCCTTTAAGCCTGGGAATGTATCTGGATGCTCTTAAAGCATTATCTTTTTTGGAACATTGTAACCAAATTTGTAATAAATATTCTACATGAAGTCTTACTGGTGTGCTGTACCTTTTTAGCACTCCTTGATTTAAATTCCAAGCCTTTAATTATTCTAATATTTTGTCTGTTGTATTGCTTCCCCATGTTGTCTAGAAAATGTCAATGATATGTCAACGTTAACAACTAAGTCTTCTTCATAAGTAGCTTCTTTTCAGTGTTTCCTGGTTGTGTCTGTAGTGTTTTAGTTTACTAACGATACCAAAAGCTAGATCATTGATATACATTTGGAAGAGAAGAGTTCCTATCATACTTGGTTATTCTATTCCACTAATTACATCATCCCAGTTCAACATTCATCTGTTCATCAATTCTCAATACTAACACACACATATATCCTACCATCTGCGATTTGAGCATTGACCTTTTATCTGTTCACATTCCCCTAGTTCTCAGTTGTCCACAGTACAGGTTTTTGTGAAACTGTCTTTTTTTCCCCCCACTCGAAGTTCACATTAGCCATCTGTGAGTCAGACTCTTACTGCTCGTCTGCAATGTCAAGAAGTTGCACTGCTTATTTTTGTATAATCCATTAAATTTTTGTAACATTCACTTTTAATCTGAGTTCTGTTGTGCATTTTAAAAACATTGTGTAACACACTTGGTGAACTTCTCATTTTCTTTGACCTGATAGGGTGATACCTCTGGGGATTATAAGAAGTTGCTGTTGAAGCTGTGTGGTGGAAATGATTAAGAGGAGTGGAAGGTCTCATCAGTCTCTTGAAGATCTGCCATACCTGTTGGATTTGCTTTCAAAGCCATACTTAAATGTGTCACTTCTCATTTTTGCATTTAGTGATATTGCATGTTTTCTCCTTATTTCACTGCTTTCACAAGTGTGTACTCAGTATGTTTGTGCACTTCTTTATTTTCTATAAATCTCCTTGCTGCAGTTACATGATTGATTAGCAGTCTCTTGTTTTGGAGCGATCGTCCTCTAAGGGTGTTGAATCTTGGAAATCAGCTTCGTCAGTCCTGGATATTAAAATACTGTTTCAGTGTTTGAAAATGTTTGATTATGGATTATAAACATCTGTTTGAAAAATATATATATTTTAAAATGTACATAAGTAACAAATATATATTGCTTGCAAATGTCCTTTTTATACTTAGTTTTGTAACTAGGCCAAGAAAAAAATACAACTGAGTACCAGACTGAATGCATATCAAGTTAGTCTTTTGTATGAATATGTGTGCATTGCATTTGATTTAACTATGCAATAGCTTCCATATTAAAGTAAAAATATATTACGCAGCTTAATCTTTTTTCATTCCTGTTATTCTGTTAATGCAAAGAATTCTCATGTTTAATGATGAGAATTGAGGATCCTATTTTTCTAAGATGTTTTCAAAATTGCGATTTTGTATTGGATTGTGCAGATAGGTACCTTGAATATATCATTGAAATGTAAAAGACTTATTTTTACTTTTAAGACCTGGGCAATGACATTTATTAATAACTTGAGACTTAACAAATAATTGGTACAGGAATGGTGAGTTTGCAGAAGGATGCTTTACTACTGCTGTATCCCCTGGGAAAACACTGCTGGGAAGCATCCTTCATGAAAGACATGCCTCCAGATCTCAATTCTAAAAGTACTTCTCCTTAGTTCCTCTTTGTCTTTTGATTCATGGTTTACTGGTCCTGATTGTCAAGAAGCCCAATAGGGCTTCTTTCTGAATCTGTATCTCTCAGAATTTTGAATGCTTGAATTATACCCTCACATAACAGTAATGCCTTAAACCTAAAACTAAAATAACTGCTCTGTCTCCTCATCTTTATCTATAAGCCTTGATAGTGACCTTACACATCAACACTAAATCAGCCATTAGGTAAAATCCTATTTTTTTCCAACAACATTGTATAAGTGTTTGTGTATCTAGGACTTTTGCACTGGAAATAAAGGATATTTAAAAACAAAACTGTGAGACAATATTCATTAATTTTATTTTTTGGCCATACAATGTTGTTAATCTTTAATCCAAATCCTTCTGATTTTTGACAATCACTTATTGTAAATAGTTAAAATACAAAAACATCAGATTTCTGATATACACTATGAGCAAATGTAGAAGAGAAAAGAGTATACAAATAATTTGAAAAAGTACAATTTAAAAGCTGCAGCATAGTAATGGGAGAGGAGACTTTAAAGGATATCCAGAATGTTATACTGAATGTTAGAACACTTGGTCATTCCTGAAAGTGTAGGAGTATTTACCCAGGAGTCTTGGCTAAATTCCACTCTGGGCTTGAAGAAACTGGCCTCCTTCTAGTTCCCTCTTAATTTAACTTGTGAAGCAGTTCCTCACTGCTCTACCTGATGTGTTGTGCAGTTTGGATGCTGTGCATCACCCATGTGAGGCTGCACTTCAGGAGTGACGAAGTGTATGTACATTTGTGGACCCTGTGGGATATACTGTATATGCTGTAGATAAGCAAGGAGTTGTAATTAAAACCTTAAAGTTATATGAAAATGATTAAGAAATTAACATTTTTAAAAGCTGAATGTAAAATAGCTTTTAAAAATCACGGCATACACAAAAGCACTTTAAAATCACTGTTTCAATACAATTCTTAAATGCATGATATTTCCCGGACAGCAGATCCTAAGATTAACCATAGAAGTCTCCCCATTCCAATTTCATTCCGGCTATCATCTCCTTTGCCTTTTGATGAAAACCATCAGCTTCTTCTATCAGGTTCTTTATGATGCATCTTTGCTGAAAGACAGAAACATTTATTTTACTGAAGGCTTTTTTTTTTTGCTAATACAAGTTGCAACAGAAAAAATGTATTTTTTGTTTAAAATAAAAGCCCATTTAAACTGAAACCTTATTCTTCGGAGTCATAATCTGAAAACAAATTTTCAGAGAAATGCATGCAAACTTTAAAACCTTAAGCATAATACCTAGTGCGTGAAAACCGTTAACCACATTTTAAAATGAAAATGCATTAGAAAAAGATGTACCATTTTATTAACACACCCTGGTCTAGAGATGCATGTTCACCTGGTGGATTTACTACCGCATATTTCACCGGTATGAAGAGTTGAGTGGTATTTCACTGTATATTAGTGTGGATGCATGAAGCCACAGTGATCGGGACATTTTTGAAATGCTTACATCGTGATATAAAAAAAACAATTATGTATTTGCACATTATGAAAATTATGAAAAGCGAGATAAAAGTTCAGTATATAAAAGGTTCAATCCTCCATATGAAACATTTTTTACATTTTCCACAGCAGTGTTTTTCTCCAGCAATGCATTTGCTTACTTTAAAACATAATGCCTCTCAACGTAGTACAGACCTGCAACTTGTGCTTGAGATGCCGCTACTGCAAGCTTGTTCTCTGCTCTTTGCCTATTTATTACAAACCCGGGCCAGTTCCCCAAGTACCCCAAGTACTTAACATCGACTGTTCAAAGCCAGTATACCTCCTAAAACCTCTAGTGAAGGTGTCTTGATTATAATATCACCTTTCACACATTTGCAACAAAATATTTGTGAACTCTTTGGAATTACCTGGATTTCTGCATTAATTACTCATAAAAATGTGGTCTGATCTTCAAGTAAGTCACAATAATAGACAAACACAATCTGCATAAACTAATAACACACAAACAATGGTACTTCTTCTTGTCAGTACTGAACACATCGTTTAAACATTCACAGTCCAGGCTGGAAAAAGTACTATATGTGAACCTCTAGGCTAATGACGTCTCCAAAAGCTAATTGGAGTCAGGTGTTCCAATCAATGAGATGAGATGAGATTGGAGGTGTGGGATGGAGGAGCCCTGCCCTATAAAAAAGGCACACAAATGTTGGTCTACTCTTCTCAAGAAAGAGCTGTTCATGTGAACCATGCCCTGATCAAAAAGAATTGTAGAGATGCATAAAGCTGGAAAAGGCTACAAAAGCATTTCTAAAGGCCTGGGTGTTCATCAATCCACAGTAAGACAAATCTTCTACAAATGGAGGAAATGCAGTACAGTTGCTACTCTCCCTAGGAGTGGGCATCCTGCAAAGATCACAGCATCCTGCGCAGCCTGAAATGCTAAAGAAGGTGAAAAAGAACCCTAGGGCAACAGTGAAGGACCTGCAGGAATCTCTTGGACTTGCCAAAGTCTCTGTTCATGTGTCCACTATAAGAAACACGCTGAACAAGAAGGGTGTTGATGGAAGGACACCACGGAGGAAACCACCGCTCTCCAAAAACAACATTGCTGCACGTCTCAGGTGTGCAAAAGACCACCTGGATGTTCCACAACGCTTCTGGGACAATGTTCTGTGGACGGATGAGACAGAATTTGAACTCTTTGGCAGAATGCAGATTTCAGCAATATAATTAATCAAACAAATCCATTCCAATTATTGAATCAATTTAGTAAAATGCAAACTATTTGGGGGGGATTATGCACAAACATTTGTGGTCAAGAAACAAATGTGAGTAATAAAAACAGGGGTGACATGAAGAATAGTGCTGCTTACGCACAGCTTCATATTTCTAGGTTTCAAACCAGCCTCAGATGACTAGCTGTATTGAGTCTAAATACTTTTTTTAAAAAAGAGCACTGCACACCAACACCAAAACCTCATCCCAACAGTGAAGCACGGTGGAGGGAGCATCATGGTTTGGGGCTGCTTTGCTGCCTCAGGGCCTGGACAACTTGCTATCATAGAGGGAACAATTAATTCAAAATTGTATCAAGAAATTGTACAGCAGAATGTCAGGGTTGTGGTCTGTCACCTGAAGCTTAATAGAAGTTGGGTAATGCAACAAGACAATGACCCGAAACACAGGAGTAAATCAACAACAGAATGGCTTAAACAGAAGAAAACTTGTTCTGGAATGGCCAAGCCAGAGTCCAGACCTCAACCCAATTGAGATGCTGTGGCATGACCTGAAGAGAGCTGTTCACACAAGGAATCCCAGAAATATCAATGAACTGAAACAGTTTTGTAAGGAGGAATGGTCTAATATTCCTCCTAACCATTGTGCAAGTCTCATCAGCAGCTACAGGAAATGTTTGGTGGAGGTTATTGCTGCTAAAGGAGGTTCAACCAGTTACAACATACAAGGGTTCACATACTTTTTCCAGTCTGGAGTGTGAATGTTTAAATTGTGTTCAATATTGACAAGAAGTACAATTGTTTGTGTTATTAGTTTAAGCAGATTGTATTTGTCTATTATTGTGACTTAGTTGAAGATCAGACCACATTTTTATGAGTAATGCAGAAATCCAGGTAATTCAAAAGGGTTCACAAACTTTTTCTTGCAACTGTATAATGAGCTCTTTAATCATTTTTTCACAACAATTTAGATAGCATGGAAACAGTAATTGTTAGTTAAGGTAGTTAATATTTTCTGATGGTTTTCTGACCGTGTGTTTCTCTTCAGTAAACACGCAGCCGTTGATAGTCATTTTTAAATTCACTTAGACCGGACTTTTTGGTATAGTTTTTAATGTTTAGCTTTATTCTTGGTTGTTTTGGGTCATTTACTAAGATCTTTTTGTTTTTACTTATTTACATTATGCACGAGTAATTGTACAAAACTATCACCATCACTAATGTTTTCTTGGAAAAGCAAATATCCCAACCGTTTCAAAATATAGGATCTGTTAAATGAGTGGAAATGTTGAACATTCATAATTTAGTACTGTCATCTATTAGTTCATTCTAATTTTATATATTTATGTAGAATCTCCAATATGTTTGTTATACCCACCCTCCATTGGAATTGCTAGTTCTTCTAATAGACGGGTAAAGTTTGCCACTGTGCTCTCAGATTGTGAGTGACTCTGACTGAGTCCAGGCAGGGAGGACTGAGCAGAGCTCTACCTGACCACTTTTGACCTACCCAACTATTAACATGTAATGGGCTCCATACCAGTGGAACAGATCCGATTGGAGGAGAGGCGTGTCCCTCACCGATAACACCAGAGGGTGCTGTGCCAAGAGGAGAGAATCCAGGCCAACTCATTCAACCCCACCCTCCACATCACTCAGCTGAGCGCAGCTGCTTTGGGGATCTCGGTCACTGTCAGCTATTAACACCACACAGTCTCGAACCCATGATCGTACAGCTCAGCCTGCTCTCTCTGATATTTTCAAGACTGTGTAATCTTACCTGTTCAATCCAGCCACAGTCATGGAGTTTAGAAAAAATCTGTTTTACTGCTTCATCAGGTTTGTTCTTATCAAAATCTTCCTTCTTCACCTCAGAAACGCACTCTTGGTATAAATTATATTTGAAGTGTCGCAGCTGGTGATATAATCTTGTTTTTTCTGCACATAAGCTACCAACCAAAACAACCTTTCAAACAGAAAAATGGACAGAGGTTAGAGTTCTGGCCACACTGTGGTTTCATAGATATTGTAGAGAAAGAGATTTGGGAGAATCACTTCAATTATTTCACCTAATCATTTAACCTAAGATGCAACAAAAATATATTTATCCATTGATGCCAATAATAAGATACCCTATCAAATTTTCCATTTTAAAAAAGTAATTTTGGAAATGTCTCAACACAAACACAATGTATAGAATATAAACAGTACCCTTTTGTTATCTTTTAGGAACTGTTCCATCTTCAGTATCTTCTTGTCATAAGATGGACCAGATAAAGTAATGGAATACTTGCACATGCGATCCATAAAACAAGCCTGGCACTTTCGTTCAACAGCAGAACATGTGTCAATATCAATACAGGAGTAGTTCTCAAGACGATTCTGAAAAGGAAACAGGTTAGAACTTTGTATAATGATGCTCATTATGTACATAGATGTATTGTGGTGTTGTCAATTTTCTCTTTACCAGGTAATTCCTTTGCCAGCTTCGTGCAGGCTTCAGAGCCTGAAGGCGTGGCTCAATGGTGTCTTGATCAAATCGATCCAATGATTGTTTCATGTCTTCTTCAGTTCCTTTCCTCACCCTCTTTCCTGTAACAAATCCCAAATTTATGACTTATTTTCATCAGGAGAAAAAAAGTTTTCAAAGATAGCCTCTGAACTGACACCTACTGGTGAGATACTGAAGAACAAAAGATTCTACAGATTATTTAAAGGTAAAAATTGTTGCAAGCCTTTTTTATAGAGATATTTACCTCTCAGCTAGTATCTCAAACATGCAGTGTGTGCAAGAAGACCTAAGTATTTCTGAGCTAGAAGTGTTCTGCTAGGAGCAGTTGGAAAAAAACTAGTTTAAACTTTAAACTACTTTAAACTAAAAAAAACAAAACATAAAGACTCTTAGCTGGCTACAAGAAACGTTTGGAAGTTGTGATTTCTGCCCAAGGAGGTGTTACTAAGTACTGACTGGTGCCCAAACTTTTACACATGCCACATTCACTGTTTTATTATTTTCAATCTATTAAATTCAGCAAATAAATAGAAATGTAAAGAAAAATTTAATGTGCAGAAATATGTCATGTTTAAGTTTGTACCCTGCAAAGGTTTTTTACTTAGAGATTCAGTAAAACATGCACTTTGAGCAGGGGTGCCCAACCTTTTGCACACAAATGTAGTTCTGTACTAGATGCAAAAGAGTTCTTAGCTCTATCTATCTATCTAATGTCAGCAAGCCACTAATGCTGGCGATGGCCACCAGGTTAAGCAGCTTATCCCCCACAGGGTGCAAATTGAGACTGACAACATGTGACTGCTCTCACCCAGGAGGGGGTGCTAGTCTATAGCAGGGCCACAGAGAAAGGAGCTATGTACAACAGCCAGTCAAACCTAGGCAGCATGTCTTTGAGAGGTAGAAGGAAACTGGAGAGCCTGTACAAACTCAACACGGACACAGAGAGTATTTAGACTCCATACAGATTGTCATCTGAGGCTGGATTGAAACCCAGGAATATGGAGCTTTGAGAAAGCAGCAGTATTCTCCCTGTCACCCCTGTTTTCTTACTCACATTTGTTTCTTGATCACAAACGTTTAAGTGCATAATCCCCCCCAAATAGTTTGCATTTTACTAAATTGATTCAATAACTGGAATGGATTTGTTTGATTAATCATATTGCTGAAATCTGCATACATACCATATAAGGATTCAAGAAAGTTTTCATTTACAGCATTAGTGATCAATGCTTTAATTACTCTGTCAAAATGAACATCAAAGCCAGTGCCAGATACTGAAAGAGAAAAATAAAGGACAATACTATTATTAATATGAAATTATTGAATTATAATGTTATGTATTACAGATAAACCTTTATATTTTATACTTTAATAATTGCTGTCATTCCTGAAACTTCCATTACTGTATGTTGCTTCTCTTGCTGCTATATTGTAAGAATACATGATTATATCCTTTGCCTTATGTATAACAATTAACTGTTTTATAAAGAACATTTCTTACCAGTTATGAGCCCTTCCCTTTGAAACAATCTTCTTATTTTTTCCCTCTGTAAAATCAAAGATTAATGTGCATTGATCTTATTTTGTGTTAACAAATACTAAGATGACTTGAAGTATAAAATGTGCTTTATTATGTAATAATAAGAGGAATTCTGCAATCTGTAAGGATGGGAGTAGTCAGGACTCCTGAATAACAGCTCATTACAGAGTCACACCATTTTATATTCATTTTACCTGTTCTTCTTCAGTCGTATAAGCTCCAAAGTTTCCAAAATCATCTTCACTGCTGCTGTTATAAGAATCCTCATTTTCGGCATCCATGGAGCATTTGGTCTCTAAACTACTCTGTGCACTGTCGCTTCTTTCATTAACATTTTCACTTAAATACTCAGTCTGTACACTAGTTGTCTGACTGTCCATTATTACAATTACATTATCACTGAAGCTACCTGTGTTCTCATTGCTCGACTGGCTGTCCGTTATAATAAAAGTGTTTTTACGCTGAACTTTTACACGGCCAATGTCATCTTCCTGAGAACTTCCCTCAGTTTCATCAATTCTGCCATTACCGTTTTCACTGAAGCTACCTGTGCACTCTGTGCTCGACTGGCTGTCGGTTATAACAAAAGTGTTTTTACGCTGAACTTTTACACGGCCAATGTCATCTTCCTGAGAACTTCCCTCAGTTTCATCAATTCTGCCATTACCGTTTTCACTGAAGCTACCTGTGCACTCGGCATCTAAACCGCTTGACAGGCTGACTGCTGTAAAAAAGGTTTGCGTGCACTTGCCTTTTGCATGATACATTTCATCTTCCTGTAAGGTTTGTCTGCAGCTATCTTTATTAGTGCTAATTCCATCAACACCCTGTTCACTTTCAGCCTCTGCACTCCTCTCCCCACTGCCTGCTTCCACAGTTTGTTTTGGACGTACACGCCTCACACGATACACTTTTTCTTCCTGGAGGCTGTCGTCAAAGTAATGATCTCTGTTTTCAGAAACACCGTCTCCACCATCGCTGTCCTGTGCTATGCTTATATAGCTCTTATTCTGAGATCTGTTGTTTCCCCCACAATTATTGGAAACTCCACTTGCGCTTGAATTACGGACAGCACCTGCAGTAGGATTTCCCTGACTGAAAAGATTTCCTCCTTCAACGTCACAATTCAGAACTTCTCTCTCAACCCTCTCTCCATCCCCTGTCCCTGCCCGCGGTGCCGTATCTCCACTCTCTGGGCTCCTCATCCCTGTTTTTCTCCCGTTAACATCAAGTTTCCTTCTCACTCCAAACTGAACTGCCTGTTTTTTCTTATCCTTTTCCACATTTGGAATTGTAGATGGAGTTTCAAAAGCAAGGATATCAGTCTCTAGGTCACTGCTCTCGGTTCTTTTCCTCTTAATGGGAAGGACACTCAGATCTTGTATTTGCCCCTTTTCATGCTCGCAATTCAAGTCTGGCCTTGGGCCAAGATGATGCTCTTTGGGTGATGCAGCGTCCATCGCACTTCACCTGAAGTTTCAATAAAAAGGACAGATACTAGGTACACATTAACATATGAATATTGATATATTAATAGCACACAGATAAAATGATTAAACATATTGACAAGAACCGCCAGATTTAAAGGCGAAAACAATTAGATGTGACAGATAGAGAAAAGAAGAGTTCAAATTAAAGCTCTCAGCCCCCCCCCCTCCCCAGCCCGCGCAAAACATTAGAAACCTGCATATATCACATATAAAATATTATTTCAGTCACCCAAGTCTCCATCTTCAGAAAACTTTGAAATCTGGAAATCTCTTGATAAACCAGTGGGATTTTTTTTAACGCATGCAAATTGTTGCTATAACAAATTTCCGTTTTACTTATGATAAAACGTATTGCTGAAATGTTACATTTTACCTGCATGCCATTAAAATCAACATCAGACTGCTTCTCGGCTAAGAATTTTGGTCAATTTCCCCCCCTATCTCCAGGTATGCCCATCGCTTACGCGAACACATTTAAGAGAAAATAAAATATTTTAATAAACTCATACGTAAAGGGTAAATTATGGAGAATCCGTATCCTGCCGCTATTAATCTGATGTTGAACTTCAATAGTTTCGTTTCTCCTCTCAGAGCTGCGCAAAATCACCCGTCAAGCTGCTTTCCCAGTTCCTACACAATTTGTTAATTCTGTAATCCCGACCATTCTTCAAATTCAATCAAATCTAACCTTAAAAATGAATATCGAGAAAGCTATTATTTTTATCTTCTCATACTTTAATCCAAATTTAGTTTCTAAATTACTCCTGAGAAGCAGGAAAACAGCTTTTCGGTTGGCGGCATTTTCAAAACCAATTCAGTGCGAGTACTGAAACGAAAGTGAAAGTTACATGCCTTAACTCCCACTAACATTTATTATATCTATATCCATATGCAACTGATTATTAAGATAGATATTACACAAAAAGTAATCTAGACTTCCACATTTTTAAAACTGCTAGATACCATTCCTAATATAAATAATAAAAACGGTGATGAGAATAATACTAACACAAACAAAAATACATTATTTCATAATATTGTAACGCATCGGTACAATATTATATTATTTATATTTTGTAAATAGAAGCACAAATGACCTTACCTAATGCAGTAAATCCTGAAGCCTGGTGTATGGTGATAGAGAGGAAGGAACTATGAAGAATAACTTGGTTGACACTCGCCCCAAATGCTTTATTTATCTTTGGCGCCACCATCTGTCACTAATCAGCACAAGACTCCCTGTCAATAGAACGTGTTGTACGGACAATCATAAAAAATTAAGTGTGCGTCAAAGCATAACATTAACAAAAAGCAAACAACAATTGTACTGTAAGTTGTACTGTTAATGCCTTGGGTTTATCAGGAGAAATCCTTCCCTGCTGGGTGATTCTGTTGTGACCCCGTTGTGGCCCTGGCTGTGTTACTTCTGTACTAAGCAAAGTTCCAGTGTGCTCACATGAGCATTGCAGAACCTGGCTAATAATTTATTAATAATTTATTAGCCATAATAATATGGCTAATAAAGTGATCTCTTATAATGTGGTGCACTGACAACTGACAGCTTTGGCCGACATGAGTGAGGCGCTCAGATGGGGGAACCAGGTATTGTCACACCCAGTACACCTAGAGGGCGCTCTACTTCTCTCCTGTTCCTAGTTCCCTGTGATTATCCATGTCTTTCTGGTGTGTCTTGTTGTGTAGCCTATTTACTTCCTGCTTCTGCTCTGCTACTTGCTCAGCATTGAGGTTCAGATGTCCTGAGACCCGCCTAGCACCAGGTCACTCCTGTCCTTGGCCTGAGGGCATAGGTTTCTATCCGGCATTTCCTGAACAGCTGAGCCCGGGCTAACCCCCGTCTCGCCGCATGCATAGGGTCTATTTTCACTCTCCTGCCATTCCACGGTTCGTCCTTTCCAACACCCGTGACAGGTATTGCTCTTGGGTTCTCCTGTATCTCCTAAACACACCTTACACCCTGCCTTTGGAGACCTTCCTCTGTGATCCCCACAGTCAAAAAGATCTTGTGGCCTGGCTCCGGTGGCAGAATGGGCCCTCAGCACACCGATCCTCCTGGGATGGAAAATACCACCTGGTCCCATTCGATTGCTTATCAGTCTTTCTCCACACCCCCTCTCTGACCTACTGCCCTGCCTTACAGCCCACAATCTCCAAGGCCCATACCAGTCAACACCCTTCTCTTCACTGCCAGAAACTGAGGTAGGTGTAGGGTTAAATCTGCAACTATTTTCCCATAATGGATCTACAGTGCTTTTGAACAGATCCCTGGCCATGAGTACCCTTCAGTACCACCTACCGTTTCATGGCACACCATTTCTTCCTAGGGTATCCAGTGGACCCAGCGCAACCTAAAGGACAACCTAAACTCTACCAAGCTGCTGAAGTTATATGTTGTTATACGGAGTTGTTGCTCTGCTGGCCAGTCTACCTCATAGACCCAAGAGACACAGCAGGCAATGCTATTCCTTGTATTTGCTCGTGTCCACGTAGCATGCCGCTGATAAAAAACGCAGTTATCAGCCCATTTCAGGACTCTGCCTGTCACCCACAGCTGATTTGGCAAGATAACAGCAATGGTCTAATGGCGTCTCCCAGCATAGAAGGGAAAAGGGTGGGGAAGGCTGGAGGAGTAGGGTTTAGCTGGGTGCTTTTTGTACCCTTTCTCAGCGTAAGGACAGCGATGCGGCATTTTCTTTTTTGGGGGAAGACATTTCAGGGAAACAATATTATGACAGCATAAGAATACAAGAGCAGTTTCAAACAAGAGGAGGCCATTCAGCTACTTGATACATTAAGAAAAGGATACTCTCTGTTTAAGTACATCACAGTGTTTTAATCATATTTCAATGATATGGCTGCTTAAATGTGCATTTCTGATTAATTGCCAGCAGAGGGCAGTTTGGATTAAGATACATCCATCCATTTTCTAACCGTTTTATCTACTACAGGGTGGGTTAAACTATGAATTACTGTATATTCATTCAAAAGGCACAGACAAAATTCAACATTATAGTCTTGCCTCATGTTTGGCTACCTAATTCCGTATAATAATATTAGTAAAAGCTTTTTACTGCGAGGATTGAGGTTACTGAAAGGCTCTTCGAAACTGCCTGTGATGTTTCAATCATTTCAAAATCATCTAAGTATCATTTCAACAGCTGAAAGTGAGAAGATATTAAATCTCCATTCCATTTCACACTATTTGGATTAATCATTCCCTCCTTACTTCCTAGAGTCTAAATATATTTCTATTTCAAAATTTTAAAGCAAATATTATATGTAGGCCTACTCTGGAATGCATTCTCCTATTTCAACAGGAACCAGATTTTAGAAATCCCATTGCTGGTTTCTAATGATGGTGGTGGTGTAATGAATTTGCCATCAAACATTTTCATACAGTTATTAAACATTGCCAGATATCTGTGGAATACTTCAAAGTAATAATTATGAGCTCTCCTTAATTTTAAGCCTACAGGTAATCATGTGGTAATCTTTATGTTTATAAAAACAGTATAAACAGAATGCTATCTTAGTGAAATGTACAATATACAGGGAGGCACCTGACCCTTTATAGTTATTGTTTGCTTTTAAATATGATGGGAAAAAATGGGTGGTATTCTCTTGGAAAATACATTAACCTAATTTGAGCTGACTGAGACTAAACAGAGAAAATCCAGAATGTATTGTATGTCCATTTCTATTGTAACCAGGAAGGTATGTATTCATTCTCTTTAGTTTTCGGATACTTACAGTATACGTTTCCCAGTAAAATGAGATAAGAGTCACTCTGGATGAAAAGCTGGGTGCTAAGGAAAGCATAATCTTGTTCATTTTCCACTTCTTATTCATTTAGTTTTATAAAAAGAATGTCCTTTTTACTGAAGCATTCATACCATCACAGCTTGAATTGTAGAAGATTATGCAGACTGTTTTAATTGTATCTGTTTTGTTGGTTATACAAGAGCCTTCTACTGTTCCACTTGCTGACACATTGAATGTGCTTTTACAAACATTTAGCAATTAGAGTGGGTCATCCACGTGCGTTATCTTGCCCAGTGTTTGACACTGTCCAACAATATGGGCTGCCTCAACACAAAGGCTGTGATATGAAAATATATTATTCTGTAGTGTATTATATAGTTGAGTGTGTCTCTTCCATTTCTAGCCAGGGGATCCCTGGTAGAGTTCAATGAATTCGTAAAATGCTACCGATTTGGACAATTTGGTGGTCTGCAATAACAGGCTTGCCTACAACACCAGTGCTGTGAGCTCAATACCCTGACTCTGTAGTACTTGATGTCCATCCATCCATTTCCTAACCACTTTATTCAATACGGGGTCATGGGAGAGCCTGATTTACAAAATTGAAATTACAGATTTGAAAAGCAATATGACGTGGGATCAGAAATTAACTTCCCAGCTGATGCTATCTGGGCAGATCACTGGTCGTGAGTGGTGGCTTGGGACACAGGTTTCCCTTTAATTCTTGGGACTCTCCAGGTCAGTCACAGAGGATAATCTGATAATCCCTGCTGCAGAATACACTGTGAGTCAAACGTCTAGATTAAACCAATACTTTGACCCACCTGTCAACTGCAGATTATAATCCTGATACTGCAGTCTGTTCATCTGAGGTTTAAAGCCCTATTTTTTATAGACTGCAAAAATCTCTTTCCAAAATATTACAGCATGAATTGATAATCCTGCTGAAAGCACCCGGATTTGCTAAAGTGCCATACAGGGAGCACAAAATGGTTTTCATTTTCTCTCTATTTCAAAGTCATTATGCAACATTTTGTGTTCTTCTGTGTTCAGATGAGAACTAAATCATTGTTGAACATTAATCCAGGGAAAATGTTTGACACTTTTTTTTGTGCACCTGATTTGTGGCAACATGCAAAAAACACCTTAAATGAATATGACAGTGTGCCTGTAATGGGAAATCTAAATGAGGCAGATTGGGTGACATTGCTGAAATACGAATTTGAAGTTTTATGTCTTTTTTTTGTCATAGAAACATTCACCTTTTTCTTCGACTCTACTGTCTGGCTCCGCTAATTCCAGTTTGACTCTCCCATCATCTCTCACCACACAACAAGACATGTCCGTGGGACATCAGTCCTCCTTCTTGTACTGCTGGGTTTAGAACTACTGTAGCTGTGGCGATCTGGGCACTGCACTGGGCTGTGGAAGCCTGGAAAAGGACTCCTATACTAACTTTGTCTTTTCTGTAGTGCTCATATCCGTATAGAAGTCACTCGTTATGTTTTTATATTCTCACACTCTTATGGGCTTTCCCCACAGGTGGAGAATATGAAATGCGGCCTTTGGTCAGCAGTGTTACCACCTTCCTGACTGGCCTCCTCAAATCAGAGTAGCTAAGTAAGGTCAGAACTGGTCAGTACTGGGATGGGAGACCTCAATGGAAAATCCAAGGGTTACAGCTGCAAGTGGTGTTTGTGGACCAGTAGGTGGTGCTCTTTTCCCTCTAGCAGTATTTATTTACCGATTATATTGACTGGAGACACTGTGCTGTAGGAAGTGCCATTCCTCAGGAACAGCGTTAAACCAAGGTCCTGAAGTCTTGATCATTAAAGATCCCATGATATATTCTGAAGGAATACTTCTCCACTTCTCCACTTGGTTCTGCTATGCAGTGAAGCTGCTGGTACAGAATGGCTGCTGTGTGGCATCCAGGAAGGGCAGTGCTTTAAAGGTGGGTGAAGTGGGTCCCCTCCTTTGTGTTAAGTGCTATGGGATCCTCTGGGATGAACAGTGCTGTATAGATTTAAGGTACTATTTTTATCACCTGAAACAGAACTGAGAGCGATGAACAGATGAATTGGATGAAAATACAAAAAATGAGGTAGAAATGTTTACATAATGTTTAAGATATATTCATAATCCACTGTGAGCATTGGAAATGATGGGTGCACTAAGTGTCTGTACAAACTGGAAGTCCTTTGCTGCATCACGGCTAAAGACTCACTGTCAATGTGTGCACAGTTCTGCTGAAAATGTCCCATTTTAACGCTAAAAGCTGTCACAGTTTACTAGGCTCATGCTTACACCAAGAATTTAAAGTTTCCAAACATACAACTAATACATTTGTAAATAAAATAAATACTTTAACCTGACCCTGACAGTGGTGTGTGCTAAATAAAATCAATATGTGAAAAGTGGATTTTTTAAAACATTTTTTAAAACAAAACCACATGTTCCCTGCATTGTGTATACACATAGAAAGAATTTGACTTCACTGACAAAAAAAACCCCAACTTTAATCTGTCTTCTTCGAGAGTCTATAGCAGGAACATTTTCTCTTTCCTTTTACTTTTGTTATTGAAGATTTTAATTTTTTCAACCTGTACCTGTCAGGTTTGACATTATTACAGAATTAAGCAACGGTTTTGCTTTCAGTAAAATGTCTAATTGCCACACAGTGGAGCAGCAACACAACAGCAGGCTGGGAGACCAGGGTACTAAAAATAGCTTTAGAGTGTACTAATAAAGAGCAACCAGGTCTGCGGTCTCCTAATACCCCAGAGAACACTGCAGCAAGCAGACTGATATGCGTGTGGCTGTGTTTCGATTTTGGAAAGCATCTAAAGAAGATTGCGTGTTTAACCTAGGAATCAAAATAGTTCTGAGGGAAGCATGAGTGAAAAAATAAAACCAAAAAATGAGATGAAAACTGCCTTAATGCAAAAAATATGTTTTGGAATGGCTATCAATGGTGACAAATTTTATTGCTAATGGTAAACTGATGCTGAATAGATTTAAACAGTAAATTTAGTATGCAGTAGTAATTTCAGTGACCATAAGAACAGTTACAGATACTGACAGATGAGGGGGTGTTTGGGTTAGCAGGCTCATTTAGTTTCTCCAGCAGCTAATTGAACCAAGAATCTCATCCATGTTTTTTTTCCAAGAAGCATGGTGAATGCTTCTTAAAAGCTGGTGGTCAGCTTTAACAACATGGCTGGGCAAGTTGTTCCACACTCCCACAGCCCAGTGCTGGGTGGATTCACTTTAGTTCAAAACTAAAAAGATTAAAATATTTTAGCCTGTCAGCGTAGGATCTGCCTTTGAGTAATATCAACTACTTAATGAAAGAATATTAGGCCAGATTTGCTCATTTGGTAGTTTGGACACTAAGCAGATATTAAAGTCTACACTGGCACTTGTTGAAGGAGCTTGGAGTTTAGGTCTCAATCAGTGATTCCTGTTCCAGAATACTTTGTGTAAATATGCATTTCCTATTGTCCACGCTAAATTAATTCCCTTACAGTATTCAATTATGACTTTGTATACATGTTTCACTTCTCAAAGTAGCAAAAGGTGAAGGTATTAATCAAGCTGACCCCAATTGTACTGTATCTCATAGGATTTTATACATTTGGATCAAATCTCATTTCAAACTGATGGTCTAGACTAAAGAGATTTAGTTCCTCTAACCTGTCTGTATATGACAATCCACTGAGACTAGGAATTGTTGTTCTTATTTTAACTCCCTCTAAAGAGGGTTTTGTGATGTGGTGTGGTGACCAAAACCAAACACAATATTCTAAGAGAGATCTTACTAAATGCTTGTAAAGCTTGAGCAAAACTCCCATTGATTTAAATTGTTGGTGTTTTGTTATGCTTTCTGTTTGCTTTTTGATTGTTTTCACAAATGCACCCACAGGGATATACTCATCTCTTCCATGTGCAGGCATGTACAGTACTATCATTGAAATTAATTATGCCTTATACAATTACAATTATAATTATCCCTTATACAATTGTTATTAATTAAGCCCTTCTGGATTTAGCCTTGAGCTAGTACTATGGCTTTGTCTGACATATGGAATGGAGGATTGTTTACCAGTAGCTGTGCTCTCTTGTGTTTAGATGAAGATGTTTTTTTTTATTTTAGGGACACTGTTCTGGTGGCTTACTTATGTCCTGTAGTCTTGGATTTGAGATTGCAGTCTTGGGTTGAGCTCTTGTGCTTCTTTACATTTGTGATGACCCTTTCGTGTTTGATAGTGTTTGCTCATGTAGAGCATCCCACCCAACTCTGCTACTATCTGCATATAAAAGATAAAGCCATAAGCTCCTGTAACCTTCCTGAAAGCATGGGTTCAATTTAATGACAAAGGATTATATGATTATGGTATTATGAAATACTACAATCCGGCAGGACTCCTGTAATTGCTTGAGCTTTCTCATCTGATCTGTGCTGAAGATGTCCTATGGCAAGACAGAAACTGTTCTGAGTTTATTTGAAATTCTCTGTAATTCTCACAGAGTAATTCTCAGGCCAGAATATTGGTGTTTTTTATAACACTGAGTGCTGGAGTGGAAAAGCTGGAATTTGGTAATAACAGGAGTAAGAGGAGAGAGCAAATTATACTACTATAGATATTCATTTAGATCAACAGATTACAGTTCTACTCTTGTCAACAATGTCGCATTCATTCTACAAGTTCACAAAGTGCAGGGAACATATCGTTTTGTTTTAAAATTGGACCTTTTTGCCTGGAATTATTGTTTGCTAGTTGTAGGAAACACACGCGCTTTGTGAAAAGAAAATACAGGCTGATATTCTGGGAAAGTCACAGAATGGAACTCTGGGATCACTGTCCAAATCGCGAGTGTTCTCCCGGGTACTAGAGTCCACTGGAATTGCTCATTCGAAAACAATGCCATGGTGTGTTGAATCACCATCATCAAGATAAAAAAATGAACCTTTTATATTATCATTATTAAGAAGCAATTTGCCTTACAGACAATAAATATGTTAACTACATAAATTTCTAGCATGCCTTTTGTGCATACAGTGCCTTGCAAAATTACTCAGACCTTTGCATTTTTCACATTTTGTTTCTTTACAGCATAGTTTTGACACTTTGAAGTACCAATTAATGTTTCCTATACACACTGATACTATACTCTGTTTGCCAATTATTTGAAAACTCTTAGAATATTGAAATAAACCGAAATATCTAATTGAATCCACTCCACAGCACTTCTTCTGCATTATCTGTATCTAAATTAGTAATTGACATTAACCCTATCATATTCAATGGAAATTTATTTCATCTTGCCTCTTGGGTGCAAAAGATTACGCTAGTTCCTAATTTAACAAACATTGTAATTAGTTTCTGGTTGCAAAAATGTCAGTTCCTTCCCTTCTGCTCCTTTTTGCACATTGTTAATCAATGATGCTGCAGGGCTCTTTAAATGTCATACAAATCCAGTGGGTGAGGTGTTTATAAAGGACTAACAGTATTATGGGTGTGTTGAGTACATATTTAAATAATATTGCAAATAGTGTAGTGTGCAACTCTTAATTACTTAAGATGTCCAAAGAAGTCATTCATCACAGAGAATATGTTCCCAATAATTGAAAGGTAAATCAGGCTTTTTCAGTCTATTCTTTCTATACATTCGTCTCACTAATTTAGTTGAAAAACACAAGTAAATATAGTTTTTTCTTAGGTTCATACATCTGCATACATCTTTAAGGATGTATGCAAATATTTGTGTATTTACTTGAGGGTGTTCAAAATTGTGCCACTAAGGTAATGTTTTTACATACAGTACATAGACAATAGCACTACAGCTCCAGTATTGCTGCATATTTCCGTTTCCAGCCTACAGCCTATAATACATTTCCTTTTCTGCATTATTTATCTGTGCTATTTATATCTTTTCTATGTTGAGTGAAAAGGGATGAAGACTGTTTTTGTATGAGATATATCATTAGAACAGGTCAATTAATGTAGTTATTGTACTTCTGTGGTTTCTATTATAACGCGTTACTTTCAAATTACATAATATGCACAACTTACAAATAGACCAAAAGATATAATCATCATGTTTTTATATGCTGTACAGTACTACACATAGTGTATTGGTTAGATTGTGGAATGATAAGATAGTTTTGGATTTAAAAACACTTTTTAGGACAATGTACTGTGCCCAGATTGATATCTAGTTATACAGTTGGGTTTGCCTGAGCAAAATTTACATAAATAAAAACATATTATCATATGTTGAATAAAAGTATCAGTATTGGCAGTATGGGACAAACAGTATTTTCAGAATTTGCAGCACTAAAAATACCTGCCCTGTCATGGTTTATGTAACAGTTCCTGGGCACTTTCATGATTGCTTCTAAATTGTATGGCTTATAAAGCAAAATGAATCTGTCCCATTTTCAGAGAACAAATGAAAAGCTGAAACCCCTTTAAAAAACTGGAGAGGATTATAGCTTTGTTGGCACAGTGAGATAAATGCCTCATCTCCACTGTGTCTACATTTATAATTCATTTTAGTTTCTGAAGAAAGGCAGCACTTTGACAGATGTAGCCTCTAACCACCAGAAAAGGAAGGCTCCGTGCTTTGATGAGAGAATTATATAGAGCAGAAGAGAGCTTATTGTGAAGATTTGCCTCGGGACAATTCTAGTTATAAAGAGGTGCCAGGGATTCTCAGTGGTTCTTAATTATGGTCACAAACTGGTTAGCAATGTGTATAAATAAACATTTTGATAGCTCATTTCATTAACAGATACTATAGCTAAAGCCAGTATATCCCAAAATAAATGTTTTGGAATATCATAGCTTACCAGACAGTGAACTGATTGAAAATCTTCAATGTAATATATTATATGAAAGATAAATTAGTATCACAGTAATATATGTTCAGTTCAACTCTGCTGTACAAATTAAAGTATCCAAATATCGTTTTGTCAGATATTCTCACAATTTACACCCTGAAATACCTTTCTGGCACAGCCCTGATGTGTTGCCCCACCTGTGTGCCTCCTTTTTGCACAAACAGACGCACTGCACAGCACATCAGGGGAAGGAGAGAGAAATTACTTCATCAATTCAATTAAGCAATGAAAAGTAATGCAAATGTTTCTACATTAGAATCAGCCGACATTTAAATGCATTATGTTGAGGAATTTCTGTTTTGAATTGCTCTGTTTGATGCAGTCGGCATTTACACTTAGAAAAAAAAAGGATCTTGTGCTAAAAAGCTTTATGATACAGCTTTCTTACAAATAACAAACAGTTTACACAACTAACTAACTAGAGTTAAATAATTCATGATTGTCTGTCTTGGTTGCAGTTTTGGCATCAACTACTTGGAAGGTACAGCAGACCACTAATTGCTGTTTAACACTTGCAGAATTTAAAGGCACATAAAAACTTAACACTCTTAAAACAAGCAAAAGCACCTGGTATGCATCACCCTACCCACAAACGTTCATGACAAGTGGTGGCCACAAGTTATTATAATAGTCTCGGTGGACATGTCTTCACTAGCAAAACAATTTCCAAACCAGTGTCCTAGTATGGTGACTTTGTACATTTTGCCATCCTGAAGATGTTAAAGTGAGCTCCTGACTCCATGGTCATTAAAGATGCCAGGCACTGTTTGAAAGCGAAAGGGTGTTAACCCTGGTCTCCTAGTTAAATCCCACTCTGGCCTCTGTCCAGTCTGGCCTCACTAAAGGTCTTCTCACTCCCCCTGACCTGCTGTGCAGTGGGGCTGCTGCTGCAGAATGGCTGCTCTGTCACCCAGGTGAAGCTGCACTGCAGTGGGGGGATAAACTGTGTCCACATGGGATTTTTTGTGGGATGAAAAGTTCTAAATAAGGCAAGGAAATATTATCTGTTCTGTCAATGTTGTTTTTTAAAAGAAATTCAATGAACTGGAAAGTCTACTGTGAACAAATTGGAATACTTGTGGAGCATGTATATGGCCATGTTTTCCCCTTTGTGGGCCCACAATGCAAATATGCGATCACCTGTTAAAAGCTGAAGTCGGATCACGTATGTGTATCACGGCAGACAGGGGACAGGGTGGACGCTGAGGTTGTTATTAATAATATAATAAAAAAGAAAGCCATCGTTAACGCCTTAAAATCTGCTTTAGTTTAGTCCAGTACATTTGTACCACAGTGTCAAAATGTCCAAAAAACCTTTATTGGTATAACACAGCAATACCAGATGTGCTGAAACATTTCACATATGGCTTTGGTACATGTGAATGTGTTCATATTCATCATAAATGTGCTGTCGGAACAAGTGAAAGCGAGGAAATTTTAACATCCCTTGTCATGTCAGAGAGGGCACATCACGCACAGTCTTTTACATGTAATCAGACATTTGTACATGTCACAGTGATTTTGTGGAATTTGTGGACTTCAGATACACTATTCATACCCTGAAGTCCAAATGAATGCATTAGTGTCTTAAACATTTTGTTTACATGTGTATATGTAACCCACACATAGATTTATGTGGCTTTTATATACTGTACATATGCATGTGCAGATATGTACCTCCAGTGTATGAAGAACAACATAACAACTACTGTATCAAGCATCCTAATTCATTTAAAATCAAAACCCAGTAACATAATATCAGTCACAGTTTTCCCCCACTTCATTTTCCTATTTATACAACTTCCTCTAGGTATTCAAGTATGACAGCACTGTAATTTAGCCAAGAGAAAATGTCTCCAGTTTTCTGCGTCTCCCTACAGCTCCCCCGGGATTTAAATTTGGGATTGTGGTCTCAGTGCTGGAGTTCCACGCCCCGTGATGGCCAGGTGTGTCAGTCGGAAGCTCCGCCTTACTTTACCTTACATGGCTAGTGTAGGGAGACGTGATTGACAGCGGGCAGCAGCTGCTGGGCTGCCGAGACATGGCGGAGCTTGCAGTTTTGCTGGGGAGCTCTTAGAGAGTTGCGTTACTTTGTATCGGTTCCGTCGGCGAATTAAGGCAAAAAGACCGACCGAAAAGGGCGAAGGCGGTTGCAGCTGTTTATGATGAACGACGTTAGGAAAACGGGAAAAATGTAGGAGTTTTAGGAGCAGGGTAAAAACATGTACTGCTGTTTCTTAGTGCAGTCAACAGCCTTAGGCAACAAATATGGCTACTTGTGTCTCTTTCAATTTGTGATGAAAAGCTGCTCAACTCAGCCATTCATTAGCATGGCTGCGGTGCCGATTTCCTAAAACTGACCACCAAGAAGAAGTTCCTGCGGTATCGTTTTGGCGGTTTTGAGGAATTTAGCCGAGGTAAACCTTACCGGACGAAGCAAACAGAAATGGAACCTAAGCACAAAGAGTTGTTAGATCAATGCCACCAGAACTTATTGGAGTCCATTACAGATGCAGACAGTCTCGTGGAGTTGCTGGGCAAGGCTGGTACCCTCAGCCAGCTGGAGAAGTACGAACTGGACAATAACTGTTCTTCGAGCTCGGAGAAGGTGGACCTTCTGCTGAAGATGCTGATGAATAAGGAAAGGGACCATTTCCCAGACCTGTGTGTAGCTCTGGAAAAGACACACCCTCACCTGTGTTCCGCACTCTTCATAAACGGCGGAGGACCTCTGGACCATTCTTCGGGTAAGGGTTGTCTTTTTCTATCAGAAGAGAGAGAAGTGGGCTGCCCTCCTCACCGTGCGAAAGATCCGTATCTCAAAGCTACAAATGCGCACAAAACTGCTAGTCACGCAGTCGTTAGCTTTAAGGGGTCAGCTAAAAATGTTTCGTTGCAATTATTTTTTTGGCCAAAACATTAAATTGCCATACGTGAACATTTTAAACACGGTGGGCGGTGTGGTTTGAATTATCTTCTCGTTTTTATCATTGTTTTGCTGGATGATTTCGTTGCCCACACTAGAGATTGTTGGGATGTGTTTTCTCCCATCATTTTCTGAATGAGTCGTAATGGCAAACGTATAATGCTCACCAGCTCTGTGCCAAGCATGCTATAGAAGTTTGATGTAAGACGTGGTTGTTAAAAATACTTTTTTTGCAGAGGTTTTTGGGATCTTTCCGCTGCGGTGACGTGCTGTATGATATTACACAATATAAAAATTAGAAAGCGGTGGAGAAATAGTAAACATATTCAATTAAAGAGAAGTGCTGCCTTCAAATTAATCGTATATTATGGAAGGAGAATCGTGCACACGTGACCAAGGACACCGCTTTCTCTGGAAACAAACCTGCGTTTTCTCGGTGCTTAGACCATATGACTGGGTTTGCTTTAACAAAAGTTCTCTGCAGTTTATGGAACAGCTGCATAAAAAAAAATCTCTTAACATTGTCCGATTCATTTCGATAAAATTGTGACTGACATTTTCTATTTGTGAACAACGATAATAAACAGCATTTTCAAGGTTCAGCTTCAGGATAATACAGAAAAGATAGAGTCGTATTTCCTCTGTCCTTGATTCCCCACGGTTTGTAATACTGTTACTAACATGAAGTAAGAATCCATGTACGTTTTCCTGGGAGCTAATAAATTTCCAGAACGAAAACAACGTCAGCTGGTTTGGAGTGACACTATTTCACAAGCTTTCCTCAGTCCTCCTATTGGATTGTTCATATAAATATTCACATCCAAAGCCCTGTAGCCCTGACTAGATCCCTACGATTTCTTCGGTCACCTTGTTCAGAAGACGTTCATATTCCTCATGAATGTGCAGTCGGTACAAGTGAAAGTGAGGAAAAGTAACGTTCGCTGTAAAATTTGTCATCCTTTTCCATGTCATCAACTGTTTTTATGGCATGGTGTGATGTAGAGTCTTTTACATTTAATCAGACCTTAGTATACAGTGATTTTGTGGAGGTTATGGAATTCGGTATAAATGAATACGAAAGCGTCTTAACCTTTTTGTTTAGTTATGTAATTATGGAGTAAATTTATGAAACAGATTTGATCTTTAGAATAAATGATGTTAAGATATACTGTACTGAGCCTTGCCAGTTTTTACCCTGGCAGTAAATTTGTTTTGTACTTATAGCAATAATTCAAATCTATGCAGTGGACTTAATTGCAATGTTTTGTTTGAGGGTGGTCTATGAGTTACGAAACTGCAGTTCACCAGCCAGTTCCTTTGGGTTTCCAAGTGTAAACATGATAGTTTTTTTCATGCTTCAAGTTTAGTTCCACTAAGATGCTCTTTTTTCATAGTACAGCACACATATCCTATTCTTATTTAAGAGCTGTGAGTGTCAGGGAAATGTAAACCTTTCAAACATTAAGTCAGTGCAAACTGAATAAAGACTATTTCTCATAGCAGTGCAAATTTAAAATGTTTTTTTCAGTATAAATCATAAGCTTGTGCATGTAAGATTAAAGTAAAAGCAGATTTTCATACCTTAGGCAATACTTCACTGTTTTACTTCAGGTTCTCTGGTGTTCTAAATACCTGTCATTAGAAAAAAATACCAGATAATTTGTAGAAATTTCCTTAAGGTTTTTGAAAGCAGTAATATTAACAGCTTTGTAATGTTACAGAATCTAAACTTTTTAGTGTAACATAATCTAAAATTTGGTACATAAGAAGCAAAATTTGAATACAATCAATCTTTTGACATCCATTTCCTTTCTGTAATACTGATGGTTTGCACCTATTTGCACATACGGTATTGTGCTGTGAATGTCTCTAATTACAGATTAACATTTACCAGGATGTTCTTTAGCCAAGTTGCTGATATGGCTGTGTACTGCAACCACAGAGTGACCACAGCATACTGGTCACTACGGCAACCAGAGACCACCACGGTACCTCAAGGTTTTGGTACTTTGATTGAAGTCTGTCCTCAACAATATAATGTTGATTTTTTTTGTGGTGTGTGTTTGCCAAACAAGAGCCTGTCTCTTGTATTTTAAAATCTGATACCCAAAAATTAAGGTACACTTGTGAGACTTTGCACAGACCAGATGAGTGGCGGCTTTCCAGGGTGCAGTGTTAACAATGTTTTTCGTGCCTTCTGAGTGTAATTCAGTTTACGCTGTGAAAGTACTGCAGGTCTGTGGCACTCTCCATCATTGGTTTTAGATTGCAGGGTTTACATTTTAAATAGATATGTTCATTTTCTGTATGTTAGGCATTGTCGTTGTAGCCTTGTTTATTTAAGAGCTGTGTGTTTTTGACATAAAGGCTAACATTTTGTAGTACGATACTTAATGTTTAAAATGTGACAGATTTTTGTTTTGAAACATTAAAATGGGATAGTTTTGTGCCATAGTTTGTGCAATACTGTCAATCACTTCTTATCCTCCTGGTGTAAATGAGTTTGTTTGCCACAAGATTCTTTATCAGATGTGATCAGGCAGAATGGTACTGTTATTTGTTGAGCAAGCAAATAACATCATGAGTGGATTGTGTTTAAAGCCTTTTGATGATGCTGGTGGAATTCTGAATAATATTGACGTTTTTCTGGAATTGACATACTAGAGATTAGACATCCATTTTGCTCCGAAGTCAATGCTTGAAGTTTTAGGCATGAGTGATACCGTTCTCTTTTAACGTAGCTGAACTGGGACTGAGCAGAACTGTCATCGGGAGAGCACGGTCTAGTGCATAGTATGTTGTAAAGAGCTCTGCTGAACAGAGGTGTTTCCTGAGATACTCATATTCTCTTCTAGTGCAATCCAGAATTCAAATTCATCTGCAGCTCTTTTATCGTGCTCCCATGAAAACCTGTTCTCCAGGCTGCTAAGATCTTGTAAGGGAAATGTTCTATGCAATGAGTGAAGTTAACCTGAGAATTGATATAAAAACTTAATTCTGCTCTTGCTCTTTAAATGGAAATGCTTTTTTTCCCCAACATTACTTTGAGATGTTATATAAGCTTCATGGTGGGTTAAAACGTTTTGCTTTAATTTTGTGCAGGCAAATAGTTGTCACGTTAGGTATGCAGTCAGCATGTGTCAATCTAGTCATTTAGCTATGATTAAGTGGGGTGGAAATTAACAGAAAAGTTGGTTAATGTAATTGGTAATAAAATGAGTGACACAGTAACTGAATTATCAGCAGTTTAAGCCCCTTGAATCCCATTACACTGTAGACTGGGATAATTCAATGAGCCCAGAGCGACATTAATCAAAGGTGATATTGGGTCTGTACCTTTTTTTCCATATGGGAATGTTCCACATTTCTTAGGATACTAATTATATAAAAAATGAGGAATCTCCTGTCCGATTATGGTGTCAGACTCAGTGTTTGATGGCAGAGGTGTTTGTCAGGGGTTTCTGTCATGGACCCAGTCCTTAGAGGGGGGGATGTCTTATGGATTTGCTAAGGGAGGAGAACTTCACCCTCCATTAATGTAGACAACATATTTAGTATTGTCTGCCTGTGTTTATACATGCATGAGATTTGAGCAAGAAGCTGCAAATAGACAAATGGAGGTAAATTCGATGCCAAAACATTTTTGCTTTTGAGGTTTTTAGACCTGCAGGAATGTGAGACCTTGGCATTGGAGTGGTAGCTGGCTCTGAGCATCTGAAAATGGCATTTAAAAAAACCCTAAACCCCCCTTTGCCTCAGAGCACGGCCACTGTATTTCTTCAGAAAAGGGTAACCAGCAAAGCTGGGCTTTCACTTCTGCACTGAAGGATCAATGATTTTCTCTTTGTAAACAGACTGAAAGTGGTATGCTAAATTAAAAGGGAAACAGTCAATGAGTGGTGGTCTAAGTGCTATAGTGTTCGGTCATGGTCCTCCATTAATTCAGGAGAAAAGTCAATAAACTTTTAGCCATAAAGTGTCTCTGTCCCATTTTTATGACAGGTCTGTTAGTGTCATTTCAATGATTTTTCATTGGTTTAATTCTTTTTGTTGCAAGTTCAATAAAATCCAAGATTAAATGGAGCCCCACACTTCACAGGAGAGTGTGAGTGCACTGAAGAGCCGCGAGGGTTAAGCATGTGATGGGTGACGAGCACTGTCCTGTTATTAAGCCGGATGAGAAGAGCAATTCATGAGCCAAAATGACAGCAATGTCCTCCTCGGCGACGCAGTCCTTTCAGCCCCCACCCTCTCCAGACACGCTTTGCTCATGACTTTGCTAATAAATGTAATATCTTGTAAAGGCATATTGAGTTTTGCAAGCTACAATATATATAAATTAAAATTCATGTATGATGTAACTCAGAATGCTGGAGAGGACATTTTGACCATTTAATTGGAAGTAACGCAAAACCATTCTCATTTTTCAAGACAGTTGAGGAGCTGCAAGACCTAAACTATAATACAGTTTTGTTAGGCAGGATAAGAGAAATTAAACTACAGTTTGGAAGTACTTGTTTGTTCCCCAATGTGTGCCACCTATGTTTTTTTTTTTCAATTCTGGCAATATTCTCTCTGGCCCCACAGGGCATATATTTCTCCTCTCTCCTGGGAGAGAATCCTGTCATGATTAGGAGGTATTCTTGTTACTTCCTAGCTTTCTCATTTTTGCCTCTCGGTAAACATTGTGATTATCCCCTTAGTAACTGCAAAACGTGCTGTGTAGTCTTATATTGACACAGAGTCAAAAATATACAGGTCTGTAGTTATACTGAGAGCCTTTAAACATAGTGGTAAAAGTATCTGGCCTGTTGAATATAGTGCAGAATAGATATGAGAATACAAGCATAGTGGAAACCACATGGTACATATTGTTCCAAGAAGAATAGCTATATACACAAGGGGTCAAAATTGTTGTAAAAATAGGCTATTTGCTTAAGCAGTTTTAGCCCAAATTACCTAGGCTGACTAGGTATAATTAACTGGTTAAATACATAATAGGTGAAATGTAATATATTAAGAAAAATACAAAATGCTTCTTTCAGCAGGTTGTTGAGTTAAGGTTTCCTCCTTCTGCTTTAATGTAGTCGGAGATCCTTGATGAGATTAAATCCTAAGGGTTTGCTATTGTGGTGCATCTGTTCTGATTTCTCTTGATGAATCTTTTTGTTATCCTACCAATTTTCAGAACATCCATTCTGACAGTTTTTTACATTTATTAATGTTCAAATACTACTAACTTGTATATGATGGTGAGCTTGCAAAAATTTCTAGGACATCTTCAGTATAGCAGATCTTTCTGTATGTTCTGTAAAAGGATGTGATGCACTCTACTGGCTAATAAGCATTAGAGGTAAATGTCATTTGCATCATTCACCCTGGTAATGAAAGCAATTATTTTTTTCTGTGCTTTTTTCCTTACCTAGCATGAACACTGCCTCTCCTTCCAAAGTCCAGGTGTTCACAGTTTCTGCGTCGTACTGTATGCAAATAATCCGATGAGCTTGCCAGGAGGCAGGGCATGTTGAGAAATCTTGGTTTACCTTAAATGTCATTAAGACTTCCCCCTGTATTGTCCCTTTTCAGGTGATTTTCAAAGGCTCTCAGTTTGTTTCCTGTTCTTTTTCTTGGCAAATCTTTTATTGTTTTTATTTGATCATTAGCACATTTTACAGTTTGGTTCCAAAAGGTACAGAAGTGTTTTCTACTTATAAAACAATGACAAAAGAGAACTGAGGAAGACAAACATTTTAGGCCGGAGGCAGAAGTTAGCAAGTGAGAGTCTGTTCAGAAATAGTTAAACACATTGACGGACTGATGTTTTTCTCCATTCAAGATAAATCAGTGATTGTGCTGGGCAAATCCAGAGTATCTTTTCTTTGGAAATAAACTTGGGTAAAATTAGCACTCCTAGATCAAATCTGAAAATTAATTTGTTACATCAATAGCAGGTGTGAATGACAGATTCCTACCTTTTTGTGAACATGGAGGAATTAACTGCAGCAGCAGGCACTGCAGAAGCACTCATCACTGACCTGCTTAAGCTTCACCCTGATACTGAGTGCTGTTGTCAAATCCTAATTGGAGACATCCCAGAGTCTATGGGCTTAGGTGTCGTGTAATTAATAAAGCTCATTTGGAAGTCTTGGGTGACTTATCTGCCATGAGAAGCATTTATTCCGCTATTATGTTGAATAGGTTTGCAGGCACTTTCACATTTCCATGAAGCTTACATCAGAACACAGCCGTTTCCTCAGGAGAAAATGCAAATTGTATTCAAAGATGAACAGGAAGGAGGGCGATTTATGAATATACCCAGGTACTCTATTTTAATTTTCCTGTATTTTGTTTGGGAAGAGTGCCTTCATTTTTTCTTCTGGGTCTTTGCTGCTGATATTTTTTTAAATGTCTGTAGTCTGAACATCATGGTTCATGAACAGTGCTTGTCTGGCATCATGGTTACTTTTTAAAGCACAATTATCAAACATGCTTGAAAATGTTTAATGTTTCTCACTGCTCAGGAGTGTAATTGTGTCTCAGCACTCGTTTAAAGACAGTACTGGCTGGAGCAGAAGTGATGGCTTCTGAGTGCTGAGTACTGATACTTTTCAAGACAGACCACAACTGAGAGGGGGGAAAAAAGGTGAAATCCGGAAGCAGTTTATTTAATTCTGCTTCATGTCAGGTAATTCCAAATTCTTAAGCTTATGAGGCTTAATTGAAATTTCATTAGCTGAATTATAGATTTTCTACTATGATTAAGAACAGCCTGCACTAGTTTTTATTTGTGAGGGAGGTTGCATACTATTGGTGAATAATTCACTGCACATTTCAGACAGCATTAATATGAAGACCTTATACTACTAAATATTTACTTAGGCAAATCATAAACTAATATTTAAAAACACTGATTTTGCCTTTAAATTTGCTTTCTTGAATTAAGTGGCGATACAAGTTTTCTTTAGGAATTGTCTGAACGTTTTTTTTTCTTTTGTCTTTGCTTTCTGTACCCTGAGATAAAAATACTGGTTCTATTTGTCTGAGTGCACAGTTTTGAGGTGTGGCAGAGAAAATAAGACTGTTTTGAAACGCTGTCAGTAGTATGGTGCTGTACCGGGCTTAATCGGAAGCCCTCTAGAATATGTTTTTGCAGGAAAATGTTTTCCAATAAATTCAATAACTGCGTGATTTGTGTTCCGAAGTGCTGTTTCACCTGTGATTGCTTTCCTGTGAAAGTAACTGCGGCCTGAAGACGGCTGACGCAGCTGCAGCTCTGGAAACATGACTCGGGATTGGGCAGAGGTTTAAAATTACACCATTCCGTCACTGGTGTCGCACATTGTTTGTGAATATGTCACACTTAGCTGATTCTTCAGAGAGCTGATATTTTCAGATGAAAATACTGTAGTAATAGTAGGAAACCTCCTGAATTGACTACAGTGTCTTCACGCAGTGCATGTTAAAAACAGTAGATCTTGAAACCATATACAGTATGATGCTTTCACGTTCTCGGCTAGAGGTGGCAAAAGTCAGTCCCTTTATTTTGTAGTTTACTGCAATTTCTATCTTCTATAGTACCTTATAGTAGATACACTTTCAGAATGTATGGTGGTTTCTTTGCCTTCCTCATAGGTAGAGCTACCATGCTAAAGCACTCTGCTTTGGTTTTAAATGCAGCGTAGAAACAGGTCTTGCACAAAGTGCCGGACTAAGTAGTTCACTGGTAGTTAAGATGCAGAAATGTTCAAATATTCAGTTTTTATTGTTCAGATTTCCGCTCTGTTAAGTGTTTCTCTTTATTTTTTGGAGTGTGGGGAAAGTATTCCTCACTTTTTCTCTTTCCTGGGTGAAACAGCTCGGCTGGCAGAATTGCTCTGTGGGCGAATGGAGAGCGAATGTCTGCTCCATGCCTTGGGCAGCGTGTGGCACGAGCATCCCGGATAGAGAGTGGGCATCGGGCAGACAGCAGGGTCTGCAGCAGCGCTCCCATGCCTCTCTTCTTTCCTGCGCCATGTGCACACCCAGCAGGCGAGCAGGACCAGGGTGGGCTGGAAAGGTGTTTCCTAGTCATCAGGAAAACTTTCCTGGATTCTTTTTGTGTTTGTCAATGAAACCGATAAAATTGACTAGACCGAGCGAACGAACATAAAGACAAAAAAGTTTCTAATTAAGGGTACCAATGGATTATATTTTGTTTTTCTAATTTAATGTAGCACACTCACCACCGGCAGCGCTATAAGCAGTTAAGCCACCATTTAAGAACTGTTAGCTTTAGTAAAAAATCCATCCTTACTTTAATGATTAAAATCAGTGTTTTGCTTTACTTGGCACACATTGTATCACTTGACTTGGGCATTAGTTTTGGTGTCATTCATATTTCCAAGTTTTCCTAAGGCACATTCGTTGTGTATTCATATTTCACAGATGAGAAGAGGTACTTGTCTAGTAGCCTTCCCTGAAGGATGTTCTCCAGTCAAGATCAGCCCAGCTATAGGCCCACAGTCTACATATCTGTGATTTCTTGGCTCTGTCATCTTTACTGCTTTTGTCTCTGAACTATGTAAGGTGGAAAATCAATATTGATTTCTGCTGCTTGGAGCTATGAAATGGGCATGGGTTTCCATAAGTATCATACTAGATGCAATTGTTTTGCTCGTCTGTTAAAGATACAGCACTGAGCATCTGGCCAGTCATGCTGGATGCTGGAAATAATCTGGAACAAGGATCCAGATATTGTGCTTTAACCTCTAGCAGCACAGCAGTGAAGGAGGGGAAAACGGTTGATTCTGCCTGCTGTTTGATTGCACTGAAAGTTCAAGGGAAACAGAAAATTCGTAATTGTTTTAGAGATCAAAAACTTGGCTATTTCAAGATGAAAATATCTGTCCTTTAACTTTAAAGACAAACAGTTCGTTGGAAGATACTATGAAGTGTAAGTAAACCTGAACAAGGGGTTTGGTTACAAAGGATATCCTTCCTTAAATTTCATTTTGATACATTATATTTTGCCAATACAGTAGCTATAAGTGATGATAACCTTGCAGTGTTTCTGGCAATGTGTTAAAATGTAGTACGCACTTCATTTGTTGATTTTTCTACTGGCTAATAAGTTTTTTTTTTTTACTGTTCATAAATCCTGAAGTTTTATTTCAGCTACTTATGTCTTAATTCTCCGAAGAAAATACTTCTGCTGTATCTATGAAACACTTTCTGGATGGTGATGCTAATGTGATGCAAAATCATTCATGATTTTTAATCTCTCTGATTTGGATGAGCTTTTAGGCTTCACTGCATTCCATATTAGGTAATCACTTGTATAACTGTGGTTCCCGCACATTTTGAACATCAAAGGCTTCAGACAAATCTGAGCTGACTGCTTTAAGAAGCAAGTCTAGTGCCTTCTAAAGGCTGTGCACTTCTCTCATGTTAATGAGGATCCGGCTACTGGTACCTCACCTGAGCTGTAACTCTTTTCAGTTGCCATCAAGCCATTCAACTAGGGTAACTCTACACTAGTTTGTTATTTGCTCTTAAGGTCACAATGAGCTGATCTGCACTTTACTACTGGGCCAACTGGTTCCTTTACGGCACAGCGAAAAAGAAGGCCTGGGCAGAAACAGAAGGCCTTTGTTTTAGGCTTGGCTGTCCAAACTGCGCTGTCAGCAGCTCGCTCTGTTTATGGACTGTGGAGGCTGTCAACTAGTGTCCCAGTGGATGTGAACCAGATAAACCCACTGGTGAGAATAATGAGTTATGTACAGATTGACAGTGTGTAAGATGAAGCTCTCTGAATTGTTTTTCATTTCCCTTGGTCTGCCTTGCTCACTGCTGAATGTGTATCGGTTTCTTAGGCTACAAATTTTTGAATTCTTCAAAAATGTTCCGGCTGACTTTGAAGAGATGTCAGGTGCTTATTGATGAATGTTTCTATTGAAGCAAAAAAGCGACAACGTTTTGCACAAGTAAAGAGTTTCTGTGTGCTTTGCAATCTGCTACACTTGAATTACAGTTCTCTTCTGATTTTGAGAAAAGCAAAATAGTGAAATTTGAATAGGGCCATACATTGTTAGAAAAGATTAGCAATGCATCTTGATTTGAATTTCTTCATCATTTCTCCCTTGTTTTTTCCAGCACCTTTTAGTCAACCCAGAACTAGTTTAAATCTAAGAAAAATGGACCTGCACTTGCATAGATAAATGTCTGCCATTTACTCCATTGTTTATTTTCCCACAGCTGTGATGAATAAGCTGAATACAGTCTCGCTGTATTGCCAGCTGCCGTGGTTTTTGAGATAAACTGTAGAAAGAGTTATTTTGTCTTAGGTTCTTGCTGTTGCTGGGTGGTTGTGAGTAAAAATTGGGCTCATGGGTTTTGCAACTGGAATGATTTAATGAACGTGGCCTCTTCAGAGCAGCAGAGATCGGTATTTGGCAGCAGTGGACACTGTTGGGTTAGAAACAGAAGCACTCTCGCATGTTGGCTGGAGCACACGTCTGCAGCCCTGCAACTCGACCTGCCTTGCGAGAAACATGCTGGGGGAGAATGTTGTGTATGAAGAGGAGCTTGGCCATACTGAGGGCTGTCAGTCAGGCAAGAATTATTGCTTCTGATTCATGTCACTATAATACAGTAATTAAAGGCTAAAACCTTGAGCCACCTACATATAGTATGGAGACTTGAGAGTGTGTTTTCAGGCATGCAAGGCTGATGTTTCCATGCTACTTTGTTGCTTTTTCCCCATCTTGACTTCTTCCCAAGTCTGACCCTTACTCCTAAACATAGCTCTGCTGTTGCCCTTGCCTTTGCTGTTATCAGTTGTCCAGTGTTGAGGTTTCTCCAAATGAAAAGGCTCTTGGGAATATCAGCCTTAAGGATTAACAGAATGTCTGTGGCATGCCCGCCAGGTACTGATGAGTTGTTGTACCCTCGATTTTTATGGTTGGACTCCATACATGATGTATACCGATAATGTATTCTAATGTGGTATTGTTCTATTATTTCTAATAACATTTATGTACATCTGTGTGGTCCTTGTCATATGAAAAGGCTCAACATGAGTCTTTTTATAGCTTTGCTTGATCCTTTTGTTACTGTATATTTTTGCAGTTGGAAAACATTTTTCTTCAGAATATAATATTTGCCTTACACAGCTGAATGTTGCATCTATAAAATTCATTACATGCAATTCATTTTATCTGAATTCTTTATAATCCTGTGCAGCGAAGCATTTCTGTCAGTGGAGAATATCAGAGTAGAGAGCTATTAAATCTGTTTCTGGTGTCTGTTCTTACACAACTACATGCTCCGGATTTGCTAAAGTATCAGACACATTCTGTTTCAGAGAAATCTCTCGTGATAAATCCTTGTAGATGAGCAAGCAGAGATTAACCAACAACTGGAATTTTTCTATGTTCTGTGGCTGTTAAGTGTACGTTTGCAGAGGATCTAAAAATATAAGTTTTTTACTCCTCTATTCCCCCAGACACATATTAATAAGGCATCAATCTACATAAGCATTACAGAATGAATCTGTCCTTAGCTGGGTGATGTTAGCTGTTATTGGGCATAACATGAATAGGTATCTCCGGTACATTGTTTCCTCATGAGCAAATAGTCCGTCTTTTCTGTGCACTTTCCTTCTCAGCTCTCAGCTCACCTCCTGCAAAACCATTGATGAAAAGGTTGTGAACCTTTTACATCCAGGTTGTGGTAGCAGCACCTCCCAGGATACTCTCATTGCTGATTTCCGTCCCTGGTCTCGGTACTGCTAAAAATGCCCACAGAAGTGGTGGTTGTTGGAGACTTTATTCTGCAGAGCATAGCAACCAAGATCATCGGGGGAGCCCGAGTCGGCATGCTGTCTCTCTCTATGATATGCTGGCCAATATCATGCATGTAGTCAATGTGCTCCTAAATAAGGCAAGCGATGGCTCTAGTTGTGTTAACTACGTAAGCACATTTTCCATCATTAACTACATACAACACCTTGACAACAAACTGAAAAACGGGACCAAATTCGTGGTTTCCTCAGGAATCCTACCATCACTGGCCATTGACACGGAACACATGGATGAGGACCTCTTGTGTGTAAGAAGACTTCAGCATTCTTGGACATTGCAGTTAATTAACTGGAAAACAGAAGGGTATAAGTTATCTTGGTGCAAGGATCCAGAGAGAATTTCAGAGTTGTTCCAACTAGAAAGAATATGTGGAAAAGCTGAAAGAAAATCCAAATTGTAGATGCCTGAGAAAAAGTCAAAAAGAGGGTGGAAGGTAAAAACAAAGGAGCAAGTGCTTTTACCTTACATCTGGAATTATGAGAAGCAAAGTGCATGTGATGGAAACATCATAATTGCCTGCTAATTTGGAGGCAGTTGGAATGAGATGAATGTAGCACTAGAGGATACACACTGTCCTGGAGAGACAGGAAAAATAGAAGAGGGGGAGGAGTAGCACTATATATCATAAAGAGTTTCATTTCAGGAACGTAGCCTGGAACAATCCATATGGGTAAGACTTGTAAATAACTTTGTGAAGGTTTGTGTAAAATAATTGATTTTAGAAAGAAATGTTCTATTCCTATGGTCCATGTAACTGTTAATGGAACCGATATTGGGAAAAACTAATATACATACCTTGGCACTAGTATCGATTTTAAATTGACTTCTGTCGCTAATAAGATGTAACAAAGGTTGTATTTTTAAGGAAGTTGAGGCGTTTTAATGCATCAAGTTTACGCTTTTTATGAGTTTTATGAGACTGTTGGCAAGATTACCGGCACGTCCTTGAGCTCAATAACATGTCTAACAGAGCAACATTCATTTTGCGCATCAAATCTTACATGGCCTCTCTTATTCACTCTTAATAGAGTATACTCTCCTACCCCTTGGGAGGATGTACCAGATCCCCTGTATAAAATCTTTGAGAGCATTTCCTTCCTTTAAACCTAAAAACATTCAATTGCTGAATAAGGAAAAAATGTGTGCGGGTAGGGGTCTTATTATTATTATTATTATTATTATTATTATTATTATCATTATTGTTGTTTTTAGACTCTTTACAAGCTGATTGCTTGTTTTTAATCTTATTGTACTGGAAGCAAGTAGCTGACTGCTACTTTTGTACTGTATTGTACTATTGTTATGGTTTTATTGTCATGTATGTTGTTTATGAGCTTTGGATATACAAGACCAATTCCCTTAGTGGCAAAAATGGTTAATTCAATATTTCATGCAAAAACCTACAACTGACAGATTTCATTTTAAAAATGTACATCTGTTTTATCTGAATTCTAAAGAATTTCTTTTCTGAATTCTAAAAAGAACATTACTTTTCTAATGTCTGTGCTGTATCGATGCATTTTCTGAGTTTAATTTTGGGAACAAAGCAGGCATGTTTTCCCACTTGAAGTCTAAAAATACATCTCTTTCATTATTAGGCATAAATGTATCAATTGCAATTTGTTTGCGCGGTACAATTTCATATTAAATAAAACACTTGTTTCGGGTAAGAAAAAGGCGTTTGTATTAAGCATGAATGGAGTTTGCAAATTGTTCATAAGATCTGTAAGTACCAGGAGTAGAGAAGAAATAAAGCTTTCATTCTATAAGAAGTGATGGGGTTTTTACAGTATTCTTCATGTCCTCTTTCACAATTTAGTTTTCTTTTAACAAGAACATTAACTACCAAAATTTCAGGGGCTGCTTCAGTGCCTGCGTATCACGCCGACACAGTTCTGACACAGAACTGACACAGTTCAGATTTACCCTTGCTACACTGGCTAATTCCTGGGCCGTCTTCCACAGCCGAAACATTGTGCTTTCTCTCTTCTCTTTTCAGCATGGAATAAACCTTTTACTTGTTCCTTTGCGGCCTACGCATGCTGATGCAGCTATCCACCTGAACGACATTATTAGACTTATGTTTCTTGCACTTGGAGGTATCCTGGGGGTTGAATTTAGACATTGGTACCATACGGATATATGGAGGGGAAAAAAACAGCCAGAACATCTCCCTAGTAGACATTAATTAATCATACATCGGGACTCTTGTCAGAGACGTATTAATAAATTGTCTCGCCAGACTCTCTGCTGTAGATCATTAATTAGTACCTGTTGGGAGTTGTGAAGCTTGCTGCTGGGGATGAAATTCATATTTAACCAGTCCTGTGTATTTAACGAAGCTTGTTTTATAGTAGAATGCCTGAAACATCTATGACATGGTTATTCTAACCGTTTCCTGCTTTTTAACAAAGAGTTGATATGTCATTATGCAGAAAGTTTCTAAAGTTCACATCTCTTATTCAAATGTCAACTTGAAACATTGACTTTTATTTTTTAAATGAAAAAGGAGCTGGATCTACCGTATGTTACTTTTTTTATTTTGTAAGGACTTCAAGTTAAGGCCAAACCAGAGTAGTCAGGATGTGTTCTGTTTCACCTTGCATTTGAAAGCTGAATTTTACTGCTTTTTCTCGACTTGTTGCTGTTAGAGAGGCGGTATCGTTTTCCTCAGTGAGGTGCTTGCATTTCTGTTTGATCGGTCTTTGTTACAGCACTGCACACAACAGATTGCTGCAGAAATATGGGCAGCAGATGTTTTCTTTACAGGTGTAGCAGACCTTTGGGCACGGGGGAGAGAGAATAAATCTTTGGAGGTCCAGAGCCCAGTGGCTGCCTCCCCTCCAGGCAATGATTCTTGTCGTACATGAAAGGCAGGTTAAAGATTGTGATTTAGTCCATAGGTATTTCATGCAGGGTGCCACAGATCAGAACATACTTCATCTGGTCTGAAGTCCAAATAAGTCACTTAGAGTCTGACAGAATTGTGAGCAGTTTTTGTTCATCTGAACATGCCTCCTTCTCTGGCAAGATTGAATTCAAAGAGGACATGGTTTCTAAGTGATCGGGTTATCATGGTTTTTCCAACCTTAACATACAGAAAACAGCTCTGTTTTCTCTTCTAATGACCTGCATTCTAACAGGTTTGAGCTAATGTGGCTTTTTCAGTAACACCTAAGTGAAAGTTATCATATATCTTTTAGTTAGGTTCAGTTGTTTTTGCTTGGAACTCAAAGACTGAATAACAAAGATGCATCTGGTTAACAATGTGGTAAGGGCAGCAGTGCCTGTTTTTAGTCTTTTGTTTTATACTTTTGTTTAGTGTGAAAAGTTTGCGAAATCAGATTATCAGACACGAAGTACAAAAAGAATAAGCTTGTTTAAGATATGTTACAAAAATATTTCATCTCCTCAAATCATGAAACTAATCTGTGATCAGGAATGTGTAGAAGTTAATTATTGCTGCTTTAGAAGAAGGTAGACATCTGAAAATACTATAATATGTTTTACTTAGTGTCCTGCAAGTGAATAACTTAATTAGGGTGTGCTAACAATTTCAGCATATGATTTGAGCTAGATATCACTCAGGTACATTTATTGAAAGAACCATCTAGTGTAGTCGGTGTTACAGAAGGGATGTATAGTCTCGGAGAAAGAGAAGAAAAGAACATGCTGCTTCAGTTAAAGGGAGATTTCTAATATTGCATGAAGAATCCATAAAAGTCAACCACTTCTTTGCATCATTATTAATTCTGTGCTGCTGTCTTTTGTTAAACATTTGAACCCCTGCAGTTCTGCATTACACAAGGGTGCTTTGTCACCAGTGATCTTTTAAAATGTGTTGACACTTGAACAAACCACACCCAGTAGGAAAGTCCTGTTTGCTGACTGTTGACAGGGCTACATGTTCTGCCCCTTGTGTGCTCCCTGTCCTGGGAGTCTTTTGTTTGCCAGTTTACATGTGTGGGGGTAATTCTTCTTGCTGTAGGTGTAGTTGCAATGTGACTGGGTCTTTACTGGTGTACTGTAGGGCACCATGTACGCAGTGACCTGCTCCAATGCTGTTGAGGAGCTGGGGTTTTGTAACCCTGGGAAGTCATTCACAGTTAAGTGAAATTCTGTAAGAAAGAAATGCTGCAAGTCATATGTTTTTTATAAATTGTATGGATTCGAGACCTTGCACTACAGTTCTTTTTCTTGCCAATTGAATAGCATTTGAAACTGTGAAGACCAGGCTGTGACAATATTTAAAACAGTCTCTTGGCCAGTATGGTTTTGTTTTGTTGGCAGACACGTGTCCATAAATGTAGAGGAATGATGTTTTTTTGTTATAGGTAATTGTGAATTTTCCCCAAACTTAAAGGCATTGAAGCAAATATGTCTTGATTTACAGATTTAAAAATCTGCTTTCTATCCCAGATCTTTTTTTTACTTCCAGTCCAAACCCACATAGAAATTCATTTTTTGCAATCCATTCTAATGGAAGTCTGTTCGGTTGCTGTCGGCTTAAGAATTAATTAAGCTCCATGAGCTAATTAAAGGCGGCCAAACAGATCAAATGGTTGAGCTGGCCGATGAGAGAGGCCCTGTGGGCTGTGTGATCACTGCAGTGCTTGGTACTGTATCGGTGCTAGTCTGCACCACATCTCTTGCAGTTTTGTGGCTGTGAAAGCCACATCCCTTTTGTCTGTTTGCATTTAACAAAGTAAACATTGCTGAAGCGATTATTGATTATTGAACTTCGAGGCTAACAAAGCCAAGCAAAGTACATTTTGCAGTGTCCTGAATCATGACTATAAATAGGCAAATTTTAGTTCCACATGAGTTCAGTGGTCTGTTTCTAGTTAGCACTGTTTGGCAACCGTATCCTGCATCCCAAATTGCCAGAAGCAAGAATGTATAAATTCACATGCAAAATTCTGAGAGTGATTATCTAATGAAGATTGCACTCTTTCCTGTTTGACTTTTAATGTTCATGTTGGAAACAGAAAAGTAATATCTTGTTGTATTGTGCTTTAGGCACAATCGGGGGGGGGGGGGCACAAGGCACAAGGCAAACTAATGACTAATTTCAACTACATATACAATCAGCCTGGATATTTTTGGTACTTTCTGCGGCAGAAACCACTCATTTTTAACACTCATTTTCTGCCTTTGGAATTTTTTTATTGGGCAGCTGAAGCACAGGGTTCTAGAGGCATGTGTTGTCTAAAGTTGGAGAGCTAATAGTTCAGGATGGTTGAACAGAAGTCCAATTCATTGGCTCCCATGACCCTTATAGGCCACTTTAGCTGTAAGTACAGAAAACTGAGTTATTAGGCAGTGTAGTGCTCTTTTGCTTTTGCTGTGTAATGGATTGGAATAAAAATGTGCTTGCTTACAAATTCAGCACTTGGAATAAGGTTTGCATCTGACACGACTGTCTTGTGGTTTTGTTTTATTACTTTGCTAAGGCCCCTTAAAATGTACAGGTGTAACTGCACTGCAGGGAAGTGTAATTTTGAGCTCATTACACAAGTCGGGGTTTGAATACATTTGTAAGGCCTCGTACAACTTACATTTAACAGTACGAAGACCTTAAAATCCAGTAACAGCAGTAGCGTGATGACAGAAGTATTATCAAACTTAATTCTTCAGGTTTCACCAATTATTTCCTTTCTAGTTGTATTTGTAGTTGATGGTTAGAGCCGGACTGCCATGGGGCTCAGGAGAGTGCCTTCTGTTTTTATTCTCCAGCTCCTTCCCAGCCTCATCCTTAAAAGGGGGCACGAGTAAAAAAATATTTTATTTAAATAGTGCACTTGTGAGATCAGAAATACTTTCAAGTTTTCTTGAAGTGATAGTGATGTGTTTGATGTGGTTGCTGGTATGGTGAGTCTACAGGATGTGGTAAGAGGATTTATTTGACATCAAAAGGATAAGCTTACTCATGCAACAGCTTCCTGTGTTAGTGGGTAACTACTGCGAGAGTGAAAATCACAGAACTGACTGAAGTCTTGGAAGGTATTGGATTGTGTAGTGATCTGTTGCACGTGTGTTTTAAAACCTGACATTTCCCTTCCGTGGGTTCTCTTGTCAGGTATTTAATTTGTGCCTGTGTCATTTTGTTCTCTGTGCTGAATGTTTTATGTTGTCTGAATGATATTGGCAAGTTTGCAAAAGAAGTATCATTTATCCAAAAATCATATCTTATCATGCACGCTTGTCATTTAGAAAGAAGATAATCAGTAGTTTTTAAAAAGACATCCAGCTGGGGTATTCCAGTTTTCTCTCGGTGTAAAAGCCAACTACAGTAGCTGTTAGCCTTGTCGCTCCTATTTCATCATTTTTCTAGGGTGACTGTAGAAAAAGCAACAGCACCAAAACAGACTTGTTATAGTCGATGCTGGTGATAAATGAAGAGCTGGACTCTGTGTGCTATTTAGACAATGATCAGACTTCTGGAGAACTGTATACACTGCTTGGTCATGTGACTTACAAGAAGCAGTGAGTGGCTGAACCTTGCTCATTGTGACAGTGTCTGGTCAAACAGACTCATGGGAAACTGCAGGCAGACAGAACAAAGAATGCCTGATGCATGGGATGCCTCTGTTCCTGAGGCGCACTGGTCTTTCTTTCAGTGGTCTGATGGAAAGGGGACTTTGTAAGCTGGGCCAGTTCCAGTTTTAATCAAACAGCCCAGTCCCCCGCAGCAAGTGGGAGCACTGCCAGAGTTGGTTTGATTTAGTGTACAGAGATGTGTGTAAACAGAATCATTTGTCAGGCTCTCCATTTAGCCCGAGCGCTAGGTCCTACATCAGGGACAGAGGTTGCTGACAAAAAGTTGAATCAGCTGTGCTGCCCACAGCAAAGCGGACACTAATTAATACAGAAAAACAGCAGGGTTTTGGGATGTGTGTGATTTTTAGAATGTGAATGACATTTGAAAGAGCTTTGAATTCTTCCGTCGCCTTTAACTTGGGAAGGAGAGATAAAATTAGAACCTAAAGGTTTCCCAAGTTTCTTAAGCTCATAGTAAAACGGGCTGTGGAATTTTAAATTAGATGTGATGTACTTGGTGTTCTGTTGTAGATTAACCCTTAACAACACTACAGATTTTTAGTACACTTCAAAGGAGTTCAAGCACAGCAGTAGTGCATTTTGATATTATACTTCACATGTAATACTGGTAGCATATCAACCAACATATTTGGATCCGTTTCTGTCTGGTTTACTCAAACTATTGAATCATAACCCTACCATCCAGTAAATCTTAAAAGTAATCAGCATTCATGCTGACTTTGAAACAGATACTGTAATTTCATCTGCAGCAAATCACTTGTCATCATACAGTAGGTAAACCTTATTTAGTGCATAACAACAGTCACACTGCAAGGGCTCTTTTTACAGTCTTAATCTATTCTTAGTAAAAGCAGAGCTCATGGCCTTGCTGTGACCTTTGATTGCCATGACCCATGTGGTACAGGCCTTACTGCAGCCTCTCCAGTCTCCTCCAGAGTAGTGCGTTTCTGTGCAGCGTTTTTATTTTATAAACTGGTATGTGTAAACTTTCTCCTCATGCGTATCTGTACCCGAAGCTCAGTTTAAGATTTCTGCACTTGCTGTGAATTGTTATATTCAATCCTGTATATTGAAACGTTAACTTTGAGTGTCTTTTAAAAAATGTAAAAAATGAATCGAATTGGCCTACATGGAAAACGAGAATTAGCCTCGATTGCCTTTCTGTGTTGTTGATTTCTGATTTAGTATTCACCGTTCTTGTTTTTATTTTGCATAGGTGTTCCAAAAGTATGGAATGAAAGTCCTTCATCTTGCATGCTAAGATACTGTATGTTCATCCAAACCTACATTGTTTTTGAATCTGTTTGACATCTAACAATTGTTTTTTGTCAATGTAAGTAGAGTGTGCTAGTGATAATTTAACAACAGTTTCATAATTTTCCGGTGTGCCACATTTAAGCATCTGGCTTAAATGGCCTAAATAAACTTGAAGATTATCTGTGAGTAGTCTGTTTCTGTTTTCATTGCTTATTACGTTGTCACTGCAGTAAATACTGTAGTGTGAAATTCAAATGCAGCGATTACTTGGTGGCTGTCTCTCTTTTTAATAGAGGTTTTCCAGTTTCAATACTTTTAAAAAAAAAAGTATTAAGGAATGCTTAGATATATCTTTTCTGATATTTTTGAGCTCTTGAGCATGATGTGAAGAAGTGTATATATAGTCCCATGAAAACATGATTTTCTCTATTGCAGATTTTTGACACTGCATGTTTTCAGGTCTTCATCCAAAATCTAATATTAGTAAACAAATAACACATTTTTTAAAACTTATTGCATTTATTTAATGAACAAAGTAATCCAACACCAACTGGCATTGTGTGAAAAAGTAAAGTTAAATCAACCCAATTAAAGGGATAATTTCAAGTCAGCTGATTGAACACAGCCAGGCTTGATTACAGCCAGCCCTGCTCAATATAAACCTCAATTATTATGACCCTTACCATCAGAGTCAAGTTGTCAGCACAAAGATTCAACCAGCACATTGTGCCACGATCAAAGAAAATTCCTGAAGAGATCAGAAAAAAAGTTGTTTATTTATCAGTCTGGAAAGGGTTGCAAAGCCATTTCTAAGGCTGTGGGACTCCACTGAACCACAGTGAGAGCCATAATCTCCAAATGGAGAACACTTGGAACAGTAGTGAATCTTCCCAGGAGTGGCCAGCCTGCCAAAATTTCTCCAAGGGTACAGCATAAAATCATCCAGGAAGTCACAAAGGATCCTAAAAAAACATCCAATGAACTGCAGGCTTCTCTTGCCTCAGCTATGGTCAGTATTCATGACTCCATAATCAGAAAGAGATTGGGCAAAAATGGGCTTCGTGGGAGAGTGGTAAGGCAGAAACCACTGCTAACCAAGAAGAACATAAATGCTCAACTCGCATTTGCCAAGAAGCACCTGGATGACCCCCAAGCCTTTTGGGATAATGTTCTATGGACAGATGAGTCAAAAGTGGAACTTTTTGGACAACATGGGTCCCATTATGGCGTAAAGCAAAACCACCGCATTCCAGCAGTGAAACATGGTGGTGGTAGTGTGATGGTGTGGGGATGCTTTGCTGCCTCAGGACCTGGATGACTTGCCGTAATTGAAGGAACCATGAATTCTGCTCTGGATCGGAAAATTCTTGAGAATGTCCAGTCATCTGTCCGGGAGCTGAAGCTGAAGCATAGTTGGGTCATGCAGCAAGACTATGATCCAAAACACAAAGCAAATCCACATCAGAATGCCTGAAAAGACGTTTTGGAGTGGCCAAGTCAAAATCCAGACCTAAACAGCAGCGGAGACGCTGTGGCAGGACCTGAAACAAGCACGTTTCTGAATTAAAGCTGTTCTGCACGGAGGAATGGGCTAAAATTCCTCCACAGCGATGTGAAAGGCTCATATTGAATTATAGGGAGCGCTTGGTTGCAGGCATTGCAGTTAAAGGTGGCACAGCCAGTTATTAAGTGTAAGGGGGCAATTTTTCACACTGGGGATGTGGGTGTTGGATAACTTTGTTTATTAAATAAATTAAATAATCATAATACAAAAGTGTTATTTGTTCACGCAGGCTCCCTTTATCTAATATTAGATTTTGTCTAAAGATCTGAAAACATCCAGTGTGACAAATATGCAATAATAGAGGACATTTTTATTTTCTTCATTTCAAATAAAAGTTACATTTTATTTTTTTCACCCCTCAGTTCCACGTAACTTCTGGCAGTTATCTGGTATGTGTTTTCCAGCATTTCGCCTTTGTGCGACTTCTCATCATGCCTGCCTCACACTCCAAAAAAGAAGCACAAGTAGAGGTTGTGCACCATCGCCCTCGCAAACATCAGACCGAGGCTGGCCCTCAGCAGATAACCCAGGCGGTGCAGCCCAGTGGTGACAAAGTCATTAGAAACTGCACTTCACTCACATTTGTACTTACTTACCACCACTTTTCCAGAGGAGATCACTTCACTTCTGGAAGAACTGCTATCATCCATTTCTGCCTTCAAATCAGCAACCTAAAGGCAGAATGAATGTCTCTAGAAAAGGCCGCTAATAGTCATCATCGGTACCCATCACCGGTACATCGGTAGAGGTACATGAACTTTGTGAAGAGGTGACTAAAGTCATTGCAAAATGCATCCATTTAGAGAGGAGGATGAAGTGTGAAAACATTGCAAAGAATCAAGGGGATCCACGTCTCACTGGCTGTATTGCTTGCTTTTTAGCGGAGGTTCTCGGCCTGCAGGAAACTCCTCTGCTGGACAGAGCACACAGATATGTCCAGCCCCAACCCTGTGACGGGGGAGAGGCCAGACAGATGTGTCAGCTACAAAAAATGTCTCTGACAAAGACAATTAACCTTTTTATGGTTCATAATGGGTATAGTAATAAATGTTGGGGTAACCCAGACACCCCCCGTGGGCAACAGGTTTCAAAAAGTGCAAACTATTGTTGTAAGTTGAGTCAGTGTAGTTTATACTATAGTCTGGGTTTCAGAAGGCTTTGCTCTCCAGAAATCAAGTTTCCTACAGCAGGTTTACTGTGATCAGTAAGCTATTAAAGATACTCTGCCCTGTTTTCAGAATCGAACTTCAGATGATGAGGTGTCATCTTGATTATAGAAATAGTTCTGTACTTCAAAAAAGGGCCTGACGACATTTATCCAAAAGAAAAATAGAATTCCTCCACTATGGTATTATTGTAACTCCTGTGCAGCTGTTGCCAATTTTTAAATACCTGTTCTTAGAACTATTCACTGTAGTTTGCTAATTTCACCTGAGGAATTGTGATTCCCTGTTGGCGCCCTGAGACTTACAGCACAGAATATCAGCGTGCGTATCAAGCCTTTCCTTTTGGATGTGTCTGTGATATCAATTCACAAGTCTTTAATTTAAGGTCAACTGAAATACCTGTCTGAAGCTGGGTATGTTAATCCCAGCACATCATCCTTGATGTTCCTTAAATCTGGCTGCAGTACTAAATACTTTACTGCTTTTTTCATAACTGTAGACCGTCAGATGAAGTGTTATCTTTTGGCAGTCAGCATTAGAATATATTTGTTTCATTATAATAGACAACTGAACAGAATAAATTTTAACATTGAAATTTTTTTTGCTGATTGTCCTTGGTGAATTTTAGGTTGTGCGTTGGATTGCATTGTTGATGACATTTTATATTACAGAGAAAAATATTAAAACATCTGTTTCAATTTATCTGTGGAAAAAAAACGCATTAAAAGATTTTTTAACAGCAAGATCTAATGCATTGTATTAATGTGATTGCTCAAACTGAATCATTTTATTTGCCTTCTGTTTTCATGCTCTTTAGTTTGTTTTTTTTAACCATAATTCTGGAGCAGTTTTACCAAGAAAAGTAATAAGTAAAAAAAAAAAAGAAAAATAACTCCATCATGTGTCAGAGAAGACAGAAGCATCTTCCTTTTTAAAAACCTCTCGCTACTTCTGTGTGGGCCCATTAATCCTCTTCTCATCTTTAATGTCTCCATGTTAATTAATCTTTTCCCAGTCAGCCCCAAAGGGTATAATTTGTGTTTTGGGAGAAACCTTTCAAGTAAAAGAAATGGAAATGTTTTTTTTCCTATTGTGCAATGGGCTGAATAGAATAATTCTGAAAGGCAAATGTTTGAGGCGGCTTCATGCGATTCAAGAGAACTTAAATAAAAATGGGATTCATTGCTCAAACATTCCCTGTCTTTATATGCATAATGAGTCCAATGTGGCAGAATTTGCATAAATATGGTGCATGTCAAATGTATATAATTAAAACAATTGCTACAATACTTTAAACTGATTCATGTAAAAGTTAGCAAATTAATATAAATGTGTGACAGTGCTGACTCCAGCTTGTCGTTTATTACTGCATGTAATGGAGGACGACCGGTTTTATTTCTTCATATTATATGGGAACTATAGACAGTTGCTTTGTACAAATGTATTGCGATTATGTTTTAAATACAGCTCAATACAGTATTTCTGAATATTTTTCTGCTCTTTTATCTTCCGCTTGCAGGGTCCACCTACAGTGTGTTGTCTACAATGCCATCAGACTCGGAGAGTAGCAGCTCTCTCAGCAGCATAGGTGAGTTCTGACCACAGGAACGTGCTCCTTGTACGAGTCCATTAACTACAGTCTGCTGAGATTTATGCCTGTGTGCCAATATTGTAGCTTTGTATTGACTTGGGCTTTTGTATTTGTAATGTAAGTATAATGTAGTTTCTCTTGCTTTGCTTTTCATGTTCACGCTATTAAGAATATATTTTGTGTTTCATATCAAACTCATATAGAAGTGTCTGAACCCAGTATCCTTGACGTTCTCTCTTAGGTGGGGTGTGGTAGACATGAGGACTTTGTTAAAGTATTCTTTTCATTTCTGTTACATTCCATTCTTGTATTTTTACATGAACTCGAGGACACAAGCTGGAACCGGCATTTAAAACAGAACAGGAGCCCCACTACTTTATGCAAAGGGTTATGGAACTAGCTTGCCATGTTGTTGAAGCTGATTCCCTGTTTTTTATTTCAAGAAATGGCGGGATGAGATCCTGGAATCAATTAGCCATTAATTGCCAAATGGGCTAGTTGGGCAGAATGGCCTCCTCCACTTTGTAACCATTCTTGTGTTCTCAGTGTTGTTAACGGAGAGCAGTTAGCTGTTTGAGAAGTGGCAGTACAATGCATTTTCCATCTCGATGTTTATATCAGCAGTTTCAGTGTAAGCAGGAAGATGATAAAATTAGAGGTTGATAGTAAAATATTATGTAAAATGCACAACAGAGATAAACAAATGGTAAATATTATGTAAGAAGCACAACAAAGAAGTTTAGAATTTGAAAAAACTGTATTTGGGTATCCAGTTCAGTTGCTTAAATCTGTATTTGTAGATTTGTTAAAAGGGATAAAGACTGTCTTCACTGCTGAAGTGCTTAAAAAGTCATTTTATTGTTTTGCTCCATTGTATACATCACCTTTAAATAAATTAGTGTACATAACTGTGGCTAATATAATCTGATTCTGACACCCTCAGAATTCATAGTATTGTAAATAAAATGCACACCGAAGAAGGCTTCAGAGTCGAAACCTTGTGTCTCTTTTCTTTTCCTTTCAGAATGGACTAAACCTTTACCTGTTCCTAAAATGCATGATGCACAGGCCGTTTTTAATTTATTTCACGATAGTGTGTTATAAATTATTTTTGCATGTCAAATAACCATAGATGCAGAGTCCAAGCATTTGGTTTGCAAATGTGTTTTTTTAACTGTGAAAGATTACTAGTATCAGTCCATCTGTCTGTTTTAAAGTAAATACGCCACAAGTTAATGAAACAGTGAGGGCACTCACTGTACATTTTTGAAAAGAGGAGTGCTCACCTGGAGGCATGCCAGGAGAGGTGACCTGCATACTGATTGCTTTCTGGAGTTTGATGGGGGTGGGATGGAAAGCCATTATTACATAAAGCCATTGAAGACTCCAGTTTGCCAGAAACGTGGGTGATTCTGACAGATTGAGTTTGTCTGCCTGTGCTCTGCAGGTGAAGAAGTGGAAGGTGCGAGGACAGTAGAAAAGAAACCAGGCACTCTGTGTACAGCACTTGACCCTTAAGGACGCACATAAAGAGATGGCTTTGACAGACCCTGGGGTTCAGAAAAGGGAAGCTGCTTTGTGTTATATCTTTCAGTGCAGCAAATGCTCAGCTACAAGGAAAGGAATAGTTTACATTAAAGGCGATGCATACAAAGAAAGTAAAACATTTGACTTCAATGTGAAAGTTCCCCATTACAGAAAATTTGAATAACACCTATTTTTTAAGAAGCAAGAACACATGCTTGTGCTGCATGTTCAGTGATCTTCTTCATAGTGATCCTCTGAAGCCGGGCAACGGCCCGTGTGCTGAACCTTGACGTGACGTCAGCCCCCTCCAAACCCCAGAGAGTGTAAAACTCATGCCAGTGTTTAGGCATGGAGGTTTAGCGTGCACCGAGCTCACAAGTAACCAGGGTTGAATCCCAGCAGGAGCAAGGAGAGCTGCTATTCTAATTTTAGGTATCTTTGACACCATGCTCTGAAATCCTGAATTCTAAAAATGTCTGTAAAACTACTTATAAATACATTCTGGGGAGGAAATACCATAAAATATTAAGACTAGCAACACCAATACCTTTTGAAATTCATCTGTATCCGTGTGAAAGCTGTACTACTGTTATGATACAGAAGCATGCCACAGAACATTGTGAATACTTCCTGGAAGAAATCCAGGGGCCAGAAACAATAGGGAATGAAAATGTTTGGGCAAATTAAGAGCGGAGAAGGAGAGAGGGAGAGAGAGGTCAAAGACAATGGCACTGGAAAGATCACAGCCTTTGGGAAAGGGAGCATCATGGCAGAGCTAGAAACATTGGGCATGGACATGTGGGAGTCTATGAGACAGGGCTATAGATGGTTAAAAGACAACAAAATACATGCATGGTCAGTAGCCTGTGGTGCAAACAAATTGCATCACATGGTATAAAAAAGGTTTAGGCAAGTCAACAAGTAAATTGAATAGTCAGAGGGATTACATCTGATAATAATGGAATTATTTGGAAAATATGTAAAAGGCCTATGAATCCAACATTATTACTTCACTGTTCTCATTGCCAAAAATATTTGCTGCTTAATTATTTGTCTGGAGCATTTTTCCTCGCTGCCACTAGCGGCTTCTGCCTCTTCTTCAGTTTGATTTCAGCTGAAGGCTTGTGCTGTTGGGCAGATGTTTCTGAAGGTAAAGCTAATTTTTTAATCTGCATCACTGTCGATGAAATCCAAGATTAGAGAAAAGCCCGGTCACACACCTGGCAGATGGCATTTAATGTACACAAGTGCAGAGTCTTACATGCAGGTAGAAAAAACAAAGGCAGTGGGAAACACAAGAGCATGAAAAAAATGGTGTTCATTTTGACTTTTTCTAAAGCCTTCTAGACAGCAGGTGAAGCAATAAAAAGGTAAACAATGTTAGGATATACAGTTAAAAACATATAATTAAAATTGGAGCATGTTATGTTAAAATTAGACAAAGATACTAGAGCGATCCACTAGTAATGCCTTATTTAGAGTATTACGTACAATTTTGATTACCACATTACTAAAAAGATACAAACCCCAATGAATTCCTGGTCTCAGGGAAATGTCTTAATTTGACAGACTAAAATAATTGAATTCAGTCTTCAACAGAGAAGGACACAAGCACATCTGATTCTAGTAGTCAAGTGACAAACAACCCATTCGATTAAATAGAAACCGCAGGTCAGTGCTTGTAAAACTGAGGAGAAGACGCACTTCTTAACTTAGTGTTGTGGGAGTATGGAACAAGCATCTTTTGTTGAAACCGGGACCCTGACTTCTTTTAAGAAATAGGTAGGTGAAAGATCCTGGTGTCATTTTCTACTCCCCGCCAAGTGAAGGGCCTCCCCTCGATTGCAGTGTTTGTTCTTGTATTCCTAAAAGCTCTGCCTCAGCTGCAGCCATGATTCTTCAACTCTGCCTGGTCCGGCTGGTTCCCGTGCCCTGCACTTAATACAATAAATGCTTTTAGATGAAAAGGTGGTCTGTGCAATGAAAATTCAAGATTTCCTTTTGTGAGATGGCTTAGGACTGTGGTTCCCAACTCCAGGTCTCATCTAGAGACCAGGGGGCTTTCCTTTCATTTCTTCTGCTAGTCAATTGGAAACTTTGAGTTAAGCTCAGTTTAAGTGCACCGGCTCATCCCTTCTTCACTGCCTCCAGGTCTTGACAATTCACCTTCAAGATCCAAGGTTGAGAGTCAGGACTCCCATGGCATGTAAGAATAGGTTGCAGCGCCAGTGGAAATTCAGAGTGGCAGTGAATGAACGGGTTTCAGGTGCCCGTTTTGTACCCACGTCTGGTCTGAATCACAGCAGAGAGAGATGCTGTCAGAAGGGGTGGAAGACGGCGCTTCACCTCTTGCGCCTCGTGGGCTGAGCGTGTGACGTGTGTTTGCTCCTGCAGGGACGACCGGTAAGGCCTCGTCCCCTCCGCCAGCACTGGTCGACAACCGGCAGATGAGCGAAAAGCTGGACACCATCCTGTTCCAGCTGCGCCAGGTGACTCGGGAGCGCGACGAGCTGCGCAAGCGCCTTGCCCTCTCGTCTCCTGGCACCACATTCGACGACTGTCGGTAGGCCTCTCGTCGGGAGGGCCGTTCTGCGCCTTTAAGACTAAAGAGTCACTCGGCCTGCCTCGGTGAAAATGAGCGGCCAGTTCTCGCGCTGCGTTTCTCCACAGCGCAGGCCAGCAAGCGCACGTTGTCTTGTTTAATCGCAGTGAGAGTGCAGCGGACGTGTCCAGTGCCCCAGTGTTCTGGGACATCTAGCTCCGTCTTCAAGCTTGCGGAATTTAATTTTACAGATATTTTTCCTTTTGGTCCTGCTCTGATTGTTAGTGTCAGTCTAACAAGTCAAGCCAGGACACTTTTCATTTCCAAACAGATGCAAATATGTTTTTTTTTTTTTATTGCTGAGCAGTTTATAAAAAGCTTTACTGCATATGCTGGGAGTCTTTGCTTGTTTATGCAAAGGACTGGCAGTCCATATTATGGACATACATATAATGTGACCCGTTGTAATACCCACTGAAAGAGTTTTGCCTCATATTTCCAATGATGTATGCATCTGGCCTGAAGACATGTTACAATAAAGTAAATGACTTTTAACTCCCTGAATTGTTAAGTGTTAGTTATGGGTAGTGATTCAGTCTTCACCAAGTTTCTTTTGCTGTTGATGTGTTATCTTCTGCATTACTACACAAATGAATGCTTCTCCCTGGAATCTGAGAACATTTTTATAGAAGGGTTCCTGTTCTGATACTGCTTCTTGTCAGGCCAAATTCCAAACCAAGCCATGATTACGAGCATCTGAAGATCCAGTGTGTGAAGGTCATGGCAGACCTGCAGTCACTACAGAATCAGCACACTAAGACACTGAAGAGATGTGAAGAGGCAGTGAAAGAGGCAGATTTCTACCAGTAAGTACAATCACTATTTTATACTTCTTTCTGATGTTAAACATACATTTCTGGGTAAATTGTGCTGAGCTCTCACAGCAGGAAGTCTGACTTCTCTGTGTTGGTCTGCGTCTAAATGTGTGCAGCAAATGGCAGCATCTTTTTTTTTGCAAACAAATTGCCTGCTTTTCTGCTAGAATCACCCCAGACAAATTTGAAATGTTGTACTGCAGGCCATTTTTACACAATACAATAAAATGGATATTCTCAAGTGACAGTGTACCTTTTTTGGTTTCCTGCTGGGGAAAAAAAGATTGGTTAAATGTGAAAATAAGTTATAAAGAAAAGATGTTGTGTTTGTTGGCATGTCCCTTTTTAAAAGTATGCTAATGGCAACATGATCTGTTCAGTGTGAGATCTCCTTATTTTGAATTTATAAGTTAAGAATAGTTTTAGCATCATAATGGTTTTTCTTAAACTAAACACAGACTTGCTTGCATAAAATAGTGTTGTCATAATATCACATGAGCCTATTTTGTCACTCTGATGCTAAAAGCTCTTCTGTAGCAAATTGCCTTTTATTTCAACTGCTATTAAATATTTTGATATATAGTTTTATCCTTTGCTGTTCCTTCACCTAACGGTGACTGAAACTCGACATATTGCCTAGCTCAGCAACTCAGAGGCTGTTGCTTTTAATTTATTAGCTACACTGGAAAAAAAATAAGAAGACTTTTCAGAGTGCACAATGAAATTGCCAGACCAGTGCATAATACCCAGCAGTAGTTTGTAACCGAATAAAGCATGTCAACTCTGCTTCTGAAGAGCCAAATGCCTCTTGGGTCTGCGGTTTTCTGTAAAACAGTGCTGCATCCCCAGTAAGGATTTAAAATGATCAAACTTCATAAGAAGATCTGTCCCTGAGAGACTAGAGTTTTGCATCACTGCTTTAGATCAGAGAAGGAGGTTTTGGCTGAGTCTTAGAAGCACTGTTCTATCACATCATTACTGCAGGGCCTTAAGTACTGTGGTGCTGTGTAATAATTACCCTAGTTTGAAAATTAAATTAATCAAATTTAAGATGTTGAGACGCAAAAATGTAAACAGTTTTGAAGCTGTGATTGTGATCCCTTACATATCATTGTAAGTTGTTTTTCCTCCTAGAAGAATGAGGACTGTGCCATAGTAAAGCAGTGGGCTCCCAAAAGCTTTCTGACACTTTCTATCTGCACGTTTAAGCAAGGGAAGATAATTGCAACTTTTAAGATGCATAGGATATGTGCCATATAGATTGACCTCTGCTAGATGCCATGAAGAAGATCAAACATTTTGCTTTCATTCATGATTTTTTTCAAACATTTTCCCTACACTTTGGTTACTGGTAGGGTGTCTCTTACATGTTCCTTGCCATGACTTGGGATTACTGTCCTAATCTGTGCTGATGTTCCATTTGCTGCACAGTCTACTGCTGTACTTAACAGACTGTATCAATTATATTTTATGTCTTCACAGAGTTATAGTCACCACACCTGCATTTTCCATTGCCTATTTTGTTCTGAACTGTTTTTGTTTGTATTTAGATTTTCCTTGGTGTTGAGGGTATGTCAGACACAGAATAATCAGTGTGATTCATTTAATGATAGCGCACTGTACTTTCATTTGAGAGAAACTGGCAGCTGGTTGTTAAGCACACAAAAGGAGGCTGGAGAGAGATGAGAGATCATGAAAATATTTAAGCTTCCCCATTAGGGGTTGTCTATAGACTCTTATTTCAGTGTAAACAGTAACTACTTCTGCAACTGTTTTACAGCTGTTGTTTATACCGAGGTATTAAGTAGAAAATAGCCTGATAGTAATCCTTAAGATCTTATTCAGTGTGACTGGATGTCATCCATCTTTTGCTTTTTTGTAAAAGCAATTTCATTAATAATATAAGAAGAATTTCCTCAAGGGTTCTTTAATGGTGGAAAGAGATTCTCTTTTCTCCTTTACTTTGTAAAGGAAGGATGGAGTTATCCTGCTCTTTCAAAATACTGGAGAAAAAAAATCAAAGCAGGCATCCTTACAGAGGTCTACCCACTAAATTCAACCTGTTCTAATTTCACACAGACTAAGTTTGCTCTGATTTTGTATTCTTTTGCTTGTGTATCTCACTGTGATAACACATTACAATATGATCAGCTTTCTGTAAGGGTCATTAAAGAATGGTCTTTTTCGCAATTGTCCAGTGTAGTTAAGTCAAGTGACTGAGAATTTAAAACTTTTAAGTACTGAGAGGCATTAAGAAAGCAACATGTTAATTGGTTCAAGTAATCATATGTCATGTTTTTAATTTGTTACAGTATGCATATGAAACAAGACTTATGTTGTGCGTTTAAGGAATAGATAAATGCACAGTTTATGTGGTAAATAGGTTGGTCTTGGCTATGTGAAGATGTTGCCATGAAGACTTGTCTTGACTGTGTTCATGATTTTTTAAAAAGATTTTTCCATAAACCTGGGTTACTGTTGGAATGCCCATAGCCGGCTGTTCCGGAACATGTTTCCTTGCTTCCTGCCCTTATCCGGGATCCCTGTTTGCAGCACCCTGCACAGCCGCCTCCTGAGCGACCAGTCGCAGCTGAAGGAGGAGGTGGAGGCCATGAAGAGGGAGAGCTCCCAGCTGGTGCGCGAGCACAACCACCTGAAGCAGACCTGCGAGGAGCTGAAGAGGCGGCACGACGAGGACCAGAAGGAGGTGGCAGAAATGCGGCTCCAGCAGCAGCAGGTAGATCTCTCCAGGGCTGCATGTACTGCTGCATGCTGGCCCGTTGGGGGAGTGGGCGCTCCAATACGAAAGAGCGCATCTGAGGAAAAGGGGAAACTGCAGCGCTGTTTTTATATTTTGGGATTGGAATGAATCAGTATTGACGGGTGCATTTAAACCGCAAGAAAAGTAAAATGTACACATTAACTTGTAAAGATAGGATAAGATCAATTTATTAGCCATATACAATTTCTTGCATTAGGAATTCGTCTTTTCTCATACCCCAGCTTGCTCTCCCTGAGACACACAGGCGGGCAGAGAAGCTTGGGGTCAGAGCACAGGGTCAGCCATTGTACAGCGCCCCTGGAGCAGCTGGGGTTAAGGACCTTGCTCAGGGGCCCAACGCAGTAGGATTCCTCTACCGGCCGCAGGATTTGAACCAGCAACCTTCCAGCCACAGGCGCAGATCCTTAGCCGCAGAGCCACTGCTCCTCACATTTATAAAACCTCACATTTACATCACAAAATAGACCATTTCCAGGTATGTGCCATATTCTGCAATTTAGAATGAGGCTGCAAAGCTTCTGATGAAGTGAACCGGCCCTGTTACGTTGTGAACAGGCAGGCTTGTGAATGTACCTCTTTTAATCCAATAGAAATATTGCTCTCGATTTCGAGATGGTTTTGTTAACTCAGCATTTAGAATACGTTGGGACAGGTCTGAGCTGAAATGTCTGCTGTACAACCTGTACTTATTTGCTCGTACATTGCATTACATTAGTCATTACAGTGACTAGTGAGCAAGAAGGGCCACATCATGTAATACTTCATGTGACCTCTTGCTCTTGTCCGTGGTGAGACAGGGGTTCACGATAACATGGCGACTTACAGTGCTTTCACAAAGTTCACGATTTTGTGCTTAATTTAGAATTTGTAGAATGTTGCAATACCATCAATGAATTTATTTTCTTACCGAGATTTAAGAACTGCTCTAAGAAATTGGGATTGCAGTTCCCCCTTCAAATACAGTGAAGTATAAGGGAAGGATGCGAGTTGGCATCTTGGAACAAGAGTTTTCTCATTCACAGAGATTTAATTATTAGATTTACATTTCATTTTTTCCCTACTTATCAGACACTCAAAAGACAAAAACTCCCTATGAGGGCATTTAATTAATATATTGCTCTCTTATTATGGACTGTAATACATATTGGTGATTAATTGTACAGTCCACTTAATATCACATGTAAGGTATTGTCAAAATTACCATGTGCTTGTATTTTCTGTTAATGTCAATTGCTTGTGAAGAAGTGGCCGTGAAATGGTAGTTTTCACTTAATTTCTTTAATTGACCAAACTAAGACCCTATGTTGTTTACAAGCCTCAAAGGCCTTCATTCCACATGGCAGTTAAAACCCTCCTATACCTAAAAAAAAGGGAAGTAGTGCAGAAGTAGGAATATTGTTATTATATGGTGCCTTTCAAAGAGCACAATCTCAAGGCACTTTGCAAGAAAATGGGACAAAGTAAAAATCAGTAGAGATAATTTGTATGCAGACTTATAAAGCCAGTGCATAAAAGTAAGATGTAAGACAGGAATCGAAAGTGCTGAGTGACTTACAAGATGTAGTATGGCTGAAACATGTTGCTCCAAGGCGGTGAATTACAACAGAGAGCACCAGAGAGCACTGTCTCCCAGGACTCAGCCTCGTTTTGGGTATTGACAGAAGGCCAGAGTCCAAAGAACACAAATAACATGTAGGTGTGTAGGGAGCTAACAAAATAACACAAAGTCTTATGTTAAAGGCATAACAAGTGGGCTCTTTACAACGCTTATAGCTCAGCAGAACCGGGTCCAGCATGCTTTCAATCTTAAAGTAATGAAAGGTTGTGCAGTGAGATTATATTGTTTTCCCATGAAGTACTGCAAGTGAAATACTTTTCAGGATAGTAGGGAAATAATCACTGCAATAAGGGTTAATTTAACAATTTATCCCTAACATGCACCATCTTAATTTATTTCTGCTTTTATATTACCCAAACGATGAAGGGAGAAAGTACTACTTTGAAATTAGGACCTTACATGAGTGATATCTGCTTTATTAAGGTGGATATTTATGTTTATTTTAACCAAGACATATCTTAAAAAAATGGATGCTTTTTGGACATTCTCAGATACAATTTGTTACTGTATATACAAGGCCATTTAGCAGTATAGTGAGATCACAATATTTCCTGCATTGAAAAAAAATTAAATACTGACTGAAATTTTCAACACGGAACATTTCAGTATTTTTGAAAAGTTTGCTAAATACAAGACTTCAGTGTGTAAGAGCAGCTGTCTTGGTTTTCAAGTGTGCTAGACCTGCAATAAAAATAGACATTTACTTGGAGAGCGTCTGTGAAAATAGGGGCTCACATTTATTACACTACTGAAGAAGTGCTAAAAGCTGTTCTCATCTGGTCCTCTTCTTTCGGAAGATGCACACTTGCTTTAATTATGCACAAAGAGACGTTAATGGTGTAACACTGAAGTGCAACGTCACCTTTCTGACGTTTAAAGTTTGCCATTTGCCTTAACCTTTTACTTGTGTTTCAGAAAATCTCCTGCTATTTTTCTGTTCTCTCCAGTGGATTCTGTGGAGATAATGACTAATTTGCTGTAGTCTTAATGACACTAAAAGGTTAAGAGAATGATTCAGTCACCCTTCTTTCACCCCTTCATTCAGGGTTCATAGCCTCTATTCAGAGAGAACAAAGCTGTGTGTTTGATTAATGCCTTTAAAGTTCAGAAGAGAACAAGAAAGCTTTGCAGGGGCGAAAGAAAGAGTTGATTTGAACTGTATGTAGCTGTTAGGTTGTCACATTTCCAGGGGGGACTTTGTAAAAGAAGAGTTCATGGGAGGTGGAGGGGGTAGCATACAGAAGGCATCCATAGTCACAGAACAAAGAATCAGTTACTTAAATTAGCTACAGATTGAATCTCTGTAAACCTTGGGATAGAAAGAGGTTTGTGTTATACTGCGACTACTTTTTGTGTCAGACTGTGTTTAAATGCCTGGAGTTTTGAAGTTTGGAGTGCACAAACAATAATATCATTTCGATGGAGATTACAGCTTAGTTGTAAATTTTTTCTTTCAAGCATGTGTGGAGATACTAAATGTTAATTTGATAGCAAGTTTAAAATTGACAGTAGTTTATGTGGTTTAACACAGCAGGCTTTTCCTAGTGCTATAGTACTCTGCTCATATGCTAACTACAAGTACTCTGCATCAGCATGAAACTTCCTTGCTGTGTAAATTGCACATGCTCCCCGTGAAGTTTAGATTGGACTTTAATTTTCTGTTCTTCACATATAAGTCACTTAGTTGCCTAGTTATCTTGAGGATTTACCTACACTATAGTACAGTTTTTAATCTGAAATCTGCTGATTCAAGGCGTTGCCTTCTACTGAACACCAAGCTCTACACAGTGGGTGACAGAGCGCCTTGTGTGCAGCACACTGCACATATCCACCACAGGCTCCATGACTCTAGAAATATTCAAATTTCGGTGAAAGACTTGTTTGTTCATTAAGGACTTTAATGAGTAATTTAGTCCTTTCATTTTCCCATTTTCTTTTGCTTCCATTATGTGTTGCTTGTGCTTTTTCATGTTGGGATGCGCTCATCAATATGATTATTTTAAATAAAACTCCTGACACCTTTATAGGTTTACTCTTATAGCTATGATTCCTGCATATTGACAACCTTCAAGGCTTTATAGGTTTAATTTTAGAATTTTAGGGATTTTAGTGGCGGAAACACAGTAGAACAATATTCCTAATTAGAGACTCTGCTTAATTTACGTTGGGGTTATGCATACTTTATAAGTCAATTTTTTACCTTTCTCAAAATCTGGACTTTGAGAAAAAGAATTGTAGTGCAATATTGCCACCTACTGCTCAAGTTGCATAAAGCAAATTATTTTATAGTTAAAACTACACAAAGGTTAAAAAGAAAGGACTCCAAAATAAATGAAGATGCAGATGTGCATCTCTTTGTTCCAACGTCGTGCCTGAGGAACAGAAACCAGGCTACACAGACAAATGTGATTTCTCCACCTCCAGGTGATGAGAGAGAACGGGTCATCGGAGATTCTCAATAAGCTCTACGACACCGCGATGGACAAGCTGGAAGGCGTGAAGAAAGACTACGATGCCCTGAGAAAACGGTACAACGAGAAGGTGGCCAACCACAACACTGACCTGAGCCGGCTGGAGCAGGTGGAGGAGGAGAACCAGCGGCTGCAGAAACAGGTCGACGCGCTGATGAAGCAAAGGGATGCGGCGATACACTACCAGCAGCAGTATTCGTCTTCGCTGCGAAGGTGGAGTAGCTTGTCACTCTTGGCATGCTTAAACCTTCTTTCTCCACATCCGCCCGTCCTCTGCTAGGGCTGGCTCGACTGCCAGGGTGCCTGGGTACTGATGTACTCCCAGCGCCTTAGTAAGAGCTGTGAAAGATGTGGAGGGGTGATTACAGATCGGCCTCGTGCACAATAGCTTCCACTGATGCCTTTTCATTTTTTTTACCTTTTATTTAGGATGACTGATGTGCAAATCAAAAAGCATTGATATGATAGCATTTGCTTGCAGTTTTAAAATATACAGGATAGACGGCAATACGTATCTGGGAGTGGGTGGTGGAATGCTTTGGCGGACCAGATTAGTCTGCAGTATCCCCATCTCCCTGCCGGTTTGGCAGCGGAGCCTTGCTCAGCTACGCCCTGGCCCGGCCGCAGGGCACAGCTCCCCACTCTTAACCCTTCTCCCCCCTCCAGGTTTGAGGCGGTCCAGCAGGAGCTGAGCAAGGCGGCCGCCCAGAATAAAGAGCTGCAAAGGGAAGTGGAGCGGCTGCAGTCGGAGGCGACGCGCTTTAAGACGCTGCAGCTGAAGGCGGCGAAGGACTGCGAGAAGTACAAGGAGGAGCGGGACTCGGTGTTCAGCGAGTACCGCCTGATCATGAGCGAGAGGGACCAGGTCATCAAGGAGGTGGACAAGCTCCAGACAGAGCTGGAGGTCGCAGAAGCCAAGCTCAAGAACACGTCCTCGGAGAGGAAAGTGGCCAGCGAAGAGATGGAAGCACTTCGACAAGTAAGAGGGCCATTGCACATGGACACCTTTACACTTAGTAAACTCAATAGAAAGCCCCGATTTGATTTCATTTTGCATTGGCATGTTTACATTTTCTTAAAAATATGGCCGTCTGTAATGGGCATCCACAGTGATTGTACTTGAACTGGTACCATAGTTTCTTAATCTTACTTGCATTGTATTTGTAAATTGTATTCTTGATACCAATGCTTTATCCCATGTGTTCTTAGCAAGCCGCCAAAGACCTTAACGCTGTAAGGTGTTTTCTGGCCTTCAGTCATGGCTAAAATTGTGTTCTGTTTGTGTTTAAGGAACTAAATTCCGCATTAGTAGATCGCGATCGAGCAATCTGTGAGAGAAATGAGTTACTGGAGAAATACTGCCATGAAGTTAAGGACAAGGCAGAGGCCCAGAAGGAGCTGAATCAAGCCTGTAAGGACATTGAAACTGTGAAGGAAGAGAGAGACGTGGCCAGGAAAGAGAGGACAGAAGCCATTATCCAGAGAGACCAGCTCCTGCGAGAGTATTATCAGGCTAGACAGGTTGGGCATTCCTTAAAATGCTTTTGAAAGGCATGTTTATGGTGACTTAAATGATCACTCTGACATCTCATTAAACATCTTTTTTCCCCCTAACATCCATCATGTCCATCCTCGTTAGTTTTTCATGGGGAAAACAGAGTTCCGTGGTTTTTTCCGATCCCACACGGGTGGAGAATGTGCTGTTGTTGAATTAGTTCAGCTCTTCTTACATGCACGGCCTCCTCCCGCTGTGTGCTGTCCAGCCAGCTGGCCTCTCCACCACACTACAAGCATCCTCCTCCCAACATGGCCAGTTTTACTCCGCTGCTTGGGGAATCCCAGCAGTAAGACAGTTCAGAATCCAGTGTGGCCCTTCCTGCACTCAGGGTGGCTCTCTTGCAGTCTAGAGCCACTTAAGAGCCTGCCGAATAAGAGCAAAACTAATCTCAAAATATTGTAACTAAACTAATATCAAAAAGTTGTTCTGTGCCACCTCATTTGAACAGGCCTCATACATACTAAGCTGTCCTAGTGCAGCAAAGAGAGATTGTTTTCCATTCATCTTGTCATCTTGTGCTCTATGCACAAATGTCATGGTATTTTCACTGAGAAAATTATTGTTAAAAATAAAATGTTCATTTACTTGTCACTTTTGAACCTGGTTCACTTTTAGGGATGAAGCTGTTCATCTCGCGTGCAGCCTCTTATTGGTTAATTTTTTTTTCTGAGATCTTTCTCCACTGCTGGCACCCGAAAACGCTGTGGTGGGATTAATTTAAAATGCCGTCCTCTGCTGTCTCGGCGATAGCGGTGGACAAAACTTTATTTTGAACACCACGTTCTGTTTATTAAGTTTTTCATTGAAAATACCAGAATAGGCCACTACCAATAACATACATAACCCAGCTGTGTTCTGCTGAACATTGTCAATATGAAGGACACTCCCCTTGGCTCATTCATTTGTTTTGCTGGTGTAAAAAAGTAGAGTTGGCAGCAGCCTCCTCAGAAGACTCTTTCCAATCGGTTTATCTATGAGTACCCCCTTTTTCTCTGCTGACATTCCTGTCTGTCAGTAGCTGGAGCTGACAAGCTGTCTTAACTTTCAAACATTTCCCTCACTGCTGCATCTGAATCAGCTTGCAGACACTGTCAATCACATGCCCCAGCTTTTGGGTTGCAAACTGTAAAGGTTTTGAATGAATTCCTGAGCTGTAAGATGCTTCTTGATCTATAAAAAATCTTTAGAAGATTTGCTTCCTCAATTTAAGCAGCACTGACTCCATCATTCCACCGGGGGTCTCCAGGAGAATGTGTGCTTGTTGATTTTACAGTGAAATCTTTTACTTGTGAATATACAGGGCTACATGAGTGGTTTATGCAAATGTTTCATTATTCTAGTTTGAGGTTAGGGCATGTAATAGTTTGTCAAAATGTTGAACCTGATTAATCTCTTAAGACTGGCTCTCAGTGAGGACTGGAGGACTGAACAACTAATCTTCCCTTTTAAAAGCTTCTCAGTTATTTCTTCTGTCCTAGTGCTGCCACACAACTAGGCTGAAAGGTTTGAAGTTTCTCTTCCAGCTGTAATGACAGCCATGTTTATGATAGAAAAGCTTTAAGAAAAGTTATTTCACCACAGGCAGTCAGAAGCACCCATGTGTTTGCCTTTTCGTTTCAACTTCTTAGAAGCAAGACTCGGCAACATTGGACATGGAGAGAGCTAACAAAGAGATTGAGATGCTGAGGAAGCAGTACGAGGCCATGACCCAGGAGCTGAAGGAAGCGGTGCAGGAGGCAGAAGTGGCCAAGTGCCGGAGGGACTGGGCCTTTCAGGAGAGGGACAAGATAGTAGCGGAAAGAGAGAGTATACGGTAATGCTGACGTGGGGTGCAAAGTGTCCCATCCGTTCTCGGGAATAAAGGATAAGCCATCAGACAGCCTGCATTTATAAAAAGCACACCAGTGGCAATTTACCAAAAATCAATATCCCACCTGACACCATTGCTAATGGCTTTTAAAAATCTAGCTCTTCAACAGATTTTTGTTTGTGACTTCAGTGCTTAAGAACTGAATCTTCCTGAGTGATGATGTGAACTGAATCTTCCTAAAGGGGATGTGACAGAGCGGGACGGATCTCCTTAGCGACAAGTTGTCTTTCCTTTCCCTTGCCCAGGACGCTGTGCGATAACCTGCGAAGGGAGCGAGACAGGGCGGTGAGCGATCTGGCAGAGGCTCTGCGCAATCTTGATGACATGAGGAAGCAGAGGAATGATGCCTTACGGGAGCTCAAGGAGCTGAAGTGGGTCACTGGTTTCTGCAGTGCTTTTTTATTGGCCATACCCCCTCCCCACCACACCACGGAGCCTGAAGATGGCAGCTTATATGTTTTTTGCTTTCCTCTGGTGCCGTTCCTTCCCTCTTTCCCTTTGTCTCGGAAGCAGATTTTGACCTTGGCACTGTTGATGATATAGCTGGATAAGCATCAGCAGTGGCCTTGAGCTCCATCTACTGGTGCAATCGTGTAGAACATTTTAATCAGTGCCATCAGCCTCTCGTCACGTTTCTGCAGATTTTCTCTATTTTGCCTTACATGGTGTTCATCAGTTCTTGAAGAAAGAATAAATAGATTACTGCTTATAAACAGGTCATACAAAGACAAGAATGTGTCGTCTAAATATGCTCATGCTATAATGCCTAGTTGATTTGTCTTCGGTTCATGCATTCAGCACATGGACAAATAGACTTAAGTGAAAAATCAAAGTGCCTAGTGGATTTAGAATTTGTTAATCCTTTAAAATTCCATTCCAAATCTTGAGCATTCTCAACTCTGTTCTTGATATTTTGCGATGCTGCCTTTAGTAACCACACGAAACAACACAAAGATGTCTGGTTTTCTAGGCAAATCCATTTTTTCATTCCGTTTTCATTTGCATTTCTCAGAGAAAAGATGGAGAACCAGTTGGAAAAGGAGGCCCGGTTCCGGCAGTTGATGGCTCACAACTCGCATGATTCAGCAATCGACACAGACTCTTTGGAGTGGGAGACAGAAGTGGTCGAATTTGAGAAAGACAGGGTAATTGTTTTTTCCTTAGTTTTTCTTCAGATGTTCTTGTCTGAGTGCCGTTTTGTACTTCAGTAACAGCAGCACGTGGCTTTGGTGCGCGTTGTGTAATACTACTATGTTTGTTCAACAGGAAGACATGGATTTAAAAGCTCTTGGGTTTGATGTGGCAGAAGGGGTAAATGACCCATACTTGCCTGGAGATTGTGGAATATTTGTGACTAGAGTGGATAAAGGAAGTATTGCAGATGGAAGGTTAAGGTAAATTAACACATTTTCATGTTTAAAAGATACAGTAGATATGCGGGCGAGTGGGTTGAGCCTTTAAGAATCAGGCTTTGATTTTGTTATGCTTTCTGTCCTCAGAGTGAATGATTGGTTACTGAAGATTAACGATGTAGACCTTACTAACAAGGACAGGAAGCAGGTCATCAAAGCCGTGCTTACTGGAGGAGGAGTGATCAACATGGTTGTCCGCAGAAGGAAGTCTTTGGGTGGAAGACTTGTCACTCCTGTACATATTAACCTTGTTGGACACAAAGGTAAATTGTTTCCTTGATTGTGTACTTTGGAAATTGTATTATCATTTCCTGTTATAAGCTGTTTTTTCAAAATACTGTGTGATTCTGTTAATGTTTTAAAATTAATTTCCTGTTGCTAGAAGCTATTTTGCAAAGGCTTTTAAAAAATATATTCTTTATTCATGAGTATGATATGAATATGATCACGTTCCTAATCTCCGTCTATACTTGTGTTTATACAGAAATGTCTGTCTTTGCAGATTGTGGAATTGGCTTGGAAGCTGGTGTTTTTGTGGCTGCTGTTGTACCTGGAAGTGCAGCTGCTAAAGAAGGATCTCTGACTATTGGAGACAGACTCATTGCTGTGAGTCCTGAGCCAGTCGCCTAACCTTACCTTACAGTTTGTGCAGAATATACACTCTTTGAAGTCTGAAATTTCACTTACAATTAACCACCTTTGTGCTTTGGAGCTGTGCAGGGCCGAGGTTAAACAAGAGGGTTTAGCCTTTTCAGGCAGCAGTGTGCTTATACATTGTGTGTATGTCCTATTCGGTTTAGTTGCAGCCCATTTCCGGGGTAGGACAAGGTGTTTAGACAAGAAACCTCAACTTCCACTAACTACATTAGGCATTTGGTCCAGTTAAAAAGAGACCTAGTGTGCGTTGTACATGGAAGTACAATTTAATCACATTTCCTGCACTAAGAGAAAATGATTAATCTAATGTCGGTTTTAGTATTTTTCAAAGTATTTTTTATAGTTGTGGGCTCTTCCCTCTAGCTTGCATACATTTTGTGGTTAATGCAGAGGAAATGAAAACCCATCATGCTTTGGTTCTGCCAACGGTGCTGACCTAATTTTTTCCCCCAGATTAATGGAATTGCACTAGATAACAAATCACTGACTGAGTGTGAAGCTTTGCTACGGAACTGCAGGGATTCTCTGAGTCTTTCGCTCATCAAGGTGAATGATGTTCAACCTGTTGTTTCATAATCACTTAAAATTGGATCCCATGATAATGTGGTCAGAAAAAAATGCAAGGGTCTGAGAATTAAGCCTTTGGCAAGACTGGGAGGGAGCAGAGTGGAAAGGAGACCTATACAGCATCAGTAGCTGATCCAGTTACTGGAAAAATATTATACAGCCTGACTTGTCATTTGCCTTATTTATTTTCCCCTCATGGTTGAATATTAATTTTGGATGTTGTAGAAATATACAAACAAGGCATCTCCCTAGAAGATCCTCAGAACATGTTGCGAAAGGGAAGAAACAGGCAGATGTCTGGGGTCTGGCGTTAAAATATTGTGAGGCTTTAACAACAGTGCAAAATGAATAAAAACAAACTGGATATGCGCATAAGAAGTGAGGTGAAAGGAGGAATGGTTTGGAAAAGGGTTACTGAAGTGTGAAACAAGCTATGCAGGCATGTTGAAGAACCCTGGTTTGTTTCAAGACACAGCTGGATGAGATTCTGGGATCAGTTATGTACTAACAGCTAAGTGAGCAAGATGGGCTGAATGGCCTCCTCCTCTTGTTTGAATCCTTACTTCCGTTATTAAGGGAAAACGAGTGGACAAAAGCAACATGCAGTTCGCATCTTCCTCAAGTCCAAAAATAACTCAGTACCCACCCATCTGAATCCCAAGTTCCTCATGTCATTGTCATTGTCATTGAAACACAGATCAGAGATATCACACAAGCCCATGCCTAGACCATGAATTGCAGAGGCAAATCAGACAAGGGTGGAGAGCACAAATCAGTAATGGATAATATTGGAGAATGTTGCACAGGCCAGTAAGACAGAATGAACACATTAAGACAGAATACACTGTATTGAATACAATTTTACGGCAGTGAGCTGATGTCCGTTTTCCTTCTTCCTCATGTTTGGTCGGCTGATAACCTTCACCTGGGATTCTGGAATCAGGTGAGTCAAGCTTTGTTGTTGTGCTTGCCTGTTTGCGAGCGGTTTATATTTGGAATTTACATTACAGTAAGTCCATGTGGAAGGCACCTCTGTACATCAAGGAGTCATGGTAAAAGACTTGGGAAATTCACCATCTATACAGTTTCATTCATTAATGTAACATCATTTCCTGATATGTTGTTTCTCCTGACCTCTTTGTTGGTGATGGTGGTTTTTATTGTATTGGACTTTCCCCCAGGAGATAATCAAGTTTGAATTGAAAAATAGAACATGACTTCATTTCACACATGTAGTGAAGCAGTGGGAACATGGTTAGTCCACTTCAGGGAAACGTGAAGTATCTATATTTACTATATAGATAACATTTTAAATATTTAAATGTTTCAACAAACTTGGAAAATAAGATGGAAGTAATGATCCATGAGAAAATGGTATGTATTTCGGCCAACATCTATGCACATTAGTAATTAGTAATTAGTAATGCATCCTATGAGCAATCATTACATTTAGTAATGATTGCTCATAGGATAAAGGAAGAGTAAATTTCATGTCTGCTTAATGTCTGCCATCTTTTTAATCCTACTTTATTAGTCGGGAAGATGTTTTGTCTTTAAGAAATGCTTTTTGTAAGCTTGACCATTTCAGTTTTTTTTATCTAGTTCTTCCCACAGAGTTCCTCTGGGCAGAACATATTTGAAAACCTAAGAGACTCGGAGAAAACCTCCAATTGCAGGGTTCACTCATCTGAGCTGCATGTGCGGAATAGCAGAAACTTGAAACATAACAGCTCAACCCAAACGGACATTTTCAACCCAGAGGGTGTGGAAGGGAAGAAGGACCGGAGTGACTCGGAGGACGGCTCTTTTTGCAGTCAGAAACCGTTTTCCACGGGCTCTCTGCACACGGGCTCTCAGCGGACTGTGGAGCACAGCCCGGGGCCCTTCGGTGCCGACATCTTCCCAGACCGCTGCTTTGGGATGGTCAACTTGGAGAAACGTGGATTCACCTTTGACCCCACGGCTGCCGAGTGCATTATGATGGAGACCACGTTGGAGAAGGGGCTTCGCCCAAAGCACAGCGGCGGCACCTGGCCAAAAATGATGGTTGATGTCTCGGCCTCGGAAAACGCCCAACTCTCCATATTTAAGACGCCAAAACCGAGGAAATCTATATTTGACACCGACACTTTTAAAAGGCCAGAGGCCCCGTCAGGCGTGAACTACTTGTCTCCCGCCCAGCTGCCAGCACATTCCCCGCAGGCTTCGAAGGTGGAGGTGACGCAGACACCACCGACTCCCCCCACTCGGAGCGACTCCTTCAAGTTCAAACACAAGCAGCAGACGAGCTCCGCCTCGGACTCCACCATCACCACGGGGTCGCCAGCCGCGAGCCCTGCACAGTCCCCCGTCACCCTGGGGACGAAAGCAGAAGCTGTCCTGGAGGGCCGTGACCGGAATGGCAATCATTACTTCGTGGAGAGCACAGCGGAAGGCAAGGCCCTGACTTCCAGGAAGTCCTGTGACGACGATGTTGGTCGGCAGAGGGCTGAGGAGCCTGAGGTGAAGAGACCCAGGCCAAAATCAGCCCCTGCACTGAGGCATAAAATGACCCCTTTGCCTGTTCCTGTCCCAACACTCCAGGTAATCCACAACCGAGCTGGACGCGATAGTTATACTGTCATATTCTGAGAATTTATATAATACTATCTTGTCATTTCCTGTAACAACCGCGTCAATCTGCACATCCTTTATGGAGGGGGCAACAATATATAATATAAATGTTTGCTCGCCTGGGGAGCATCAGTTGCCACCAACAGCAATGCCAGTCCAGGAACAGTTTTTAAACTATGATGATTAACTACGTGTTCATCAAGGAGAAGTGTTGGTTTGGTACTGTTTGTATTTGTAGATTTTGGAAATGCGTGATTGTGTTTTCCTCTATTATGCATTTCGTGTTACATGTAACCATTTAAGGGAGTTCTAAAATGAGCTCTTGTGTGTTTGGAAAGGTGCAGAGTTATTCCAGTGAAGAACCGCAGTCTCCTGATCCCCATGAACTGGTGCGATACTCCCCAAAACGCTCACATAGGCACAGTGTGGGATTTGTGCCAGTTGTCTACAATGGGGCAATGGCAGCAAGTGAGTTACATGTTAAAAATGTAATCGAACTTAATTCTTGGTACAAAGCATTCTTTCATGTATTTCTGATGGAAGACATTGGAACTTTCACCACAAAAAAGTTAACTCTAAAATACTGTGTTCTACCATGATTTGCTTTTGATTATTATTCACATCCCACTTGTTTCCCAATCAGAGTACTGCAAAAGATAAAAATGTCTCCCTGTCATATATGTATGCGTTTAAATCCACATGGAGTTACTAAAGAAGATCATTAAATGCAAAGGGACCTGTCCTATTTCATGTGTAATGCAGATTTCTGTCCATGTTAAGTGCAAGCTTTGGAGTGCCATGGGTGTCTGTTTACAGAACCAAGACTTCTGGTTGCTTATACTATACCGACACATCTGCTGGCTCCTGTTTTTTTTTTTTCAGTCTTCCTGCAAAATTAAGCAATATGATCACTTAAGCAGCGCCTAATTCTAATTGTTTCTTAAACTGAATGTTTTGCTTAAATGTATAGTTAACATCACAAGTATTGTCTCATTGAAGAACTCATCAAAACCCATTTTCTAAAGGCTTCCCCTCTCATCTAATAAAAAGACAGGCATAAGTCTCAACTGTATGAGCCTGACCTACTTGTGCTGCACTAGAGAGTTACCTACTGCTAAATATTTAATGCTACCGCTAGAACCTGGTATTTCTGGAAGGAGAGAAATGACTTATCTCATGGTGACAACTTGGATTGTCATATTGTGAATCAGCCTCTGGGCTATGGTTTTACCTTTCTGTTGTTGGAAAGGGAATATGAAAGGAGTCCATACCTGGAATTTATTGCCTGATGCGCCATCACTGCACTGGCGATATGATGTAATCTTTTAGGTTCTCCCACACTGTTTTCATCTATTGCTGAAACTGGCTTCAGCCGTCATGGCACACGTTTCAGGGCTTGACAACATGACCGTGTTTCTCTGCATGTCGCCTGCTGTCACATCTCACCACCTTGCCACCTGATTGCATGTAGATTTACCTGTCTACTGAAATGTAGAGATAGCGCAGCAAATTAAGCTTAAACAGATGATGGGCATGTGGGAAAGGTGAATGTTCCACTTAGCAGGAAATCTTGAGGTGAAGAACATTAGATTATCATGGCCAATACCTTGATTTCTAAAGGCACTGTTGAGTCATCAGTGTGGAGCAGTCCTTGTCCTATGCAGCAGACCTCTTGAATTAGATCTCTGCATACCGTAAATCTTCAAATTCATTGTCCACATGGAACTTGCATTGTGATTTATTGGATTCTTTTTTTTCCCCAATGTGAAGATGGCAATTCCAGGTGCTTTTAATGACTCAGAATCATTGCGCCCAGTGTTTGTTTCAGTATTACCGTCTGAGGCTGAGGGTAGAAGTAGCGCTCTGGTTGGTGGGAGGTGATGTGAAGTTATATGTAAGATTTCATTCTGGATTTGTATTCGAATGTGTTATGAGCACATGGCTTGTAAGGTCTTATCGTTTCATCTTTATGCAGACTCCACACACAGAGGTTTGGCACCCTGCCCAGCAGTGACTGCTGTCATGAGAAATCCAATTTACACAGCCTGGAGTCACCGTGTTCATACTAATAACTGCCCTTCTGTCGCCAGCCAAATCTGCCATCAGCATTCACATCCCAGGTACTCAGGGTGCTCAAACTCTCTCAAGACAGCCCTGTTGCTCATGTGTCATTCTTCAAGGCTAGCAGCCTCAGACTGTTTTTTTTGGGGGGGTGGGGGGCTTTATTCCTGCTCATTATTTTTTTTCTGAAAGGTTGAACAGTCAGTTTTTTAAACATCAGTTTTCTTCTCCAGCTAAATTTCAACAATAACTATTATATTGCATCTCTTACTGTATTTCTCATTTTATTTTGGCCTTCATTTATGTGCGTCATTATTTCAAGACTTGCATGCCAAAGGTTTCAGTGCTTTGGACACTCCCCCATGAAGACCAAGTTAAATAGTGAAGGTGGTATGAAAGCTACTTCCAGCTCATGTGAGCTTGCAACATTTCTCAAGTGAATCTTTTTATTTCTGTTAATAGTAGAGAAGCACAGGGCTTAAACAGCTGCTATAAGTACTGTAAAATCCATTGTCTGGTAGTTTAAACTCCTTGTGAAATGTATGAGTAAAGGATTCTATCTTTATTTTGTGTGAAATCTAGTCCACAACATCAAGGTCGTCTGAGCTTGGACCTTGGCCACAAACGCACCAGCGACGTACCCGAGTCCTCTCGTAGTCGAACGCCACATGGAACTAACTCCCTGCCGTCAAGTGCTCGATTAGGTCAGTGGAGCAATTTTACTGTCTCGCTGAAGTTGCTGAAATTCACTCGCATTTTGCCTTTTGTTTTTATTCTGAAAGGGACTTTATAAAATTTAAGACTTAAACGCAACCACTTCTTGTTGCTGCTGTTTTGTTTCTTGAGTCAAAGTTGTTGCTTGTGTGTCTGTTGTACTGAATGTTTTCTGCTGTCCCTTGTGAGAGGGCTATACTGTAACCTGAAGGTAGTGCGGTTTATGAATTTCATTTTTAACAGTCTGTCAGAAGCAAAAATTAAAACATTTTGTCTCCCCCATCCCAACTTTTGACAAAAGTAGGTTCATCCAGCACTTTACAGTACAGGACTGAGCGGATTAAAATACCTTCCACTCCACGATATCCTCGCTCCATGCTCGGTTCTGACAGAGGTACGTGTCTGAAGCGGCTAATTGAAATTGGCAGACTCGTTTAGTGATTGTGCACCTGTTCAGTGGTATGAAAGAAGAATGAGTACCACAGTGTGCATTATGAGGGGAATGGTACATCTTTGTCATTCATGGTATTTTTAAGTTTTTCTTATGGACTTTGAATATTTCTTTACTCAGTTGGGAAAATGACTAAGCCAAGCATCTAGTTAGAGCATTTCTTTGTTACTAAAAAAAACACAAATACAATGGAAGTCACAGTTTGCAATTAAATAGTGAAAAAAACCTTTTTTAATTGAATAGGGAGTATAAGGTACTTTCTACAAGTGTTTTGTTACCTTTTAATAGTGCAGGTTTAAGTGGGCCCACTTGTGTCCTGCCTCTGGAGGAAGTATATGAATAGGATCATTTAAAGTTTTTGTAGTAAACCCGTCCCATGCGGTTTTTCCAGGGTCACTCTCCCACTCCGAATGCAGCAGTCCCAGCCTGATCACTCCTCCTCAGTCTCCACTCAATCTGGAGACTTCCTCCTTCGCCAGCAGCCAGTCTCAGAGCTCCATTGCCACCCTGCCCAGAATATCCGTGAGCCCTGTTCCGATGGGGGAGCGCAGGAAGGACAGGTAGGAATGCATTTGCCTGCAGGGTTGATGATAACCTCATTTAAGATGTTGCCATGTTTTGCCTGTTTTCTCAACATCAGTGAAGAAAGCTGGGGAATTTATTTTAATATTCAGCATTGTTTTAGCTCACATCAAATCTAGATGTTTTAAACTGAGATATTTACCATCATAAGCCACACTATTTTCTTCACATTACACACTACTGTATTAGTTTTAAATAATTGCCCTACATTGAGCAAGTGTGCAGCTTATTTTGGGGTAAGTATGTGTTTAAATACCAAAAATGTAGAGCTTGTATTCTTCTAACAAGGTGCTGCTCGACTCAGCTGAGTTCTTATTCCTTGTACAGCACTGTGGAACAGTGCCCTGACGGGGCAGTTTGATTTCAATGAAAAGTTGTCTTTTGTTTTTCTTGCACCCTTTTTCTCTCTAGTTCTGCTCGTTCTATGCTTAGACTCTCGATTTCATTCCCTTTTCTTCACTCTTCCGAATCTTTCAGATATCTGTTCCGTAACAGATCCTTTCTGAGAATCCCTGTGGCTCCTAGGCCAAGGTTCTCATCCTTAAGAAGCTTGAGGTTTGTTCTTTGCAAGTCGCATGAAGGGCATGTCCCAGAAAAGACTACAGATTGTTTAGGAAGGGGGCAGTTTGTGAAGTAAAATGGCCAGTGCTGTTACTGGTAGGCTTATGTACTCTTATGTATATTTCTCAGTGGATAACAATGAATTTGATCAACCAGATGAAAATGTGCATGCGAATTCTTTGTTGCATGAGTGTCCCTGAAGATCCAGACTGATGCAGATTAGATGAGATCTTACTCCCAAGACTATCTTGAAATATTTACTAGGCCCAGCAGCAGTTAGGAAAAAATGGCTTTGTGTTCTTGTTTTTTATGATTAAAGTTTAAATCCATTCAATTCTGCTTCAGAGAACTTTACACAAGTTTTAAAGGTGTTTTAGGGGAAATTTGGGACATGCCCTTTTGTTTCAGATGTCCCCCTTTTTTATTCAATTCCAAAAACGTTTAACACCTTTTAATTTCCTTTGTTTAAGTAGCCTGTAGGTTTTTGTCTTTTTCTTGAATTTGCCTCCTGTGAACAGGCCTTGTTTACAGTGATCTGCGGGGGGTGTTACTTGTTTTGGTGCTGTTGGGGTGGGTGGCATGGATCTCTTGAATGACTGCATGTTGCATCAATTACTGTAGCTGAAATGAATGTTCCCCCTTTAAAGATCCCATCTGTATAGACAGAGCAACAGAAGGTTGGTGCTCGTATGAAAAATTCATCTAAACGTTTGGACCGTCTTAAACCTCTGTTTTCCGTATTTTTTTTGTTTGCATATTTTATTTGATCAGGTTCGGATTTATTCAAAAACATTAAAAAGAGTCTTTAATAATAACTGCGCCACTCTTTCGTGACCTGTATACTTGCATGGAAATTTGCATTTACGTGTGTATGTTGGACTGTGTACACTGAGTATGAAGTGCGGGTGTACCCTGGAGCAAAAGTCCATTTTGTGGTCTTGCTTCCCCAAGGCCTTACCTGGAGGAGCCGCGGAATGTGGTTGTGCACAAAGGCGCGGAGCCTCTTGGGATCTCCATCGTGAGCGGGGAGAACGGGGGCATTTTCGTGTCTAAGGTGACGGGAGGAAGCATCGCCCACCAGGCAGGGCTGGAGTACGGGGATCAGCTGCTGGAGGTATTTTTTTTTTCCATTTGACAGTTTTCAGAGCCGTGCTGAAGGATTTTAGAGCCGTACTATTTCCTGTAACCTTGTTTTTGTTGCCCCACAGTACAATGGGATTAACCTCAGAAACGCCACAGAGCAGCAGGCGCGATTGATCATCGGGCAGCAGTGCGATACCATCACCATCTTGGCACAGTACAACCCTCACATGTACCAGCTGGGCAACCATTCACGGTCAAGGTTACTGATATATCGTATACTTCTACAGCTTTTTAATACACCGCGCATGTTGGGATTTTTCAAAGGCCGCATTCAAAAACAATTGTTGATTATCTGCTGTCAAAGCTTTCAGGGCTTGAAACTGTTTTATTGCACTCTTTCGCTCATTTATTGCCTGTGTACAGTGCTTTATGAAATCATAGGCTTTGGGGGTCTTTATATCTCTCTCCCCCGTGAAGGGCGGTGTGCTAGGTAGTGTGAGAAGATAGCTAGAATGCTGTAAAGCAGCAGCTAGGATGAACTGGGTGAGGTGCCATTGAACTCCGGAGACAGTTAAAGATGATAAGAAAAATTACTTCAGTGATTTTCTACAGCTCGGCAGTTAGTAGTGCATGATGTTGGCATTGGTTAAAATCACTCTCTGAGACTGTTTGGTATATTTAAAAGCCTGAGATTGTCACAGTGGTGTAACTAAAGTAAGCTGGGTTATTTTCAATGCTGATTGGTCCTTTCTCAATTCCTTGACAGTTCTCGGCTAGAGCCAATAGGTAATCAGTCCAATCCCCAAGGCAGTGGCACCACAACCCCCGACAATCATTCCACCATTGACACTCTGAGTGAACAGGATGAAGGCACCATGACCCCTCCATCGAAGCAAACCACCCCCACCACCAGCCCTCGAAACTCCTTCAGGTCAGCCGCTGCGCTTTCAACGAGCTTACTTTGTGTCTGGAGGTGTTCAGAACAGTATTCTATACGATTCTACACAGTTAAATTAAAGTTTACCCACTAAGTGACTTTGATTTTTAAAATTAGTTTTAAAATTGGACAACCCATCACATTCCTTTAACAAGGTTTATACTTCTGTCATTTTTTTTTCATATGATCTTATTTGTGGTTTGGAAATGGCTTCCAGGTTTACAGCAAATTCTAGAAGTACGTTTCATCTTTTGAACACCTGTGAAGTTAGTTATTTCGAGACCTGGACTCTTTGGGCTGTCTGCTGCAGGATGCCAGTTGACGCTTCGAAGCAAATTCCGGAACCGCGCACTGTCACCATCAAGAAATCCCAGGTGGAGCTGGGGATCCAGATCTGCGGGGGGAACTTGTACGGCATCTTTGTGGAGAGCCTGGAGGATGATAGTCCTGCAAAGAGTACTGGTGGGCTGATGCTGGGAGACATGATTCTGGAGGTAATAGGGGGGGAGGATGTTTTTCTAAGATCATGGCCATTTGTGGCGGACGTTTTCTTTCCCCTTCTCCCATCTAAATACCTTTTTTTTTTCTCCTATGATTATTTTAAGTGTCTCCCTTGACTCGCTGCCTGCCAGCGTACTGTTCGATTTTGCATTGTGGTAATATCCCCGGGACAGCTATCATAAACCATGGTTTTTGTAAAGTGATAGAGTCCATTTGGCTAGAAAGAAAATCAATATGAAACCTCCTACAGAAGTGCTGTGGATAAGCATTTGTTTTTAATATCTGCATTTAATTTGTATCTACTGTAGGAAACAAAACCTTTTAATTGTAAATATTTATGCTTTGAATGCAGGCTGAATTATCTCCTCTCTTTGTTTTGTGGTTTTTTTACAGCCTTTATGCTAACTTCATGGTTTCAGATTAAATGCTTTTTAAATATCGCAAAACAAATGAGTATAACTCATAATATTTTACAAGGGTTTTAATGGAGATCTGAAGCTGAGTACGCCCTGGAGATTGGAGCTGTTACTGATAATATTCCTGGGATCTCATACTTAACCGTTGTTATTTTTCATCGCTATTGTGAAGGGTTATACATGTTGGAAGTGGAAAACGTCCAGTGCACGGAGTCTATCATTTTAGGACTTGCATAATTCAATTGATACCCTTTGAAAAAGTTTATAACTGTGATCTGTTTAGATTCAGATAAATTCCAAATTATTATGGTAAGAGTCAATTGTTTTCCATTCACTTCGGAATGGTGCAGTTTGTTCTTGTTTTAATTCCCCAACAGTACAATTCATTCCAGATGAAGAATAAAACTGCGGAAGAGGCCTACCTTGAACTGTTGAAGCCTGCAGACTCGGTCACGCTGAAAGTGCAGTACCGAATCGACGAGTTCAATAGGATCAGAGAGATGGCTGGAGATGGATTCTACATCAGGTAGACACCTCCATTTACAGAGAACTCCTGGAATAAGAGCAGCAGGAATGATTTTTTCTGTCAATTTAAGTTAAACAGTGGTGCACATTCAGGTCGTGGGGTACTACTATTAAGAATAATATTATTACTATTGAGTGTTGAATTTCTTTCAGAAAAGCCGTTATTTCTCATTTGGTCACATTCCCAGTAGAGAATCAGTGAGAGTTTCATTGATTGGCCCAAAACAGTAAAAGCTGTAATAAGTCATTTTAAATATTGTGCTATTTGCACTCCAGCTGAAGCAGTCACTTTTGCCAGAATCAGCTTGTCATTCTTCTGGTGCCATAATCCACATCTGTTAGAAATTAATATATTTCCTTCTCAGAAGTATTCTGCTTTTGCAGCTGGACAGTTCTGCGTGAAGGCAGGGTGAAGAGAATAAACCTGGTGGTTTTGCTTGCAGGGCACTTTACGATCGAGTGGCTGAGATGGAACAAGATTTAAGTTTTAAAAAGGATGACATTCTTTATGTGGATGACACTCTACCAAAGGGCAATTTTGGCTACTGGATGGCCTGGCAACTTGACGAAAATGCTCAAAAGCTTGAAAGAGGGCAAATTCCAAGTAAATACATGTGAGTCTAATTTATTAAAGTAATTGTAAAATTAATTTAGCTTTTGTTTTGTATTCATTGTTCCTTTAGCCTTATAAGGTAGAAGAGGAGTCAAGCCATTGTTAGAATTTGTGGCTTTGGAATTCTGTCTGAATTTTTTCACAACGTTGCAGTGTCTGTAGTGAATTTGTGTCGGTTCCTTATTTAGCCTCAGTCCTCTCATGTGTGGGCCTCTCACTCATTGCTCTCTTCCTCAGATGCTTTTCTTTCAAAGCCATGAAGTAACACATTCTAGACTTCTTGTTGAAGTGTCTGTGCAACCCGTGGAGCTTTTCTCTTGATGAGCTTTGACCACGTTGTCTCTGTACTTCTCCCTGCGCAGGATGGACCAGGAGTTCTACCGGAGGCACAGCATGTCGGAAATGAAAGACGACAGCGGCTCCAGCAGGACGCTGTCGGCAGCAGCTCGGAGATCCTTCTTTCGCCGCAAGCACAAACACAAGCGCAGCGGTTCCAAAGACGGGAAGGACTTGTTAGCCCTCGATGCCATTAGCACAGACTCGATCCCTTTCTTGGAGGGTGAGTGTTCTTAATTGAATTGGTAATGTTGCACTTCAGTTAACAAGGCACGCGTGCAGTTCTTTCTCAAACAAGACCCAGGAGTAAAGGACTATTACTCGACATGCACGGAGGTGTTGCAGAAAATCATAGGCACTCGGTGAAAAATAACACGGTGGTGGATGGTAATGAGCTAAAGGGCTTTGGTCCCTTGGTGGCTTGTACTTCCATGTTGAGCAGACAATGTTAGTTCACATCCTGTTGGAGATTGTGATTACTCTTCTGGCTTGTTTCCTTTGTTGACGAGATGTCATATTAATGCAACCCATAAAGCGCAGACATTTGTATAAGGGCTTTGTATGTTATCAGATTGCGTAAGTCTGGCCTATCAGAGGGTGCAGAAGGTTGAGTGCACATCTCCCAGACCAGTGCTTATCCTGGGGCCGCTGGTAGATGCAGTGAAGGACATGCTGGTGAAAGAGTCTCCAGGGAAGTTTTGCCGATGCCTGCTTGGTGAGTGGTTAAATATAAATCTTCCCTTGTTGCGGTTTTGGTTGTTGTGTAGCTACTCTTTCTCTACGAGTCATTTCTGAAGATGCTAAAAGCTACTTTCTAGTGAAAATTGTATACCTGTATACCTATACCTCTTGTATACCTGTTTTTTTTTCTTTTTGATCTCATCTTACATTTATGAGAAAATAAGACCTGCTTTTTTTCAGTTCTCCTTCATTATTGTCCAGACATGTTGCAAAAAGCTAAAATCCTGAATCACATAACATGTGAATGGCATGGAATGTTTCACAAACTTCTTCATCTGATGGACATAGTAGTTTACTGTGAAATTAAATTAAAGTGAAATTGCTGCTGGTAAAGATCTCACTCAATAAATATTTATTGATCTCCATTTTACATTAACTTTTTTTGTTCTTATCATTTTAGAAGTGATGAAAGCTTCTCAACAAGCAATAGAACGTGGTGTGAAAGATTGCCTGTTCATTGACTATAAGAGACGCAGTGGACATTTTGATGTGACAACTGTTGCCTCCATAAAGGAAATAACAGATAAGGTAGATAACCGTTCTGGTAATACGTTAAAAGTATGTTAGGTGCAAAGTATAAAAGGAAAGTTTCTGAAAGCAGAATTCACCTAGCTTTCGAATTAATTTAAAGGAATGTGTTGTTGTTGTTCTTTTATAGTTCAACTTCAGTAAATCTTTGAAAATTAAAGACTTGAAATACTCTGCAGTCCATCCATTTTAAGGTTCTGTTTTGGAGGGTGGCATTCTGTGTTGCTGTTAGTAAGATCATGAGGTGTGTTGAAATGACGTTTTCCTGTGTTCTTTCATTCATTTCTCATGGGGGAAAACAGCTGGAAATGTTACCATTTTGTTCTTTCATAGGATTGTCACTGTTTGCTTGACATTGCTCCTCACGCCATTGAAAGGCTTCACAGCGTTCACATTTACCCAATCGTCATTTTCATTCGCTACAAAAACGCAAAGCAGATAAAGTAAGTAGCCATATATTTTTACAAAAAACATTTGTTAGTGGGAATTTTGTAGCTTATTAATAGGAGTTTTCTTGATTAGAATAACCTTGGTACCGTGGTTCCCCTTAAAGTAATTTCTATGAAAGGAGTCTTTTATTAAGGGGGTAATCATCAAGATTTCTAATGCACTCATATCCATCAGTGCCAGACTGTGTTGTTCTTTGACCTTTCATTAGTTTTTATTTTTTTATTTTAAAAATGTGTTCCCTGCTGTAGACTTAGAGTTTGAGGGTCTAGATGTTGTGGAGTAATGTATAGCAGTAGGAATTATTTCAGAGCTTCATTTAAGTGATGTATGTAATGCATGTAATTGCTTGTGTAACAGCAAGTGTTGATCTTGTCTCGCAGAAGGGAAAATACAGGTGACGTCCAGTCCATGGTGAATAACTAGGCAATGTGAATGTTTCAGCCACTAAAGTGTTTATATCGATCTATATGTTATTTCACCTACTGTATCAGATGGAGAAAAAATCCTCATTGCAGCAGTCTTAACTGCATAATGCACAATTTACAGCACACTCCACTACTCTCTCTGTCAAGAAACTTAATATTTTGGGGGCACATGATTTAATTCTGGTTCGACTTCTTTATGTATTAATATAAAAACATTAAATATGCAAATTAAACATAAAACCAGCATCCATGGGAATAAGTTCTTTGTAAAGTTGCTATCATTTGTGGAGATATCTGACTATAAAGATTGTTCCTTGACTGTAGTGAATACTGTGTTCTTACAGCATTGTGATGAATTAATGAATTAATGATAATTTTCCAGGCACTTCTTCAGCTCTTCACCCACTCCTACCCCCTTGCCTTGTTCTTTCCAGACCTCATAGTGACAGCTTCTATTTAAAAAGCCAGTCTGTATGGGAAGAATATTCAGGACGCTTTGCTCCATCTTTTCTCCTCTCGAGAACAATATCCATAAAAATGAAATTGTAATTAAAATTCCCATGACCTCTTTGGGCTGTTGCAGGATAATTGTGATTAACTGAAGGTAGATGCTAGAACAGATCTCTTATGTCTGAGGTTTCAATGAGGGGGGCTGGATTACTGCCATTAATTGGGACCCACTGCTTTGCTGCAGCTGTACGTGTTGATGTGTCCGTGTTTTGCCCAGGGAATGTTTCCAGGACTAAGCCGGGCTCATCCTCGTCAGCGGAGCGCCAGCTGTCCTGGCGACTTGAATATCACTGCTCCCTTTTAAGTGTGAGGATGAGCTGTGAAGTGCCCGTCCCCTGTATTTTTTTGAACATTTTCCTGTTCCTTGTCACCGTTTCATAACATTCCCATATTATGATACTTTAACCTCTGTGCTGAGAAAGTGCAGGCAGAGTCAACCGCTGGCATGTGGAGCTTCTGTGCTCTCTAGGCTTTGGTGATTTTCCAGTGGATTCTGACAGCCCACAGCTGTAGTTCTTAACAGCCTCCATGTCCTCCACACATCCATTCTTTACAGTTGCCCGCTTCAGAGTGCTGAAAATTGGTGTGTTTTTATTTTAAACAGACGGGAGTATAGCCTAGTATGGCAGCCACCCCTCCCCTGCGCTTAATAATGACAGAACAGAGTTTTACTGCTTCTGTTTGTCAGAAGCTGATCACTTACAGGAACTGATTTAGCAAAAGTTCCCGTCTGTGGAAAATGTTTTTTAAACTATATACTTTCTTCTGTCTTAGGGAACAGAAGGATCCAGTATTTCTGCGGGATAAAGTTTCTCAAAAACATTCCAAGGAACAGTTTGAGGTTGCACAGAAAACAGAGCAGGAGTACAGCAAATTCTTTACAGGTGGGTTTTTTTCCCCCAAATTGTACGGTTATAATTATGTACAAGGCACTACAACAACTAATTACTCTAATTACTTATTAACCTTATTCGTATCGTAGTTTTTAACGTTGATCTTAATTTTTTTAGGTATTGTCCAGGGAGGCAGCTTGGCTTACATTTGCACTCAGATCATGACCATTGTTGATCAAGAACAAAATAAAGTCCTGTGGATTCCAGCTGGACCTCTCTAGATATTCCAACCAGACGTCAATGCTTGTATTCTTGGTCTGTGCGGCTGCATGAAAACTTTAAAGATAAATCAATGAAGGGGGTACAATACACTGAACTCTGTTTAAATAGCAAGTAATTCACTTCTGTCTGCATCTTGTGTCTAAAACTGGTATAACCTGTAACACGGAAGCTTAACAGCTACACTTCACTGTGGGAATAGGATTGGTACAGCACTGATTGCTATTTTTTTTCTGTAAGAAAAGTTTAACATTAGTGATGCTGCGATTTAAAAAAAACACTCGTTTACAATTGTTTTCTGAGTATTGTTATTTAATGTTTACTTGAATGTTTTTTCTCTTTTTTTCTGATGAAGCAACCTCTCTTGACAGGGGTGAAGTTGTTGCATGTGAATGAACAGTGTACTGGCTATGTGGAAGTGCCTTGGACATTGACTGAACATTTAGTAGCAGGGTGACCATGTGGCTGGGCTCACCTCTGGCGTAAATTAGAACTTTTCAGTGCACTCCTGTACAGGACAGACCACTGTGTGTTTTATAAATCCTTTGTCTGTCAAATGTTTTTCCCTTACAGATCTAATATTTAAACTCCATAATATATCTGATCTTAATGTGTAATAAACTAAAAACTAGGCATTGAGCCTAGTAGTGTGTAGCATTTGGTAGTGAGCTCTTAGAAACGTATAGCATGTTTTTTGTCACTTTTAAATGTATCTATTTAAAAATGTCATCCTGGTGCAATTTTGCAGGGTAATTCTTAAGCTTGTTTTTGTTTAATCTGTATTAGTGTCTTTAGATTTATTTAAAAGGGTTTTTTAATTCAAATACGAGGCACAGATAAATGGTCATTCATTCAGTCTTCAATGCAATGCTTTTGTTTTTTATCTTTTATGTAAGTTGTGCCAAACTCCAGTATGTCAGCTTTGTTTTGCTTTTGTTTTGCACTTGTAAATCTGTGTAACCTTAACACAGTTGCATTTAGAATTTCTGTAATTTTTGTATCATATTTTAGGTACTATAGTTATCCTGTGCAAACAAGTCTACATTCAAGTATATCACAATGACTGTTCCTAACATTTCATTCACTGGCCGGCACGCAGTCTTTTATTCTTAGAGTAACTTCAGAAAGAAGAACACAGTGTGTGTTCTCCAAAAAGGGATGTTTTCTTGCACAGATTTTCAAAGAAAAATTGGTCCTGAACTTTGACTGTTGGGTTACAAATGAGAAATTTTGTAATTAAATTTAATGTCAGAGGTATTTTGCTGGATTGTTAGCATAAGACTTTTCATGTGAGAGAGAACGTTTTTATAGGCACGGTCAGATTTAGACTAAAGGTCAAGCGGCTGAAACAGACAGGTACTGTTCTGATTGGGATTTTCTTTATTAAAGTATATGATTTGTATCAAATGTTAAGAAATTGATTAATATGAGAATAAAAGTAATTTTTTCTGTACCTTAAAATCTGATGCTGATGTTTGGGTCTTGGTATTGTGGTTTCTGAGGCTATGAGCCATAGACGAAAACATTTCTCTACATCGGCATCCTAGTCACAGGGGAGAAAACGGGAGAACAATTGGATTTTGAAGTAATAAAGATTTAGGATACCTGATCAAGGTCTTGTGTAACACTGCATTCTGGATAAATGAGTTGTGTTATATGACTGTGCTTTGTTCCACATATGTACACAGTTTAATTTTGTGAAGGTGCAAATAAATTAAGCTTCCAACAATGGATTTGCAGAATATGTATAGTGGGGACAATTGTTCTTGAAGCTAAGGTTCTCAGGAGCTCTTTTAATTTGAATTAATTTGTAATCTGAATACAAACATTTTCATTTTTAATTTCTTGAAGCAATTAAAGTTGTCGTTTATTAAGAGCTTGGCACTGAAAGGAGCAAAGCGCGCTACCGGTGCAGATGCCGAATACCTGGGGATGAAGCCATCTCATGATGTTCCAGATTTTTTAGGCTGAGCAACAACTGACTTTTAGTGCCAAATAATAATGTAAAGGCAGCTTTTTAATCACTGAGATGGGGGCACTAATTGTTTAGGCCCCTACAGTAAAGTGCTGGAACGTGCTCCATATCCAAGCGCGTATGGGAGGTAATGCGCTGAAGAAGCTGATTCAGCAGGGGGGTCCTGATGTCTGAATACAGGTCCTCAAGCCAACAAAGACTGACTGGAGGAGGCAGATGTGCCAAGTAGAAGGTACGTCTTCAAACTGGGGTTTCATGGGCGCGGGGTGGCTGTGAGACCTGCACGTCGATGGCAGTCTGAAGCGGACAGAAGGGCTGCACAGGCTGGTGCTGCTTTTGCACGAGTATGGAGCGCTGGAGGAAGAGCACTGCTCCCTGCTCCATGTCTGTTCACACTAGAGCTCTTGGAAACTTCCGCTTTTTTGCAGGTTTCCTTTTGGAGAGGACACAATTAAGTTTCGTCCAGGGCTGCAGACAGGAAGCGTTGAGTTCTGATTCCTGATTTAGTTACTTTTTTACATCCTTAATGCGTGTACAAGATAAGGCTAAGTGTGTGGCTTTGACTGGGCTAGGCTTGGAAACCGAAACCCCCCGCTTTCTTGCTGTAATGTCATGCGAATGGTGTTTTTGGCAGAAAGTCTTGCCAAAGACCTGGAAGGGATTTTTGTTCCCGAGTTTCACCTTTCCCACCAGGTGAAAAACGTTTCCCAATGATTCTTGCTACATACAGTCAATGTGAAGTATCATGTGTGAGACGGCTGACATAAGACTTCTAGCCTTGTTGTGCTGTGCAGTGCCCCAAAAAGAGTGTGACACATGAGATCAGTTAAGAAGGATGAGATCTGTAGTGTTACACAGTGATGTTTGTTTAAATGCAAATGGTGTTTTGAGGATTAGGAATTGTTCAGTACCTTTTCATTAATCAAATTCTGGAGTGAAGTGTTAACTTTTTTAAATCTGGTTTCATTTTCAAATGTGGATATGATTGGAATCTTATGAAAAAGAAACCAGATTTAAAAAAGTTAACACTTCACTCCAGAATTGTTCTAAGTGCTTCCAAGATGAATGGGATCCGTGACAGATGATTGCCTGTCCTAACAAATACAGATGTACGACCTCATTAATCTCTCGATCTTGTCAAGGTGAGCAGTCAATCTAGATCCCAGTCTTCTCATCCTGTAAAGGTTTCATCTGGAGATGAACCTCTAAAACCTTCAAAGCAGCTCCTATCAGTGAAGTTACTGTAACCATAGGCCATAGAATAGCCAGGCTGAGCTTCAATAGAATGTGCCTTCTGTTATGATCAGTGAGTAAAGTGTTGAGTTGATGACAGCCCTTCTGGTTGAATTCCTTTATATGGATATTCGGCATATTCAGATTGTGTCATTTCACTGTAATTCAATGCCTCCATGAATACATTAATGGTTACGTCTTAAATGCTGTCCACATACTACCTACATGAAATAAGATAGGGTATACAATGTGCCTGTTGGTTAAGTGTGTGGCAAATGTGACAAGAGAATTCACTTAATCAAATCTAAGATTTACAATCTAGGTTAATTAGATGAGAACAACAATACAGTGTTTGAGAAACCTGTCACAGGTTTAATGTGCACCGAGGAAAAGCAAATTCCTCTAGAAGCGTTCCGATGGGGACACTTTCTTCAGAGGTTCAGATAATTAACCTTACTTGAACCCTCTTTCTTGAGGCTGTCGGCTACAAATTTAATTCATGAGTTTTAGAGAAATTTCTCTCAGGAAATATCTGATTCCAGCAAATGTTACAACTTCAAAATATTAATGATTTTCCAAAAATGCTGAAATAGAACAAAGTCTTGACAGAAGATGCAGTTCCTTCTCGGTGCACAAGGAAGTAATATCATTGCTGGAGGTGTTTGTTCACCAGTGCTCAGGGCTCTGTGTGCCGTCAGGCTTTCAGGTGACCTCTGTTCTTCTCCAACACAATGCCAGTATTGTTGTAATACTCACACATGGGTGTTTTTAAATCTTTTATTGCAATACTATAGGAACTAAAAAAAACCTTCCTGCTTTGAACAAGTAACTGGAAATTTCCTCATCCAAGAGGGTTTGTAGCAGGGCCAAAGTCATCAAAAGTATTTATGCACTTCTACATTATATAGGTGCATATATTATGAAGTGTTGATTGTCAGGGTTCAGAGGATGGTCTGTCAAGGGCTTTGACATGCCAAATAAGTGTGTCTTCCGCTGAGGGAGAAATTGCCGTCTAGGTTTCAAGGGGGTGACATCACTTCAGTAGCATGTTCAGTGCCACCAGACCCCATTACACACATCTACAAACAACATACGTGCACTGAAGTGTGGTAACATACATCTGTCACGTTCTGGTAATTAGATGCTTTCCAGCTATTTTAGAGTTCATTATCCTGATCAGGTCCCAACAGTTCTTGTGTGTAAAGGTTTGCGAAGATGAATCATAAAATGAGTTTTCTCCTTGTGTTCCACTCACTTGATTGGCAAACTTGTTTTGGTATAGCACCACAATTCCTCTTAAATGTGCTTAAAGAGGATCATGTCTTTGCTGACGTGTCTGTTTCTGGACAGCTGCTGACAGGCCGTCTTAACTTCTGAACAGATGGGAGTCTGCGTGAGGGCGGTCTTTGCTGTAAGTTTAGCATTGGAAGCCTTTCCCAGCTTGGCAGAATGCTGTTTCTGTAGCAATAGTTGCTATAGCCTACATTCTTTTTATCTTTACACACTTGCTTAAAGTCCCATGACTTGCTGCAAATGACTATGAGTTATGGTCCAGAAATTAAGCTTTTCATCCTTAGCAATGTCCTGCACTTAACACTGTGGTGTAAAATAGTTCCTCAGGTTTCACTGACAGCTGCTGTAGTTTTGTTTTCCTAGAAAATCATCATGCATGATCCTGTTGCTACCAGTAACATTGTGGAAGTCTAATCTGAGTGTGCTTGATGTCACTATACCCAGTTTACAACCGGGACATAAAATTATTTAGTGTTAGTTTTGTCTTCATAACCCTGGCTCTCTGGAAAGGAATGCAGTCATCTACACTTGGGAAACACCCCTTCAGTGACGTCATGCCAATGGGACACTGGCATGTCCTTGTGTCATTCTGCCCCTCGGTGTCTCGCAGCCAGGTATTCTGACCCAGTCTGTAGCCAGAACCCTAGGCCAGCTGAAAGCCTCCCAGAAAGAGTAATGCATCCTATTTCATGCAACTAGCTGAAGTGAAGACCATGTAGCATTCCTTTCAAGGACTAAATGCTGAGCAGTGGTATGCCCTTACAGTCTTACCCTCAATGGTCCAGTGGCAGGTCTGAGACAAGCTCCCCGTCCATCATGCCAAAGCTGACGTGCTGGCTTCGTCCAAGCAGCAGATCACTGAGCTACCAGCACCCCGACAATAGTCGCCTATGAATGGCCGCCTCTTGTCGGTCCTGTTCCCGTGATTCTTCCTGCTGCTGTGAAAGCCCTCCTGCCCCTCCTCGTCACAGTCCCCGGGAGGCTGCGAATCGGGAACCCTTTGAGATAAATACTGCTGGAACCCTCTAAGGCTGTGCTCCTGTTAATCCTGTTACCACTGTTCTGCTCAATATAATAATATGTAATGTTTTGGATAGTGGCTTTGTTTCAAGGTGTTTGTCCTTACATTCCACCCAGAACACTAATGTGTTAAAATCAAAATTTTTCACATCTTTTTTTATTGAATAACAGCAACTGCTAAACGTGTAATACAAGCCATGTTTATCGTTACAAATACATGGTTCTGATTTTCCTAAAATTAAAAAGTACCTTATGTAGGAAAAATAGGAATGAATAAAGACAGATATTAACTAATCAGTATGTCTTTCCTAGTCAATTCTTCCGCTAGTTCTTCCTTTCTGCGAAACAAATGTAGGGCGTTCTGCCTCGCCCCTGACGGCCTTGTTTTTCCTGTCAGGTTGCTACACCGATAACATCCACCAGGTGGCGGAAAAAAAACGTTTCTATGTGCTCAAACAACTACTGCACCAAGTCGAGTTTTCGCAGCTGCATCTGTCGGCGAATTAGCTCACCACCATGAATAATTAAGGAGAAAAGCACCATCGCCTCCCTTTTAAAAAGCTTTTTGTGATCAAACCTTAATTTGCCTCATTTTTAAAGACGACAGAGACAACACTACTGCGCTCAAATGTTGCTTTCAAAATGCCGCAATAAAATATTTACCGTACGCGGTAATTTTATTTGTGTAACTTCTCTGTATTTAAAACTTTGCTTCTTAAAGCAACGAATAGGCAAAGATCAATTTTTGTAAACACCGCTGATTTAACTACGCATTTCATTCAAAGTAAAGCCTCATTAAAATGAAACTGTCTAACTTTAAGAATAAACTGTTAGCATTTTAAATGAGTATTTAAATAGTATAGTATTTTAATGTAGTGGACATCGGCGATGTACATAATATCTATATATTTCAGCCAGAAGCCATATCACCCTGCAACTCATAACTGGCAATGCACTGAAGCTCCGCAGGTGTGAGCCTGGCCAGTACTTGGATGGGAGATCTGGGAAACACTAAGGCTGCTGCTGGAAGAGGTGTTAGTTGGGCCAGTAGGGGGTGTTCACTCTACAGTCTCTGTGAGTCCTAATGCCCCAATATAGTAACGGCAATACTATACTGTTAAAAGGTGCCGTCCTTCAGATGAGACGTAAAACCAACGTCCTGACTCTCTGTGGTCATTAAAAATCCTGGCATCCTGTCCTAATTTCCCATTGGCCCTTGCCAATCATGGCCTCCTAATAATTCCCATCTATGAATTGGCTTCATTACTCTGCTCTCCTCCTCACTGATACCTGATGTGTGGTGAGCGTTCTGGTGCACTATGGCTGCCGTCGCGTCATCCAGGTGGGGCTGTACATTGGTGGTGGAGGGGAGTCCCCATTACCTGTAAAGCGCTTTGAGTGGAGTGTCCAGAAAAGCGCTATATAAGTGTAAGCAATTATTATTATCTATTCACACGGCTATATATCTGCCCGTAGCTGTTAAAGCAGAATTTAAACTGAGCCCATCATTAAGTCAAAGGGCAGAGATATTAAAACCATCTGTTCACCTAATTTGAAAACCACTTTATTTGGCTTGAGAGATTGATAAGAATTATAAAAAAGTGGAGAATACCTTTAATTCACACTGCCAGGAGTTTGCATCCTTAAAGATGTCTTTTCTACTCTTGTGCAAGTAGCCCAGAGGTTTCTATAGAGAACTGGGTCTTTTCTACATAAACCTATAGATAATCTATAAGTTGTTTTAACAGGTTATATTGAATTTTATAGGTAGTGTATATGTTACCTTAATATGTTCTATAGACTTCTACAGACTGATCTATAGATAACGATAGGTCATCCGTAGGTTATTAGATTACAACACCAATTCCGGCACAAACTGTGAAACTGGACCTTGTTCAAATAGACATTACATTTTTCTTCACATCTCTGCGACAGACCGGTGTTTGCCAGACTGTCAGATCTGTTATGGTGTAGCTATTACGGTTCACACAAACGCAGTGGGCCCTTGGTGTTACAAAATGGGAGCAGACCTTCTAGGTACTGTAGCGCTAGATTCATGCATCGCATACACGCAGTTCCCCTATTCTAATTTTAATTTAAAAGTGGGTTACTGTGTGCTATCTCTTAGCCATCATTTGGTACTGATAGCTGTATCTCAGGAGGCTAACAATTGCATAGAAAGGACGGACGCGTAAACTGTCTAGCAGATTATCATATCACCTACACTAGGGAAAAATGATCTTTTATGGATATTTATGGGTGATTGACTATACCATCATCCATATCAATGACCGGTACACCAAAAATATATTTTCAAAATTACAATAAGCCTAAGAATATTACAATATCTTGTGTACAAAAAACTTCTCCAGTTTCGAAACGAAAACTATTACGGGCACTCAACAGGTTTCCAAGTTTAAGTGCACAAACCCGGCTTCCTTTCCGTGGGTGGAGTGTTGAGTGCTCAGCCAGCGTGGAAGAGAAGGTTACTGGAAAAAAAAAACACTTCTGTAAAAACACAGCCCGTCTCCATTTTCACTGGAAATTTACGGCGACGGAAAATGCGTTATTATAACTATTATAATTTCTTTCTCCCTGGACAGCACCCTAATGAAAGCGCTTATAACCCTGTACCGCTTTCAGCATACAGATAGGACTGCAGACATTTATTGAGAGCTGTAGATTATCTGACAGATACCGCAGCGCCTTTAGAAAGCGGTACAGCTGCTGTATTTCGTATTCCAGTCACTGAGATCTGCCGTAAGGTAGGATGGAAAATATTAATATTGAAAATAAATCTCATTACACCGAACCGTTGTCTCGAATGTAGAGGGAATACGAGAAGACGGCGTAGCACGTAAAGCCATTTTAATAGTAAAAACCAGAACGCGCCCTTTGCATTGCAAGGACGCAGCGATCTCCAGATAGCAGCAGTGGCTTGCTGGAATAAACATCCCCGGCCGTCTGTCCATCTCTATTATTCGAGCTTGGCTCCGCCTTGATACCTGTAAATCCCCCTGGCTATCTTTCCAGCAGATCTGACAGCCTGGATCAGCTGGGCGCTGTACGGGCCGAGAGGAAGGTGGTGAATGGGAACGCCAGTATCAACACAAGAGCGGTCTTTGAGGAGGGGGGAAACGCTATCGAGCCCCAGTTTTTGCAACAGCGCGGAGCGCAGCTACAGACGCGAGAGATCTTCACCCCGTTGAAAACCCCGAAGGCTGTCGACAAGGCAGTGTTTACGCAACCGAAATCGTTTACAGTCAAGCGCTCTGTTGCCTCGATGGAAGAAAGCTAGGTCTCAAGCAAGCCGCTTGAAGTGCTGTTTATAAATATATACTTTGTCTTCAGCACTATACAGAAGCCACAGCAGTCCACAAAAAAAACAAGCTGGGCAGCAGCGACGGCTGCGAAATGAAGATTTCTCTGACATGGAATTGCTCCTGAAGGTTTGGAAAATGCCCGACTTGACTTAAAACGAAAACATATAGGCGTCATTAGGGTGAGTTTAAATGCGTTTTGCAGAGGGAAAGAGACTTGATATACGGGCTTTGAAGTGGGGCTCGCCTGTGCGTCACAGGTTTTAGGGGAAATCGATAGGTCTAGAACAAAACAGGGGCAAAAGAAATCCTGAGAAGGGAAGAGGATATCTGAAGCAATATGGCTGGTGAGTGGGGTTGGGGGTGCCGAGAGGAGCTCGCCAAAGCCTCTGGATGCTAGCTATGGCAGATGGCAACGTTTCTGAAGGCATCAGCAGCAGTATGAGTAACAATATCAATAATAATATCAATCCGGACTCGTCCTCGGTGTACATGTCCAAGATGGATGCAGTGATCATCCCTTACTCCGCAGACGTGCCCTGTGATAGCAATGGGCAGCGCATGTGGTGGGCTTTTCTCGCCTCCTCCATGGTGACTTTCTTCGGGGGTCTCTTCATCATCCTCCTCTGGAGGACTCTCAAGTACCTGTGGACTGTGTGCTGTCACTGCAACATCAAACACAAGGTAACTCGCGCGGTCATTTTGAAGGTGTATTCCCCATGTTCCTTTTTGGGAGGAGGTGTGGTGGGGAGTGGGGGGTGGTGGGGGTCGTCAATCTACAGTATGTAACAAACGCAAATTATTCAACTTCTTCAACCTTCCGTAAATACTGCCCCCTCCATCTCTGGTGACAAATGATGGAAACATTGCTATTGCGTTCTGGTGTCATTTAATTTTAAATATAGTTGTTCGGAAGCCCGACTCTGGAAACGCAGGAAATGTTGTTTTTCCTCATATACCCCTCTTACAAAAAACAGGCAGCTTTATTTCCTCTTTAAACAAGCGGTGTGTGTGTTTGCTCCTGGAAATAAAAGGTTTGGAATCCTGGATGATAAAGGAGGCCTTCCTATTTTGACTGGAAAATGGATAAAAACCAGTGATTTCTAAGAGTAATAGCCACACACGTTAATTCACGATCTTTTATTGTGGAGTAAAACAATAATAAACATATAACAATATTAAAAATTTGAAATTAGCTTAACGTTTTTCATACCTAGAGATTTATTTTCCTATCATTGTGTTTTTGGGCTGTTACAACTGGGAAATGTGTTTTTTACTCTAAATGTGGGGTAGCTCCTTTGTCAGTTCAATTAAATGTTTTATTTGTTGCAAAATCTTAAAAACGCCTTTCATACTTTTACTCTTTCGCCAGACTTTAGTCTTATAATATGACAAGAATCCTGCATTGCATTAGCCTGTGAATATTTAAGTTAATGGGAAAGAGTGACCCTGCAGCTGTCTGTTTTTTTTAATTAATATTTTTCCTGCCCCCTTTATTTGGAAATGATCCATATATAACTTGTATATCAATGGTCAATTTCTTTTTGTTGAGATGATCTCAGCGCCTGAATGAATCGCATGAATATACTTTAAAGTAGCCTTGTGCAAAATTTCCTCATAGTGTATGTTTTGAGTTTAACCTTCAGAATGATATATTGAATTCTGTGGGCAAAACCACTTTGTCAGAATTATATCACAGTATGACAGGTATGGATTAGAAAAGAAAAAAAGACAACCTGTGTAAACTATGTATGTTAACTGATATTTCATGTAACCAGAACTTTGCCCAGCCATCATAATATGTTAAGCTAACACTTGCTCAGTCTTGCACAAATAATCTTCTCTGTTTGTACAGTGTGGTGCTAGCAGTGCATTATGACACAAGTAAGATAAGGCATTTTCTGTAAATAGTCCATTTTTAACCCATATTCCTGAAATTATTAATGTGGCACTTTAGATTCCAAAAAATTAGTTTCCTAAAAGCATTGCTATGTTTTTGAATGCAGTTCGCCAAACATCACAGAAATAATATTTATATTGCAAAAAAAAATCTTTCTTGGAACCACGGCGATTTGAGTGAATGGCTGTTTGCGTGTATATTTCATAGACTGTGTATTGAACAGAAGCCCATGCTTGTTTTTAAAATTGAATTCCATTTTATCACACAATGCCTTTTATTGAAGTGCAGATTTAAGGGATTTTATATTAAAGTTTATATGAAGCAACATAAGGGAATTTATGTAAGATGTGCATTTAGGCACACAGCACTTCTAAGACCTAAATTTTAAAATTCTCCTGAAAATAAATGCTAAGAGGAAAAGCTTCTCTGTTTTATGAGGGTGGTGGGAGAGGTGTGTTAATATGTCTCTCACTGAAGCCCTTGGAGGCTAAGGTACAAATGTTTAGTCTCCATTCCTCATTACCTTTTAATTACCTGGATGGGCAAGCTGCATATTAAAAGACGGAATCCTACTGAAACTCACACCTACAGGTTGTAACAGAAGAGGTTAAGCAGTGAAGACAGAAAGAGGCCTGCACATTTAGCTTTAGTTTTTTTAAACGAGAATCGAGGCCACTTTGATTTACAGAAAATCGCCTTTTGAAAAATAGACAGGGACAACATATTTTGAAGAGACAAGAGCTAATATAACACAACAGCAGCAGCATCTGTACAAATTATGTGACCTGGGATCTGATTATGATCTTTTTATTTGGTGTCTTTTACTAAGAATATCGGAAAAAATAACAAGCCTCCAGTTTTTTAGCCTGTTTATAAATACGTGGCAGCATTTTGCTGCCACTGTTACCCATCTGTAAAGTCTGTCTGGGAGGAGGTGTGGTTAGAGTAGCTCGTGTCTAGCAGAAGGGTTTGTGTGCCTAGTTGTTGAAATAGAAGAAACGGACCAGGGGCTAACTTTCTCCTAACCCACCCTAGTGGGGCAGCAGTAGTCAAGGATCTGCACCTGTAACTGAAAGGATATGGGTTCAAATCCCAGGTGAGACACAGCTGCATTACATCTAATTTCAGTTGTATTACGTCCTGATTGTTCCAGTGAAGCTCCCATCTGTGTAAATGCACGCAGATATATGTTGCTTCAAATAAAGGTTTCAGTCCAAAAAATTAGTCGTTGACCTAACCTTCCTTCTCCACTTAAGGAGTCTTCTCTGTGTGTGTCCTTGGGGTGCTGATTCCTTGTCCTTCCAAGCAGGGATGTTTTAATACATGGATGACTGATTGCAAGACCTCTTTTTCATTGAAGCAGCATGCATTCTTTCAGATTGAGGGGTGGCCAGTCCATGGTCTAACAACGTTAGGCTAAATCAGGGATGGACCATAATAAGAGTAACCCCTGTTGGATATAAGCAGTGGTGACCGTAGGTCTGACCTCTCTGGAATGCAGTAATGACAACGTCATCTTTGGCCTTTTAATAGCAGTTTTACCTTTTGAATAGTACTGGTCATCTTTCCTGTCCACAGCTTGCATTAGTTAAGTTATTCAGTAAATTTGTTGAGGGTATGTGGCATTGATTTTTGAAAGATTCATACAGCAGTGGCTCTTGGTGTGATGAGAGCAGCTCACTATAAGTCCACTAGCCCAAAAAACTACTGCGAGTTTTACACTGTCTAGATTTCAGAGAGAGGTGACATCACTTCTATAACTGGCTTGGTACACTGAGCCCCATTACACTGGCATGTACTGTACAAAGATGTAATTTGCATAGAAATCAGATAACTTTCAGAGATTGTAGGAACTTAAATGTTCTATAATGTATCGTTTTAAGATGGAAAAGTTGCAGAGGCAAGCAGCACAATGTCTGATGAGGATGATAGTCATATATAATCACAAACGTTTGTTTTCAATTAATATTTCACAGTAGTTTAGTTTGTTACTTGACCATATCAGTCTCATAATCTCACTGTAAAGGCTGTGATGCCTGTTTCTACAAGGCTGGGCAGCGATCCTTTTCCTGCTGTGTGTTTATCATTTTCTTTGTGCTGTCTCACAGTTGTGTGACGTCTATACAATGCTGGTAATCAAAATAATGAATTTGATGTGCTAGCATTGGTATTACTGTTCAAGTCATGAATCGTGCCTACAGTAGATGTGGTCAGCAATTTGATGAGATGGATCCCGAAAGAGTGCAAAATCCTTCTTTGTTGAGTACACAGCCCTCGGTGTTGAGAGCTGACATTGGTACTGTTTCTGTTGTACCTCAGTGACTGAGGAACAAAGAGTTCCAACTCTAGAGAGGCCAATGGATAACAGAGTATTAGATAGCTTTTAAAATGTGATTGTAGGTAGCCTTGTGGCAGAAACTGTTAATTAGCAAAGTGTCTGTGTGTCACAGAATGTTTAGTTTTAAGCATGACCTCTTTAGACATCATAATATTTGTTAAAAAGTGATTACTGCAGATTACTGCGGGAGACGGTTGTGGTAAATTCCAGCACATATGCAGACTAAACTTTTCCTTTGGCGCTGGCTCTGATTCTAGATTTCAAGTGAAAAACTAGCTTTTTGAGGTAAAACATGCCTTTAGTTTTACTCACCGAGAACATCGGCTGAAAGGAAATAGTTGTGCAATAAATGTGAAAAAATGTGTACACTGCTAACAAGAAATATCCAACCAGCTGGTTCCTGGGTTTGAAGAGGGAGAGTACGGCTTTGTCGTAAAGGGCTTGCATCTCTGCGATAAATGCATTTGCAGCATTGAAAGTGTTTTCAGTGCTTAATGCCCTTCCCTGGTGATTTTAATGAGCGCTCAGAAAAGTCATATAACAATTTAATTAAAATCGATAATCAAAGTGTTCACTAGCATTTCCATTTTCTTTTTAAGACAAGTGAAGCAATGCAAAAAATGTGACGACATTGATGGGAATCTTCCCTTTGCTTTGTCTGATCTTCCACGAATGAGTGACATGACAGCGCTACTCATGGTTTCGGTTTAAAAATGGAAGCACTACCTACAGTAACTAACAGCATTTTGGTAAATCCCAGTAAATGATCGGAAGATCAGGTGTATTAAGGGCATTGTGATATTGAAGCATCTAGGACGACGAGCGGAAGAGTGCTTCAGAAACAGGGCAGCACTGGCCCACTGGAGGTCTGTTGTTGTTAGACTGTTGTGCCTGCATGCTTGGCAACAGCCGGAAAAAGTGCTGGGGACTGGGAGCAGTGAGAGCAGAGCCCTGGACCAGCTGCTGTCACTCATTAGAAAGTTCTGTCATATTCGGTAATTTTCACACCACGTGCGCACATGGTGCATCTAACTTTCTCTGCAAGAATACCGGAGTCCTTACGAACGTTATCGAGACTGGCTTTGGACAGATATGGCTCCTTGAATCAATTTGTTCCTGATAATAGAATAAAGCAAGTTTTTTTTTATTTTAATGGGAGACTCTTTTCTAAGATTCTGCCTTGTAAATTCTGCAGCTACAATCCTTAAGTCTTCTAAATTCCCCGCAAAGCACTTGTTCAATATGAAATCTGTATCAAATAACTTTTGTGTTATGGGCTTACATATCTGAAGAAGTAAGGCAGACATAGGGTAGGGAAAAAGTGTGCTGTATATTTGATATGAAGAAACTGTGGGTTACTTGCACTATTAAATGAACAGTTATAATTATTTTGTTTTTCCAGAATGAGTTTAATTTTGCATTACCAGTTACCAGTAAGTGATAGCCTACATGTGCTGGCAACATTGCCAGTGCTTGAGCATATTTTTGTCCCTAGTGGATTTGTGTTTTATTTTTTTCCCATTACTGCCATATCTAGTTTTCTGCTCTCTTGTATACTCTTTTGTATCTTAAGGGTGGAAAGCTTAGCATAGATACTTTCAGTCAGTACATTGGGAATGAGATCATGACAGACTGTGTGCCGTTCAAAGTTAAAAGGGTTTCAGCTGTTGTTGTCTTTAAATGAGATGTCAAGAGTGCTCATGTGAAGGGAAGTCACAGATGAAACCATGGGCAGTGACACATGCTTACAACAAGCGATATTTGGTCAGATGATTCAGTCCACTACAGCACCAAGTTTGAGCCAGCTTGCTGTACTGTGTTCTTATGCAATGATAGCAATCTTTTAATTCTGTGCATTTCTAATTAAAAACTCTCTGTCTTTTAAGAGTAGCAGCTTTGTCTCATACAATGTGTGTATGTATGACCCACGCTATTTTACTATTTTATATTTAGAAAATCTGAATATATCAGTTCTTGGCCTATGAAGAGGGAAGGCCTTTTCAAGGTTGTGTGTGTGCATACGTACAGTACATTTTCAAGGCACTCCTCTCCATTTGTCTCATTTTCTTCACATGAAAATTCCTGCTTGTATAACAAGCACAGTTTTCTCCTGACAGGTTCGTAGACGTCACAGATCCTTGACATATCCTCAACAGAGAATAACCTGATGTATGGGGCATTAAGTTCCACCTTTGAGTTCCTAGCAAAGGCAATAGTCAAGTGGGAACAGACAGACAACACAAAGCTCTTATGTGCGTAATGGCCTTGTCTTCAGAGGCAGTGGGAAAATGGCAGATACTGCATGTATCCAAGAAGACCTTGTCCCTGACCTTCAGGGTATTGGCAGATGTATTTTGCCCTGGTTGAGCTCTCCTCACAGCATCGTCTTCTGAGCCTCATTGTCTTTAGCCTTTTCCATTTTTTGTAATGCTTGTTTTTCCAGTGACACACACGTTTAGTTTTTCAACACAGGCTGTGCTCCGCGGTGACGATGTGGCCACCGTAGTGCTGCATGTAGCAGAATCAGTGGTGTCTGAGATGGATATTTTTCAGTTACTGAAATTGTCTTTGTAATTGAATGGCGCAACTGTCTCATTTGTTTATTTTAATAGTTCGTGTATGTTTGTTTAAATTTGCTCGGTACTAAAATGTGCAGGTGCTTTCTGGAGCTGGTGAGTAGGAGACCAAAGTTTAGAAGGATGACAAGTCTATAGAGACATATGGGGTGCCAATTAAAAATAACTATTTCCACTAAAATCTTTTGAATCACCAGTTTAATTGGAACACTAAATAAGTTGCCACAATGTTTCTGTTTTAGTGGTATTAATTCTGTATGTACAGCACCTTGTGCTTTACATTCTGTGTTTGTAATTAAACCAGCTTATCTTAGTATTTAATAAATTCCAAATTATTAACCCAATAACCCCATTCTGTTTCCTCATTACCAATAAATGGTAATATGGATGTGAAAAAGCAAGTGTACAATAAAGATATGGATTATATATTATTGCTGTTAGTGGTAAAAACTTCTTCTTGACCGTGACAGCTAGGTTTAAACAATTCAGTTTTTCTCAAGATTGATGTTGATGTGATTTCGTTTTTCAAAGTATGCCCCCTAAAAATTAACCATTTTAAGGGTTTTGATAAAAATAATTATCATATTAATATAATAATGATAGTCACTAAGTTGAAGGGCTGAGAAATCACTAAATCATTTATGAAGCACGGCAATAAGTGTATAACATGTTTCACAACGAAACATGGCAATAAGCAGATTTTAATTTTATGATTGAGAATTTTTCAGATTTAAATCGTATGTCTTTGACTATGTCTTTAAGCCCTAAGAAGAAATTTAAATTCATTTGATGATCATTTATGAATTGATTATGTTGGAATGAAACACATGGAAAGTCATAGGCTTACAGATTCAGGCTTATTTAAAAATGTCATTCTCTAAAGCTCTCTGTGATCTGGCACAAGAGTGATAAATTCCTGATATTGAATGTGAGTGGGGAAATGTTTAGCCCTTCTAACCTTCTTTTAGCTGTTAACATAAGTTACACAATGTACAGTCAAATCACAGACTGCCTTTAATAAGGAAGAAGTGATTAAACACATCCCAAATATGCAACTGAGATTTAACCAAAAACACTATTAATGTTTTTTACTAACCATGCATTATTAAGTCAATTGCTTTCCTGATGTATCTATTTTTGTATGCAATTCAGACTATTCAACAGGGAATGTTTGTTTTTGCATCTCTAATTGACAAATTGGTCAAACAGAGCTGAATAGTAGAATTTTGCATCTGAAGATGAAGGAAATAATTTCTAGGTATACTGTATATTAGGCATTTGTGGATTACTAATTGTGATTAGTTGAATCTCTTTGAAGGCCGATATTCCTGACAAGTTGAAATTGATGTACAGTATACATCCACATATTTCCCTTATTCTGGAATAATAGTATCACTATATTACAAGTCAGTAGAGTCAGTAGGGATGTCCATTCCTTGTCCTGGTGGGCCTCTCTTACCACAGCAGCAGAAGAACTGGGAGAAGCTGATAATTTGTTTCGCTTAAGCCAATAACCAGCTGATTGAGGTTGTTAAGAGCTGAGCTGGAATGATACCCAGCAGACGCACCGGTCCTCCAGGTGTGATTGCACAGCCCTGTAGTAGAAGTGATGATGGGAGAGAGGGGATCAGTTGTATAATGGAGTGCAGTGTTATTTTGGATGTTGTAAACTGCTCTTCAAAGCTGTGAAGCAGACTGGCTGGGCTGGCATGTTTAGAAAGTTTTTTTGTTTAAAATTGAAACCCAGTTTAACTGTTGGCTTTGCATTGCAAAGATATCTCGCCTATCTTTTGCATCTCACATTTTGCATTAAATACACAAAGAAAATGACTTCCAACAATGCAGAGCCTGCTATTCAGTACCTTGGACAGCTCAGGAGTAAATCTCTTAAACCCAATAGTTTGATGAATGCAAGACAAACGTCTTGTTCTTCTTTTTGAAATTCATACATCCCTTTTTGAGGGATGTCCTACCAAAATTAGTAAAAGATTTGCTGTAAAATGGATGTCAGGCATTCTTGTTACCACTGAAAAAAACACAAATGTATAAGAGCTTTTTGCCCTACTTGAAATGTTATGTCTTTTCTATAATAAACAGTGACAGTTTGCGCAGGATGCACCCATGTGTGATTTATGGGCTTACAATTTATGTGAAAATGGAAATCAAGTGGAAATCAAGTGTATCTTGTTTATGAGATATTGACTGGGTAGGAATTGGCCCTAAAACATTTTTGCTCTCTTGGTGTGGCGTGGCATATATTAATTATGATAGAATATGCCAGATATGTGTGAGTTGCTGTACTTGCTCTTTAACCTGTCTATTTCCACTAGCATACCACCTCTGTGTGTAATTTCAAACCAGTCTGTATCTCAGCAGCTTTGCGCAAGGTGTGTGTGCCCTGAAGCAAACTTAGAAACGCTTCAGAAACTACCTTGCTCATTAGAGCTTTCATACCATATATGCTGTGCAAATGCATCTTCATGAGGGTGGCCTTCAGATAAAATTTGGCTTTGAATCATGGAAAAATGGATGTAGTATCTTATTTCTGATATAATAATCATAACACATGGGACTTTTGAAAAACGGTACATTAGGTTGAAAAATTATAAGATTGATTTTTGTTGTTGATCCAAGCAAGGTTAATGTTTTTTTCAGTATTCTTGTCAAAGTAAATTACTTTATGTTCCTACAAAGGAAAACAGACCAGATTTAAAATGCATCTTTATTGGAACTAATACATCTTACACTAAGTAGCAATGTTCTCAGATTTCAAAATTTGGTGCCACGGAAAATGTGTTCAGAACGGTACATCTGTCAACGTTGATATATCACAAATCCTGCTGGAATATACAGTAAAAACACAAAAACACATCAAATAATCAATTTGTAAAAAGCTGAAGTAATTACTTCTGTTGTCATAAATTTATATTCATTGTCAGAGTCAATGTCATTCTTTATCAGTAGTTTCATTTGCATATTGTTAGCATTTGTTTTAAAAACATATGAACACGAGAGAAATAGAAATGGGTTTATTTTATTATTTGAAGGGTGTGTTAATGTGTGTGTTAACATTATTAGTTAAGGCATTAGCGGATGGGTTGATATGCAGGTGACAGAGGTGAGACAGAAAGCTCTGCTGCAACACAGTTTTTGGGTCCTGTGTTCCGTTCTGGTCTGGGAAGCCCTCAGTATGGAGTTTCACGTGTACTCCCCATGGCCATGTGGATTTTATTAGGGTGCTCCAGTTTCCCTGTCTCCCCAAAAGCTTGATTCATTGCGTATCTGTGCTGTAATGAACTGGCTTCTTGTGCGGAGTATAAAGCAGTCTTGGGCCCTGTGCTTCTGGAAGAAGCTTTTACAAATTTTGCTGGAGCCTCTTCCAATAAAAAGGGACATTACTAAAGTTCAGAGTGCTACAGTATGTCATGCTTTTGTTTCAATGGTGTGAAGCAGGGTTCAGAACTTCAGTGATCAGAAAGTAGTGGATTCTGACACTGCTCTTGTACCATTGAGCGAGGTACTTCACCCAGATTGCTTCAGTAAAATACAAAACTGTATATTTGGGTATAAATACAAATTGGTTGCTCTGGTTAGGAATGTCAGCCATATATATTTGTAACTATACAATCTGTTGCTCTGTCACATAAAAGGTCTAAAACACTGTCATAAGCAAAAGGGACTATTCTGTTGAACTTTGCAGTTTTTTAGATATGCTTTGCTGTTGCGGGAGAACTTGGGTTCTACAATCACGAAACTGAAAGATGAGACTTAAGATGTTCTGCAAGTCATGCATTCTGACTTTTGAGCCTTTCTTCTCCGCTTACTGTGCACGAGCTAGTCGGATTTGAAGGCGTATGCTGGCAATGCACCAAACATTAAATCATGCTAAGTGGTGTCTGGGCTTGGTACATCAGTGAGGGCTGTGCTTTGTTCAACCAATAAAAATGAATTCAAACTGAAATGAAATGACAGCCAGGTGTAGTGGGGAGACACTGTGGGGCACAGTGACCTTCAGCCTCTTGTCTTACCCTGTTTCCTGCTTCACACTGACTTCATTGAAACCTCCTTATGTATTCCAATACACCCTGACAAATCAGTTCCATATTTAAGGATATGGCCGTGTCAAACACTCCAGCAATGGAAAATATCAGAGCAGGCTCAAGTTGGACTTCTAAAGGACAGGGTTAAAGTTCAGGTCACAGGAGAAATTACTGTACTCAGATTACTACAGTATTGGAACAGCAGGATTTTTTTGCTTGTAATCTTAGCCATGCAGAGAGAAGCTACAAAATCTACCTTGGAACTGGCTCAGAAATTGTTACACACGTAGTTGTTCTTTAATTACATTAAAGAGCCTGTTCTATTTACATTTCCTGTGAGGTTTGTAAACTCACCAGCAAATGAAATCATTACAAGAAAGGGGCAGTTATTTTTCTTTAAATCTATCAAAAAGTTCATTTTTGCTCAGTGGGATTTAGAAATCCAAAGTCCCAGGACAGTATTTGCATCGAAAGGTTTTGAACTTCCTTCAAAATTCAAAAAAGACATTGGTGCTCTGGAATCAGTCCAGAGACAAGCAACCAGATACCTTCCTTGAATCACAGGAATGACCTACCCTAACAGGCTTGGAGAATTGAACATACAGTATTTAGTCATGAACAGAGAAGACTATAAGCAGATGGGATTTAGGTTTTTAAAATTCTAAAAAGTATTATCCTGTGCACTTCTTCATGATCAGCAGTGAAATATGAACTAAATAAAAACTATGCGCAAGTGCATTAAAGCTGAGCATGGAAGCAATTCTTTGCAGATAATTGTGGGACTTCTTTCCTGAAATGGCTGGATGAGATCCTTGAATTGGCTGTTTACTGAAGCAATAAATGAACTAAATGGAACAAATGGCCCCTCTTTTTAGGACTTCATATATTGTTATTAAACCACATTTTACTTCCTTTGTGGATCTGGAAACTTTTAACAGCTCAGATCAACAATGTCAACTTTAGTTCATTTTCTCGTTAAATAGACAATCTTGGCAGAACAAAAACATATTTTTCAGTAATACCTACACTGCCAATTATAGTAATTGTTTGGCCTCTTTCATCATGACATTAAGGGGATTTTCTGCTTGCAACAGACAACTGCTTTAGAAAAGCACTGGTGCTGTAGTTAAAACAATTTCTTTTGGGATAAACGTTAGAATGTTTGTTTTCCAGAATACATTGTATTTGAGTAGTTATTATGGCAGTTACCTTAAATCAGTAGTTCAGGTGGGTAGCTGCGTCAGCATGCGTAGGCTGCAAAGGAACAAGTAATAGGTTTATTCCATGCTGAAAAAAAGAAGAAAGAGAACACAACGTTTCGGCCGCGGAGCCTTCTTCAGGTGTGAGAGAGACAGGGCAGTAGCTACTGCCCTGTCTCTCTCACACCTGAAGAAGGCTCCACGGCCGAAACGTTGTGTTCTCTTTCTTCTTTTTTTCAGCATGGAATAAACCTATTACTTGTTCCTTTGTACCTTAAATCAGTATTCATTCATTTTTGACTTTGTCATCAAAACAAAAACTGACATACCCCTATGTCTATGAAAGACTTAACAATCACTGCTTTTAAATCAGAAACTGTCAAAACTGCTGTTTGTATAATGTATAAACTATTTTTTTGTGATTTGTGTTATGTTACACAAACAATCCATGTTTGATTTAAGCATGGGGTTGAATCCTTTTTGGAAGAGCCTTTCAAATACATTCATAATTATAAGGAAATAAAAAAGAACATGGATTCTACTGTAATAAAAAATGCCATTTCAGTAGGAAACAGTTTCATGGGAATCTGATGTTATTTTTAGCTTAACGTTTTGTTACATTTTTACAACAGCATATTGCATTTTTTACAGAAAGATAGTATTGTCCGGAACTATTCTAGAAAATTAATGTCTGAATGCTAAGAATTAGAATAGAGCAGAATATATTTAAATGTGCTGTCTTGCAACTGCTTGTATGCAAACTGATGTCTTAATAGAGAACATATAATAGAGATGCTATAATAGAGAACAGGACAACAAGAATAAGTTATGACCTTAATATGATTTTCTTAGTTCGACAGGATAATGTAATGTAATATGTTCAGTCTTGAACACAGGAGACTGTGGCTTGATTTGATACAAATATTTCTGAAAGACAATGAGAGTGTTTATCCAGAGTATAGCTTCTAAACCCATTCTGAAAATGGGAACCAAGGAGACCAGTGGAGATCTTTACACAAAGGGTTGTGGGAGTAATGAACAATCTGCCAGTAGGACTTGTTGAAGCAAATTCCTTAAGATCCTTGAAGAAACATCTATATAATGAGATTTATGGATCAATAAGCTGCTAGCAGCTAAAATAGCAAATTTGGCTGAATGGCCCCATTGTAACTTTATTGAGTTTTCTGTTCTTAAGACTTACTGCCAGTGCCAAGAGAATTAGGGGTTGTTATAGTCCTAAAGTGTGGTGCATCTTGGTCAGTTATTTTGTGCTATTTTAATACTGTATTTAATTAATGGTTTGTTTTAAATTATTTTTGTTCTGTGTCTCATAGGCTGTTTTACTTTTCTCTTTCCATTTTATTTTTGGAGTGTTTCTTTTACTTAAAGCACATTTCCTACAGGTGGCTGCAGCAGAAACGCCCCTAGGTGCTGCTGATCTGCGCCTCGTAGTGGCCTGTTGGAAGCCAGTCGTACGGGGCTCTCTGTAGCCGCACTGTGTGCTTAGAGAAAAGCTTCCACCTTGTTGATTATATACTGTACATCCCTGCATTTTCTTGCCACATGGTTCAGTCCCTTGAGAAGGTGTTTAAATTGTAAATGTCCCTCTGGAAAATACTTAAACAAATACAGTAGTGTTTAGCCCTGTTATTGTTGTGTTTGGTGTTATAAAAAGAAGGCTGATTTGGTCTCATTTCCTCAGTTATTTTGTGTTCTCTAACCTCATTCCTGCAAATTAGTTTTTGTAAAAATAAAACTGTGGGGGATGATGTGTGTTTTGCAGTGTTTTCCTCAAAGGGATTTTAAAACGGTGTTCCTTGTTCCTGTTATAAATTGCTTTTTAATTATATTTTATTAAGGATTTGTGTTGCAGTTTTCCCTCACCACATTATTTTTGGCAAACTAGATTTTAGTGTGACTGTTAATAAGCTCTATTTATGCTATGTTCTTCTTTGAGACAGACTGGTTTTCCTGTCCTGACACAAGGAGCTTGAAGTATTTTTAGTGAGATTGTAGTATAGCAATATATAGCAATATACAATTAGTGCCATAGTATATAACATTACCAGAGTACAGGCTGCATTTTTTATTTAGCTCTTCACAGAGAGGCAGTTATCCTCCCAAGGTTGTGGGCTGCAATGCCGTAGGCCTCTGGGACACATGCCTCACGCTGTTACAGGTTTGTTCCATGTTCCCCTGGTCAACAAGCACGTGGCCAATGGAAACTAACTGGGACTTAGCATTATGTGAATACTGAAGTCCTGTAGCCCCGAACAAACATCCTCAGTTCTCTGCAGAGACTCAGACACTATGAGCGAGTCCTTATTAAAAGCACCCTGTTAAGCAGAAAAGGCAAAGATTTGTTGTCCCTTTAAACGTTTTGTTTCAGTAATTTACTGTAGATATTGAACTGTTTGCAAAACTTTTATGTAGTATATTCCAGAGTACTAAAGTCAAGTTCTGTTGTGTTCATGTTTGGTTAATTTAATGTTTGGATTAGGTGCTATGCTTTACTAGTCCGGACAGCGAGTACATTATGGCGTGTTTTGTCAACATTCATTCGAAAATGTCATTTGTGCTGCATCGTGATATTCCCATGGTCGAGAGTAATAAAGCAGAGGAATGGAATGAAGACAGTCTGACGAGCCTATGGGAATACCATGGACACATTAACAAAGTTGGACCAGTATACAAGCTGTAAGGACAAATGTTTTGGAATTTACTTTGACACTTATTTCTTCTACAGCAAAAGAAAAGGAGTTTAATTTTGTGCAAAAGAGGTGTGTGCAGATGAAGGAGCGTCCTTCACTGTTTTTTCTGAGCATCTCAAGGCTCTTGTACTCCACTGCCGTGAAAATACAGTAACTGTGAAAACATCCGCTCCCCCGACTTACATGAATGAAACACACACATTTCGCTAATCCTAGAAATGTAAGGAGTGTTACAAGAGGAATTGCTTTTTAATAATTCACAGGGCAGTGCCCTTGATTTGTTGTGTGGATACAGATAGTTACCCCTGCATAATTTATATGTTTCTTGGGTGAGTACATTGTGTTTTGTACTACTTTTCTTGTATTTTAAAGTGAATTAATGAAAAAATGTGTGTGTGCACAGTGCCATGGCTCTAAGGGCAGTGGAGTTCCCAGGAGCCAGCTGTCTTCAAGCAGCTGATCAGTAGCGTGCCGAGGGCGTTTGCTGCTCTTCACACACCTGACTGTCGCAGCTCTAGGAACTACAGTGCAGTGCAGAAAGACACGCCTAGACATGCGTTTTCCACTGTCCTTAAACGAGAGTCACCACATACTGGGAAGGTCGTGCGGTATGCCTTGAGTTGGAGCACATGGCAATTGTAGTAGGCTGTAATTACAATTGTTAGGAATAATAATTAATCCATTTTTAGTACATGCATCGTGCATTCCAAGGTTGTGGAGAGTCTAACCTAGCGGACAATAGGCACACGGCAGCAGGATGTACCCTGGACAGGACACCAGTCCATCACAAGGCGCATACACACATGGGGTACAATTTAGAGGACCAGGGAGAGAACATGCAGTTCCACAGAGAAGATGCCCCTGTCCAGCATTGAACTCAGAAGCTGTGAAACAGCAACACTAAACATCATGCCACAATAGTGCCCCTTTGCTTAAGACATTCAATGAAACAGAAGGATGAGATATGTTCCCTGACAGTATGAAATCATGCCAGGAGTGAGACCAGTTTTACTGTGAGCCTTTAATTGTGTGAACTCTCTTTGATAATTGTTGGCCCCGTGGCTAGTTTTATAAATACTTCACAAGATTATCATGTTTGAGGGACCATTTTATAGGAGTTCACCTGAAAGGCTATGAATTGCAACACTGCTGGAGCTTTAAAATCCATCACCATTACAATTCTTATTGAAATGCACCTCATTCTTTTTTTACAAATTGAGATCTCTTTGTATCAGCCGACTCAAAGGTAGTGAAAATAAATGACCTATACTACATTGCAAGGGCTCTCTTCATTTATTTCTTAATGTGTATCATTACTACCACTGTCCTCCTGCTGCAATGCACTGTCTTTTTTTAAAAACATCGTCGTCTTCTCCCTGGAACCTTCTTGCACATTTCAACTCTCTCCCTATAGTGTACATTTAGGACAAGTATATATTGTACATTTGGTCCAGAAAGTCAAAAGTGTAGACATGCTGTATATTTAGGTGTTATGTTTGCTGTCCATCTAATGAAAGATGCTGGTGACACCTGTTGCTGATATTTAACAGGGAGATTGTTCAGTGGCTTAAAGACATGTCCTTAAGCTTCTTTGCTCCCTGAGGAAGCTGTCTGCTGGAAGGTGCACTAGATCAGTCATGCACAGATCTATCCTGGCTTCTCATAATTGGAGCTTAAGTGCTATATAATTGAGTGACAGCAATTAAAAAAGATGAAGCCACTAACGACTGCTGAGTTTCCTCTTGCCTGGTGCGTCTCTCATGCGTTTGGACTGTTTTGCTGTTCATTCTATTTATAATCCATCCTTAAATACTGACCTATGTGTATTTTAAACCATGTGTACTACCTTCTTTAATCAATAATCAAGAACGTTAAGTAGCACACACATATGTTTCGACCTTTATTTTTAAGCTCGGTGTTACTGTAATGTTTAACATCTTCTTTGACTGGGGGTGTGAAAGTGTGATGGAAGGCAGTTTGAAATCTTCAGTTCGCTTGCAGTGATTGTTTTTGCATATTATATCATGAATAGAATTAACAGCAAAACTGTGCTATGTATTTGAGTGACAGCAATTAAAAAGTAAATAAATTGAATATCCTCTTTCGTTACACCAGCTTGTTTGACGTATGTGCAGCACTAATCACTTCAACAACATCTTTTTATCTATATACAGTATAAAAGACAGTTGCCACAGTCAAGCAGTTGCCGAAATGCCTGGTGCCCAGCTGCTCTGGGCACGTGCCAAGTCAGCTACGAATCTGAGGTAAATCAGGCATCTGCACGGGCAGTTGGTCAACTGCCCACAGCCCGAGGGGCAGATGACGAAGAAGAAAGACAGCGAGCAGTGCCAAAGTAAGACTTTCAAGAAATATAGTACCGAAAGGGTGTTCATTTCAAAAAAGAAAAACTCAAAAATGCAAAAGGTGTTGTGTTTGTTGTAGTCAAACAATACAAAGTTTAAGAGCAGTTCAAAGCTTGGAAGCCCTTTTGATACACTGGGTAGTCAACAGAAACAAATTGAGCTGAAGGACAATTTATCAAAGATCAGACTTTTAAACTTTAGTTTTCAGGAGACCTTAAAACTTCTGACTGAACCGACTGAACATCAAGCAAATTATTTCATTTAAAGTTGCACAGAATAGCTTCTTCTAAATACAGATTTGCCTGTACCAAAGGCAATGATCCCTTTTGGCAATTGAGCAAAACATAACCTTGTTTGGTTGGCCTTTGCATGTAGGTCTATTACAGTTGTGGCACCCTACCAACGTGAAGGTAGTGCTTTAGCTGAAGTGCGTTTAAAAACGAGAACAGGAGGGACTTTGCCCAAAGGGTTGTGGGAGTATGGAACAAGCTATCCAACCATGTTGGTGAAACCAATACCTGGGCTGCCTTCAAGAAATGACTAGATGAGATTCTGGGATCAATCAGTTACTATATTTAAAACGGGCCAGATGGCCTCATATTGTAATTAACGTCTCTTGTGTTTCTATTAAAAATGAAGACAGTAATAATCACAGGTCTATTGAATCATTTCATATAGTTATCAGAAACCCAGCATCAGTAACTGCTGGAATTTTTTAACATAAACAATATTTTGACTTTGTATTTGATTATGGATCAGTTACATGGCAATAATGAAAGTGCTGTGAAAACTAATAGACTAGTAGATCCCCAGACTAGGAACACTCTTTTGAGTCCTGAACTCTTTTCCCTTTCACTAGTTTTCTGTTAGCTACACCAAGAGGTAGTCTTAATGTCAATCTGAGTTACACAGCAAACCTTTGACTAAACAACCCTTTTTGTTGTATAATGACGAATCACAGTGTTTAACATCTGGATATCTAATGCAGTTCTCAATTATTATTATGTGTTTTAATCATTTTATGTCTTGCTTTACTGTGTCATGTGACTGAGTGAGTCTTTGATTTGAATTGCAATAAATGTTAATTTTCTTTTCCCTCCCAATTAGTACTGTACCTCTTAAGAGCCTTTCTTCTCCACCATCTGCCCAGGTGGCTGTGAGCAGTTGATCAACTGCATAGGCAGATGCCAAAATCCTGAAAATTCAACGCTATTTTGACACATGCCCAGAGGAGTTAGGTCCTTAAGCAACTGCCTGACTTCAGCTCCTGTCCGTAAGAAAAATACATATACTGTATACCATAAGTCTAGAATTTCTACAGTTCTTTTTATATAAGTCAGGAGAGACACTAATTTCTAGTTCAAAAGGTTGAGCAGCATTCCTCTGACATTTCTGTTCTTTCTTCCATTAAACAGTAAACTGCTTTCTGGAAAAGGCTTGTACATTTCTGTCTTCAGATCTGACTGCATGCACATGTCTGAATGCATAGACAAAAGTTTTACATGGCTATGGTAAACACAGGCCTTCATGTCCTTGAAAACCACCTGAAATCATCTTTTGTCTTAGAAATTGCTTGATTTATAGAAACTGAATCTATTGATTAAGTTTCCATAAAATATTTGTATTGCTTTCTAATAAATCGAATGCAATAGGTCAGGATATCTAGTCGAGTGAGAAATATAAGCATTGTTTCTAGATACACGTTCCTTGGGGAGGTGGTGTGGGCCTCAGTGGCTTGGGTGCAGAGCTCCTTTTTACTGTTTAAGTGAGTTTTTTTTTTCTGGGTCTGTACCAGTGTTGACCTTCGCTGATAAAAATAGATGCTGCTGTTGAAACACGACCTTTACATTCTAGTAACAGGCCAGTGCACGCTTTGTCAAAGGAAAGCAAGATTTCTTGTGTAGCTTTCTTGCCAAATTAAGTCAGTCAAAGCACTCCTCATAACTTCATAACTTCAGCCTGTTCTGAACTGTGTTATTTCACAGAAAATGTCTGGTTCTAGTTATTATTCTGGGAAAAGGCATTGCAATATCATATTCGTTAATAAGGCAAAAGAAACATTAAGTTAGTGTGGATGGGCAGCATGACAGAGAATGATAACATGACTTACACCGCTTCGCGCATTTTGCAGTACAGTTTGGATTTTTTGATCTATTCACTAATGTTTAATTCAGAAACACAGTTCAATGATGAACAATAATTTAATTTAGTTTTAACAGCTATTCATGAGAAATATGTATTATTTTGCACAAAAAGGAGCCTGTCAGCATTCTGGATGTGTAGAGAGGAGCAAATGATGTTAATGATGAGGAAAAGCTGATAATGAGTTGATCAGATTTGCTGGGTAAATGTGATGGATTAGCTACTGCTTCATATGGGCTGCTCATGTACAGATTACCTTCTGCTGTTGTGATTATATTTTTGAAGATGGTGTGAGTTAAAGATTACAGTGTAATGGATTCTTCTCTCTCAAACCAAGATGTATTAGTAACACATTAATTATTATTAAATTATGAAATATTAATAGTCAAAGTTGTTAAAATATGGGAAACTGTTGATGCTCATGATACATGTATATTGTGTCTCCTGATTGTGTGTCTAAGATATCTTAAAACTTTTATACAGTGGTATATGATATACCTGTATTAGTTTATGTTCATTTGTGCCCTATTGTAAAAAGTAGGATTGTTAACCTAAAAAATACAATTTTTGACTGAGAAACTATATTATTACCACCTATTTGAGTGCACCAGTAATACTCAAATAATAGAAATTCTGCCACAGGTATAACATATAATGACTGGAAGACTGTAGGGACTACATTTCCCAAATTGATTTTTGTGCTGAAAAGCATTGTTCAGTTGTTTTTTTTCCTTTTTCAGAAAGCGGCTTTACACATAATACCAGATAGTTCATTCTCTCCCCATCTCTCCCCTCCACCTTCAATCTCACTGAATCACACCCACACACACAGTTACACACATATACAGTATATGACTCAGGTCTCTGTTGCTAAGCAACAACCGAAGTATTTCATTTAAAGAGAAAATCTTTCGTATGCAATATCGTAGGCCTTGGTTGGTACAAATTCAGAACTCCCGAGTTGATTTGACTGATCTATGTTGTAGACACATAAGATCCCGGGTTTGTTTCTCTCAGGTGGGGAAAGGGTGAATTCTTCACAGTCTTTGTTGACGCACCATGAAAAGGTCTGACTATCAGGTCATCGTGACATCTCACGCCATCACGAGAACTTCATCCCTTTTCTTTCTGTGTTTGATTGGTTTCCCAAGATTGTTGTCCTCTCAGGCTGATTAATGCGTCAGATAAAACTACTTACTATGTGTTGATTAATGATGCGAATTATCTTCCCAGGAAATAAGACTTGCTTACAGTAGACCTTACCTGCCTGCTTTGCGTATTAAACAAGGTCTGTTGCAGGTTTCGGGATTAGCAATTTTTGCCTAACAGGCTGATTAATTTCTGCAGGTTCTCCTCTGTGAAAGTCAACAGCGAGGTGTGAAACATCTCATTGCTGTTTCCAGAATGTCATTGTTTCACAGCGTCACCTTATTAGACACTTGCCTATACTCAATTCTTTGGTGCTTGTTTTCCCTGGTGTTATATTTGATTTTAATCATTTGTTACATTTTAAAAGTTAATAATGTTTGTGTTGGCTGATCTTTCGATCATTAGCCATCCATACACATATGCAGTATGTACAGTAATTACCATCTAACTGATTCCAGTAAATTAATTATTATTTCACTTGTACAAATCTTACACGGTTTAAAAACTGGAGCATGTGCCAAGTTAAGAGTCATTTAAGATTCTGCATAGAATACCTGCACTCATGCTGTATAATAGACAGTGTGGTGATGTTCACTTAACTGAAGCATCCAGCCTATTTCCTCTTGACCCAGAGTGTGCGTTATAGCTCTGCTGCTTCCTGTGAGGCAGGTAACTCCCCTGTTCACTGTCAGCCGGGAGGGCAGCTCTGCACATTGGCTGACAGAAATTCAATGTGAGGAGCCTTGTGTCAGCCTAGATGTGAAGATGCAACTGCCATTCTCCTCTGCATTGCAAGTGTTTATTTTAATTAAATTTGGAACTACAGCGAACAGTTGAGTTCCAAGTAAACTGAGAATGAGCTGTTATCTTTTTCCTAGAACAGGAGGCACTGCCACCTCTTAGCTAAACATTTCCCCCGGCAGCAACCTGCTGGATTCTTATAGGTGGACTGCATCTCTCTGCATGTATCCTATTAATGTACAGGTCTTTGAAACTAACAATTATTTGTCTTTGTAAGTTTCTCTTCTACTAAATGTATACAAAGGTAAGGAATGGGTTAAATAGGTTAAATCCCTTTCTTTTCATTTAACAGGTATATCTCCACCTATTGCTTAGTAATCTTCTCAATCCTTTGTAAATTTTCCATTAAGACTGAGGAATGCCATTGACTTTATTAGTTGCTCCACAAACATACAAATTCAAAAGGATTACGTTCCAGTGAGAGAACAGAATGGGAAAACATTGATTATACCTAAGAAAGCATAACAACTACAGATCGAGAATGCAAATTAAAACATTCACAGGCTGCTAATTGGTTATTGTTGTTCTAAAACCCTAGATAGTCGGTAATATGCTTAATAATAACAAGCTGAAAGCACTTTCACAAGCTATTGATGGGAGCCGTGACAATAACAAGGATCCCTGAACGTTTTGGTTTATCTCAGAAGGCATTTAAGCTTTCATGGCTGATGGACACATACAATCTGATTTATTGGTTCCCCCAGATTAAACATCCGACATCGTTTTTGAATACAGAAATTGGAATGCAGATAATGTTTCATGTTACACACTGGAGTTTCAACTAATACAGTACGCAGGGCAGGGGCTGTATCTCATTTATACAAATACATACTCTGTACTATACAGATACGCCTTTGAAACATAATCTTTCCAGCGTTGTTGCCATTGGTTCTTACTTTACAATTTTCTCTATGTGAACAGTAATGTAGCATCTAGTATCACAAACTCGCCGCCATGTTAGCATGCCTGAAACCATGCTGGAAGCTTCGCTCGCCCTTGACATAACTTTCATTTTAATGTCATTGCATATAGTCAAAGATTTAGCTGAAGGCATAGTGACCTTTTCAGAGGATAAAAAAACAACCTTTTAGTGTTTCACTTTCTGCTGTTTTGCATAATAGAAATATATTTTGTGATTTTTAAAAATGACAGGTTTAAAATGATAGCTATGACACTATCAGTCTTTTGAAATACACTTTCAAACATTGCACATTGTAGGCTTTATAGAGTTTTTGGCAGCATTGTACGGTTCATGCAAGACAAAAACTGAGTATTTGCTTCGGCAGTGCGGAATTTCCTTGTCTTTATGAGGAATTGGTATTTTCTTTGGTAGCGCTGTTTGTGTAATGTACGTTTCCAATAAACAACAATGTTTGTGGAAACTAAATCCATTTTCACTGAAAAAACTTTATTTACTGTTTTAGTCAACATTCTGTTGTTACAAAACTTCTATATATCTGACTTCTAATTAATTCGGGACAACCTGATGTGAGGATTCCTTGGAAGTTCTTAATGGGTCCTGAAGGTTCTTGTGAAAACAGTGAAATTCTGAGATTGTAACAAATAGTGAAATCTTAATGAAAATTGTTTGGCTCTACTTCGACAGCATATTGCTTAAGCAAGGTAAGTTAGCCCATTAGAAAGTGAATCATTGCCCATGCTCTCCTTGTAGGCCTTGCGGAGCACTCAAAACAAGTATATAGCTAAAGAACTGATGCTTTTATGTTTTGCAAAGAACCAGGATGTGCAAACCTCTGCAGTCATAAAGATCAAAGCCGATAGTCATTGGTCACTGGTTGTGACGAATTTGGCAGTTTGGCAGGATTCTTCAACAGTGATGGGAGAGGAGACATATAGCCATCATCCCTTCAGTGTCTTTAGAGGGAAATTGTTCTTTTCTCATCCAAGATGCTCATTGTTACCTCTTCATTATTCTTCATCAAATAATAAAGAATGTTCACTCATTTTGCATTCCTGTTCTTTAAGCTGACTGGTTTTGTTTACTTAAATTATGATATAGTTTAGTAAAGAACCAGTTTGGCGGACATTTACTCTCTGAAATATAGTAAATATCTGCCAAATATAAATAATAGACACTAACAAGATGCTAAGACAAATGTCAACATACACAATATCCTTGTAGACTTCACCCCTGGCTGATTGAACAGTTAATGAATGTTTTCCTGTTAGTTTTTCTTGGACCAAGAATGTTTTCCCTATCAGTTCTTTTACAGTTCTTGAAATTGAAAGTGTTTTTCTGCCCTGCAGAAAACTGTGGGTCCAGTTTAATTTAGAATACTGCTTTTTCCACTGTACTCTATATTGAATTAAGTACAGTAACTTATAGTAAGTTATTCAAATAGATAGCTGCGACAGTATGTGTAGGCTGCAAAGGAACATAATAAATAAATGTTTATCCCATCCTGAAAGGAAAAGAAAAGAGAAGCAACGTTTTGGCTGTGGAGCCTTCTTCAGGTGTCATGGAATAAACCTTTACCTTTACCTGTTCCTTTTTAACTTACTTTATGCTGATGTTCAAAGCCCTTTGTAATTAGTGTAGTCTCTCATTGAGACAGTTCTCAACAGATAGTGAAAGATGAGCTGAAACCTAATACTCTAACCTCAAAGTTAATGTAGTTGATGCTATATCCTTAACCTAGACTTCTGTTATTCCTCAGGTGAAATTAAATGTTTGAAACTGAATGAAAAAAGTATGAAGATCTTTCCATTCTTTATTTGACCTCATCTGTTCCTGAGTGTTTCTGATTTTATCCCATATTAAATTGCCTGAAGTGTGTGGAAATTCATTTAATAACCTAATGAACATTCACATGGCTGAGCCTAAAGCAGGTGTACTCTTTTTTAGTTATTGAATGAATAGCTGCAGAGCAGATGGCCAGATTTGGCATAATGTTTTTGGGTGCCTTTTGTTTTCTGAGTCATATTAGAGAGCCCACTTTAGTTTTCCTTCTCTTGACTGTCTTCTGAAGTCATGCTTCAGACAAGTGGTTTAAGCATGTATAATAATGTATTCACAGCATTTGTCCTTTAAATAATGATGATTTGAAGATACCTTTTCTTTTTTTCTTTATTTATGTTTCTCTTTTTTAGAAAACATAAGTTAACTGAAAAGATTTGGTATTTTTTTAGTCTTAAGCACCTAGTTTAAAACCTCTAGACGTTTAACATGGATTATCTTTGTGGCAAATACAGTCTGAACAACGTAAATGAAATAATCGTTTATACTTACATGCTATATTTGATGATGTTTCAGTTTTTTCCATCCTATCCAAAATAAAAAGAAAATCCTAGTTGGTTTCTGGCTATGGTAGTTTTAAAATAAAGTTTTAAAACAGTTCAAATCCACCATAAAATACAATATTATATTACTAGTTCCCAAATCCATTGTGTTGCATTTCAAAACATTTTTAACAAAAAAGAAACAATTAAAAACCACATCACCAAAGAGAAAAAAAGGTCCTTGTTTGGCCTATTGGCCTGATATCTGCATTTTCAGATCAACAATTAAATATGTTTGCTAAAGAGCAAATATCAAAGAGAAAAGTGTCCAAGGTCAGTTTTTCAAAATTAATCAGGTATGAATGTCTGAAATCTCTTTAAGTGATTTATCTTTGAACTTTTCCATCTTTAAAAATGAATAAGAAAGAATTTTGTAGAATATGTTTGTAGACAAGGTTGTTAACTTCTATTGCTATAGGATCAGCAGGGTGCCAATTAGCTGTCTCTGAGGAAAGTCAGTTTTTATTTCACCTGCAATCCTTGTTTGCAGGGTCACTGCAGGGTTACCCAACCTGCTTATCTGTGTGGCTTTATGGCAAACGATAACACTGTGTATGTATTATTCCACTCACGCCTGTTGCAGAAGAGTTTATTTAACTCTTTGTATTGTGGCTGTCATGATCTGCTGTTCAAGGCCTTTAGTTCAAGAAGACAAAGATGATCCAGAACATAACAGAAGTCATCTTTCCCAAACCTCCTGCTACATCATGGAATCCATCATTAGATCAACATGTCCATTAAGGTGTGTATTATACTGTGTGCAAGGAGCACACTTCTAAATTAAACTGTTGGAAGTTTATTGACTGAGTTCTCACCATCAGTTGATGAAAACCGAATAAAAAAAAGTCAGAATGATTCACGGGCTGCAGGGCATGCTAATTAATTACATCATAATCCTGCTGTCCAAGTAGGATCAATATCTGTCGGCTTTGGTGCAGAGTCCCAGCAGCAAAGGTAAAAGAGGTATACTAATACAAGAGCAGAGCTGAAGACTTCCATGGTTGCCTTCTTGATCATTTACTGTACATTATGCAGTCATACCATTCGAGTGATTTTTAATGAGAGATAACATTGAATTGATAAGCCAGTGGCTGTATTTTGTGTCAGATCACCATTTAAAACTATTTCACTTTTGCTGTATGTATTTTTATATGTTATCTTTCTGTTAGTTTGGTTTGCGTGGCCTTGGTAGTAGCCTCAGGGTTCCCTGGTTGCATAAAGAACATAAGAGTAGTTCCAAGCGAGAGGAGGCCATTTGGCCTGTTAACATCATTGTTGTGGTCAATGCGAAAATATTTTGGATTTGGCTTTGACTGCAAGGGAAATGGACTAAGAAGCTGTTTACTTTTCCTTTAAGTTGTGAAGTATTCTCTTTTCGAGGGGGTGTGTCTGTGAGCACGTATTGGGACAGGGTGTCCTGAGGACGGCGATGGAGTCGCACTGTGTGCCTCAGCTGGAGACAACCCACTGAAGCCGAAGCAGTTTCACTGACACTTTCTACTGAAGCTCAGCAGTGTGAACCTGGCCAGTACCTGGATGGGAGACCTCCTGGGAAAGCTTGCTGCTGGAAGAGGTGTTAGTAGGGCCAGTAAAAATCCCAGGGCATTTTTAAAAAAAGAGTAGGGGTCCCTGTGTTCTTGCCAAATTTTCCCCTGGCCTTTACAGGGCATGGCTTACTAACAATCCAAATCTCTGAACTGTCTTCATTACTCATTACTGTTCTCTCCCCATGAGAGCTGCTGTGTGGTGAGCGTTCTGTGTGCACTTTGGCTGCTGTCGCATCATCCAAGTGGGCCTGCACATTGGTGGTGGAGGAGGGGAGTCCCCATTACCTATAAAGTCCTGGTCCAGAAAAGTGCTATATAAGTGTAATGAATTATTATAAATTTTAACCCTGAGGTTACTTGTATGTTAATTTAAGAGAAAGCTCTTCACCTACAGTACGATGCCATACAAGCAGTTTATATTACAAGTATTACAGGAAATTGAGCAGCCCCTGAAGCTGTTTGAGGAGAGGAAGAAACTGCTTTCTTTGTGCAGTTCATTTTCTCAGTCTCACATTCTGCATTTTTTAAACTCTTCCCTAGCTTTATGCAAATCCTGTCATACATTCCTCTCTATTATATACATCCAAGATAAGGGTATGTATTTTGTCAGACGTCCTCAAAATAGTGGAATTGTCTTTGTTGGTATGAGCAGAACAAACAGCTCTTACTGCTCAATGTATCTGTAAGGGCATCGGGTAGACGATGATCTAATATATAGAAAAGATAATTAATAGAATGGCACACCAGCTGGATGCTTTGTGGTTTCAACACACCACGCTGAACCTAGCTATTATTTCCTGATTTGTAGATAAAGTAACTAAAGCTGACACAGGCCTAGCTGAGAAGAAATAAAAAAAATCAATCCTACCCGTAAAGACTTGGGTGAGCTCCTGTCCTTGGAAGGAAATCCTATTACGAGACTGAAGTCTGTCCCTTTCAGAGGTACACCGAGAGCAGGGCTCTGTGACAATGCCACCCAAAAGGAATGGTGAAAGGACATGAGAGTTACTGTCTCTGGGCAGTTGCCTGGGGATGAGATGAGCCAGATTAAGCCTGCATGTGTAATGGCGATAATGTTTATGGTGCAGACGTTCCGAATGAGCTGCTGTGATGACATTAAGGCTCTGATTTAATCAAAGCCTTCCGTCTACCTGCCAAATGCAAGTAACAAACCTGTTGCTCACTGGTGGACTGGTTTGCCAGAAAATTCCTGCTTCGAGCTCAAGTATGTGAATACAGAATGCGTGTGAATTTTGATTCTCTCCTGACTTCACGTAGGTACAAATAAAAAAAATCAAAGTGTTAAAGGCCTGTTACATCTTTTACTTTTGTTTAATTGAAAAATAAAAGAGCCTGTTTCTGTTCCAGCAATGAATAAAGATGAACAATATCCCAATCTAATTTTCCATCAGCCTGTTCAATTTTAATGATTGCGTACATTATTGCAGCTTTTTAGGGCTGTAGCTATGCTGAATGTGCTGGCTGGAACAGATTTTGATCTGCAGAACCTGGTGTTTAATTGAATCATAATATAATAATAATTTTCTTTTAGTGTTAGGAATGCTGTTGCATTGTCACAGTACTATATTTTTATATATATAGACTCTTGTGTGAACTTCAAAATGATGTGTTTTTTGACACTTAGAAACAGAGTTTCCTTGGGTCCTGGGGAGAGAGTAATGTGATTTGGAAGCAGTTTCTCTAAGAATTTTTAAATCAAAAGATTTTTAGCCTTTAACGTAACAGTGGGCTTTATAAATAGCCTTTTAGAAAGATAAAACTCCCTGGATCCATCTTTAGAATGATGGGTGCCAATTAACAGAAACCAGGGTGCCACCTGTGATCTCTTGAGACCTTTATCTCTTATTGATGCAAAGGGAGTGATGGCAGAGGGCAAATTGCTGCCTTTTTTCTGGAAAGACTAATAATAGTATGATTTTAGTAATGAGCATTTTCAATGCTCATATACAGTAGCTTATACAGTATGTTGGCGTGTAGCGTGAGCAGCTGATATTTTAATTTCATGGCATTTCTTTCATAATAATAATAATAATAATTGCTTACACTTATATAGTGCTTTTCTGGACACTCCACTCAAAGCGCTTTACAGGTAATGGGGACTCCCCTCCACCACCACCAATGTGCAGCCCCACCTGGATGATGTGACGGCAGCCATAGTGCACCAGAACGCTCACCACACATCAGCTATTAGTGGGGAGGAGAGCAGAGTAATGGAGCCAATTCATAGATGGCTCCATTACTCTGCCAATTCATAGAGGGGGATTATTAGGAGGCCATGATTGGTAAGGGCCAATGGGAAATTTGGCCAGGGCACCGGGGTTACACCCCTACTCTTTTCGAGAAATGCCCTGGGATTTTTAATGACCAGAGAGTCAGGACCTCGGTTTTACGTCTCATCCGAAGGACAGCGCCTGTTTACAGTAAAGTGTCCCCGTCACTATACTGGGGCATTAGGACCCACACGGACCACAGGGTGAGTGCCCCCTGCTGGCCCCACTAACACTTCTTCCAGCAGCAACCTTAGCTTTTCCCAGGAGGTCTCCCCTCCAGGTACTGACCAGGCTCACACCTGCTGAACTTCAGTGGGCTGCCAGTTGTGAGTTGCAGGGTGATATGGCTGCTGGCAAAGAAGCAAAGACATGAAAGAAAGTAATAGAACCAGATGTTTTGGCTCTGTTGCTCGTTTGGCTGTCGGTGGCCCTTATTGATCCAAAAGTCAGTCATAGTTATCGTCAGGGACATGCCTGTGTTTATTACAGATAGAAAACATAACTTCACCTTGTTTGTGAAGAAGCTAAAACAATCATTTCCCAGATACCTTACGTTTGAAAACATTTACTGTAGCAATGTATGTAACAACATTTGGATTGCAGATATTGTGATTTTTCTATAGCAAAACAAGGTTTCGACATGTTTTGGGATAAAGCTGTGTAGATAATCCAGTGATTTATGACAGAGTTTTTAATATGACATGATTGCTCTTTTATAACCATGTTTTCATTTTTTCACACACTCAAGGGTAGTTACTAAACAAGAGAGCCCTGCTGGCAGAGTGGTGGAAACATCCTGCATGTCTGCCTAGTGACTTTGCTGGTGTCATCTATTCTGTTCTCTGTGCACAAATCGTCTAATCCTCTTTAGACTAGCAGCACTCAAAATAGTTCTGCATATAAAGACTCTGAAGCTAATGTGATTTTGTAGATAGATAACCTTTCCCTGACATTGACAGCATGTCATTCTTCATGGGCCTTTTCTTATAAATCTGAAAGGAACACACGAAAGGAAATGACCGGTCAGCTAGAGGAAATGAATTACACTAGTGTTGTCATTACATTTTAATCCACAGATCTTTGTGGTCTGTGTGTCTGTTGGCTTACTACATCCTCCTTGTCTTCTTGGCAAGTCAGTATGTCAGTGTGTGTCTGCGTGTCTGGCTGTCCCTCTGTTATTGTGACTTAATTTCTGATTGCCCGACTCCTGAATTTAACTTATTCTTCATTGAATATGAGAGAAACGCAATAGTAATGACGTATTTTAGGAGTTTGTAATGCAACGTCGTCTTATTCAGTGGTTCCATTTTGCATTATAACTTTTCCAGGACATTTAATATGTAACTTATGAACCTGCTGTAAATAATGCTAGCCCTTTGGTCTTGCTGCTGAAATGAACCATTTCCAAGCCAGTGTTCAAGGGAAGTGTGAGCATTATTAAATTAATTGTTGTTGTAATTAGGGGTGATAATGTCAGTTAAAAGAGAAAAGCAAAATCGTTCCAGTTATTACTCCTCTGTACCAATTAATTCATTAGACTGCCTAGTGTTTGCTGTCCCCAGACTGATAACTGTTGAAAAAGCGCTTTAAAGCAATTGTCTAAATCCTAGAATTTAAAGATTTATTTTAATCTTTCTAAATTAAATGAAATTGCAGGTATTTTTCCTGGATTTCCCATTGCTCTGTACTGAAATTAGGTTGTCTAAATCTTGATTTGATTTAGATGACTCTGTAACATATTTCCTCTTAGCGAGTTCTGTTTGTTCCAACAAACGCAGATTGTTGAGGCAGCTGTTTACTGAGTGCAAGGTGGTTACGCTGTAGTAAAATAGGAAAAACATTAGAAGAATGAGATGTTTTTTTGTTACCAACCTACTGTGGAAACAAAATGTCATGTGTAATTCACAGTGTTATCACATTGACTAGATTCTCATTTCCCTGGTTCAAGTTAAAAATAAAAGTCCCATTGGAACAGATTATTCCCTAATGATGCACAATGAAAGTCAAAGTAACAGCTGCAGAAAAGCCCAGTTGCAGTTGCTTAGCTGAGTCACATTGGCTTGTTTCTGCCACTTGTTATGATGGGGTCTTCCCATTGGCACTCCAGTGCAGGACACTGCAGTGAGACAGACATTACAGTCGTACATTTATATCCATTAAATCCTTGACAGAATATTAAAAATGAAAAAAAAATCACATCTGTTTATGAAATACTGTGGTTAAAGTTACTATATGCACTCTGTGAACCAAGTACTGGTAGTGTGTGTACACAAGACATAAATATTGTGTAACTTAATACATGGGTTTCAATGCCTATTGAAAGTCTGCCACATTATTCAAGAGGTCTGCCTCCATCTCCTCATTGATCTGAGTGAACTGAAACAGCTTGCCACAGAACTTTCAGCTCCTTTCAGTGCTCGTGTATTTTAAGAATGATTAGTAGTGTTGTTTCAGTCTATAATACAGCCAAGGGGAGCAAAATGCAGCTGAGAAAAGGAACGGCTTTGAAAGTTTGCCCCCTTTTGAACAACAAACGCACCGTTCAAATGAATTTCTGCCAGGGGGTGACCCTTGATGTCACCAGACTTTCGATTTACAAAGAGCAGTGAATTTCCAGTTTTCTTAGTTTGATTTTTCACAAGAGAGGGTTTAGAACTGCTAACACATGTTGTCACAGCACAACCAAGAAATAAAATAGAGCGTTTAGGGGTAATTCCGAAAGCTGACATTTACCAGTGGTTTTAATACGACCCATGGATGTCATAACATTATTTTCATTTTTTTCAAATATATTTTTCTACCTGTGTTCAACTTGAATGTAGTAAACTGTGGTAATGATTTTTTTCTCGTGAATGACTTGCTGTGTACTGTAGCATCAGTGCTCATTCCCCTTGTTACCTGAAAGGTTATCGAGAGAGATCCTTCCACCCCCTGAGTTCTGTAATGGCTCTAGGACTGCTCTAGCTGGACAGCACTCACCCCCATGCCCAGTGATCCACTTTAACAAACCCAGGTGCTGTGTATTGTGCTCATGCATTGTTAACAGGAGAAAACTCCTCAGCTCTTCACCTTCACAGCCACTCACTCGGTTTGGCTTCCATGTATGTGGAACCTCATGCAGGACGATTCTCCAGAACCCCCCATGTTGAAACTTAAGTTCCCAGAATGACATTCATGGATAAAATTAGTAAGTGGAGTATCCTGTGGCATGCTTTGAGAGGCCGTGTCCTATTTTCTGCAGGAGAAGTGCAGCCTGTGTGTATTATCTATGAAATGGAGCAGAATCTTCTTTTGTTTACTTTGTCTCTTTAGATCTATTCATACGCCCTGCTGGCTTCTTAGAAATAATGCTTAATGTGGTTTCAGTGCTTTACTTTCCTGGCTGTTTCGGCAGCCGGACAGACATTTTGCTCTCTTAAACAAAGTCCCGTTGGTTTCTCCTTCTCTAAATGTCCTGCAAAATCAAGATCAGGGGTGCTTGTCTTCGAACAGTCACTGTCTGGGGTAGTGTTATTCTGAGCTGACGCACTGCGGGGATCATGGGCCGATGTTCTGAGTCAGCTGGTTAAAAACGGTTTCATTTAGAATCTTTCATATCATCATGTCTTTGAGTATCTCTGGGCCAGTATTGAAAACTATTTGTTTTGTTAATTTTTTTATTGTAAGGAAATAACTTTGAGCTGTGGTCAGGTGACCTTATAATTATAACAATGCTGTGTTTTTATTGTGACTAATTTAGCTGAAATGTAGAAGTGGTGAAAGCTCCTGTCTCTCAGGATCGGTGCACTGAAAGCATATACAAAAAAAATTGCAAACCTGAAGTCACAGAAATGTTCATAGCTGAGCTGCTAGTTGAATATGATATCCAAAGTGCATTGTGATTTTTCCGTGCACTCGTCTTATCTGAGGTGGATCACTTTCATTCATATCCCGTGCTCGGTGAGCTGTGGCTTGAATAGATCCTAGTCCCCTTCAAAGATGTATTTTCATGCTAAGGGATAGCACATGCTGCATAGTTACATGCCAGAAGTTCTTTGAAGTGGGGTATCCAATCAGAATGAAATATAATCTCTACCCACACATTGTGAGTACTGCGCATCCAGTCCTGCATGACTGCAGTGCAACAACAACAGAGCAGAGCTGAAGGAACATTTAAAGGTGACGTATACCTGGTAGCAAAAAACTCAGACGTCTTCATTGTGCTGAAATGGAGTTTTTAACAAACGTTCATGTTTGTTACAAACTCCGTTTTTTTCACTTCAGTTACTACAGTTACTCCATAATTCACTGCAGAGTGAATTCATTTCTGCTGCTCTTCCTTGTAATCCTCCATGATGTCACTTCCTGAAATGTTATCAAAAACCACAGGAAGCCCCTCTCTCGCTCATAGTAGCATTCTTTTGCATCCTTCCTCCTCCCGTTGGTTCATTTCACTCTGCAGGGGGGTCATAAGTTCCTTGTCTTGCAGCCAGGGGAGGGTAAAAAAAACCTCTTTGTGCCGGCCTTTTTTCAAGTAAACGTTCATAACGCATTTTCTAATTGGGTGTTCTTACTCCTCAAGAAATAAATTGACTCAACACATTGCAGAAGATCTAGGAAAGAAGCAAAGATTTTTTTTGAAACGTCTTGCACTGATATCAAACAACTACTTTCTAGGACTAACTTGTTACTACAAGAGGAATCCAATTATCAGAATGCCAGCTGTTTCCAAGAAGAACAATTACCAACAGTAATCCCATTTTACTAGAAAATCCTCTCATACTAGATACCATAGTTAGAGTAAACAGCTTCTTTGTTGTGATTGTGTTCTGATACCCAGGCATACTAGTAATGTCTGTCAAATGCAAATGTAATATTTATGGGATAAGTCAATAATGTGTCACAGTGTGCCATGTTAATAGGCCTTCGGGTTGAAGTCGAAACTTCAACTGCTTGCTTTGGAATTTTCCTCTCTTAATGGCCAGCAGCTACTACGTTTTTACTAGCTGAAAGGACTGCCGGTCTATTTGTGTAGAGAGTAACAGAGGCCAAGTAAAATGCTAGGATAGAATAATACATTTTAAAGTTTATGACAGCCTACCACTGGGGAAGAACAGTTTTTGTAATGCTGTATTGCATGGCTAAAGCTGTGTTATGTTATTTCTGGTATATAATTTGAAGAACAAGTTTTTTTTTCCACTAGCGCTTGAATTTTAGGTATTGTGCATTTGCGCTATTATATGGTTCAGCGTCTGCATGATAGAATTGTGCATGAAAAGATGTGCAGTTCAGGATATGCTTTTCATGGGGACCTCTGTTTCTTTGTCTTTGTTGTTTGGCATCTGACTGAAGTTGGTAGCCACAAAAAAATCCAAAGAATGGAAAGGTATCAAATTCTGATCAGCAGGTCAACAGGAAGGACCGTACCCTATAATGGGCCATCAGGGCTCGTGGATAAAAATATAAATAATAAATATACTGTAAATGCTGACATTTCCCACCCACCTGAAAATGAACTGTATTGTGACTCTAAGGATATAACCTTCCGATCTCCCGTTGACGTCTTGCAGAGTGAATCATGCCTTCCCCTGTACACAGCCCACACGGCTCACCTTCTGCAGAGATGTTGCGTCAGGAAGTCTAAATGAGCCATGCTTTAGGTTTCAGTGTCCTGGATATTAGTGTTCAGAAAACAGGCACACCTTTTGTGCTTTCCCTTGCCTTGATTCTGCACAAGTACTTAGTGGTTTAGCAAAACCTCAGATGCTAACTTCTTTGTCTGCATGTTTAAAACAACTGCACTGGAGCAGTTTTATACATTGTACTGAAAGCAGATGCAAAGAACAGGAGAGCCCTGATTTGTAAAATGATTAGACTGAGGCTTGCCCTTCTCCTCTCCCCCCACAATGTCATAATTATTAAATACGTTGTAGTGACTCATCATCTTAAATTCCAGAGTTCTTAGGAAGCTGGTGATGTTTCTACAGAGTGTAGATTTGTTTTTCCCTTTTGAGAAAAGTATCGCCATTTCCCTCAGTGTGTCCACCATGCCATGTTAATTACATGTTACAAAACCCTTTGCTGAGATAAACTTAATTGTTAATTCGTTGTTAGGAAGCGAAAGTGATTTATACCATTCAAGAAGGTCATCCTTCAGGGCTGAGCAACTTCTGTGTTCTAATACTACGGACGCCTGAAATCATTCTTTCAGGCGTCAGGAGTTTGAAAGAAAAAAAATAATATCATAAATAATGACTGGCATGCATGCACATCTACCTAATTAGTTCAGAGAGCAGTCTTACAGTCAGAATTGACCTCACGGTGATTTATGGCAGTGACATCGGAATGTGATAATGGTGAAATGCTAGCACTACTGTCCCCTTCTTTTCAACCAGGGACGGAGCTGTGTGAAAATCTTGTTAAAACTGTCTAGGTTAAGTTGTAGACAAAATGTAACAAACTAATACTTCCTGAATGAATCAGAAAGGAGACAAACAAACTAAAAAATACAAATGAACACTATACATATATACATATATATATACATAAAACACACACATATATATTTTAAAGCTTCAGTAATTATTATGGTGTCCCATAATATGCCTAATCATTGGCATATTAACATAGAGAAAAAATGAAAGCAGAAAAGAAGGGTATTCTGGGAATGTTTTTTATATATGTGGTTAGAAATTGGTGTGGGCTTGTGAAATAATTGTTAGGGAAATAATTTGTGAGGATTCTTCTCAACCTGTCAGAGATGACAGTGACTGATGATGACATTGTGTTTTTTCCTTGTACAGGAAGCACAGAAGATTAACAGTAATGCAGGTAATCAAGCAGATGGGTCTGCCAAGGGTCCCGACGAGAAAGAGGAGACTCCAGCGAGCGAAGTGGGCTGGATGACCTCTGTCAAAGACTGGGCTGGGGTCATGATATCTGCACAGACATTGACAGGCAGAGTTCTTGTAAGTACCTCGCGGGTCTCAGCAGCGCCTTTTAGAGAAATACTGCCTGTTTGTTGCTGAAAACGAACTTTTCTCCGCTCCTCGTGTATGTCATCATTGGTTAAGTAACAAGAGAAGGGGGATGTGAAGTACTAGTTGTATGATGAAAACCGTAGCGTCCTCAGTCTTTAATGTTCTCTGCTAAGTGGGTGGAGGCAGGATGAGAGCCCTACTGTTAAGGGTTTCACACTTTGCTGCCTGCTCAGACCGGAAGGAGAAGTACTTGGGGATTCTACACCTGTGCAACCTAAGAAATTGAATGTATCTGTGCTGCACTGTTAAAACTGACTCTAATTATACTGTATGTAGATGGATGGAGAATATAAAATGACTCAGTCAGACATTATGTATATTTTATATTTTATTTTATCTGTGAAGCTCACTGAACTGAGTGGCGGTAATATGTGAAGGTTGTACCTGTGAATCAAGTGTGAATTACATACATGAATTGTATTATTTGTGGGACGCTCATTCAGACTAGCATTTATTAATACGAGCAAAGAACAGGTTGAAAACAGTGTTTCTGAGCTGTGGCACAGAAGAAAAAACTTTGCAAAGCAATCTGGTCTTGTTTTTAAATCAGAGTCAGCATTGCATGCCTTCTGCTATGTTATAGATAAGAAGTGCTCTGCTGAGCATTGAATGAAGTACAGGAGTAATTGATTTTAGTTTAGCACCGTCCCCTCAGAGCTGTTGTATAACTGCTGTCTAGGTGATTTATTTGCTTAGCAAAATATAAAGAACATGTATGCAGTGTTCACAGCAGAGAAAATTCTTTTAAGATGCTTTCAATACAGCTGTAGTTTCCCTATTGTTCAGTAAAAAAGAGGAGGAACACTGAGCTAAAGTGGCAAGTGGCCTCCTTTTTCACAATGTTCCAGCTGAAAGCAAACTTTGTGGACAAATGTATCTACTTTTGGGGTCCTATACCCCACTTCTTTTAGCTTCTGTAAGAATATTCCGACAATTCTGTAAATATTGTACTGTAAACATTGGAAATATCCTAGAAAAATGTGTTATTCTGTTCAAAAGCAGTCAGAAATTATGCAGTATAATAAATATATTGTCAAGACTTAGAATGCATATTATAGTCATTTTAGGAATTGCTCTCTGCATCTTTTCAATCTGTGGTATTATCTCCCTGTTTCTTCTGAATTTGTCCCTCAAACATCAATAGTTGAAAGATGTTGGGACTGGAGAGCACAACCATGTCAGCTCTGCTTTCACTCCATTTACTACAGTATATACTGTAAATGACCATGTACTTTACTGTAAATATCTCAACCTTTTGTCATTTCAGTATCTTTATGAGGATGGTTTGTATTATGGTCAGTTCATAAGAAAGCTAGGTTGGATTAATTTAATTGCGGTTAAATGCCAATTTTAATCACAATGCCATAAGACTTTTTGGCCTGTTTATTAGTGGTCAGAACAATGTGGTAATGTAGCTTTAATGTGAAACTGGATGGCACCATTATTAAACTCTAAAAATGACTCTAAAAAGATTCAAATTATTTTAAACACAAGATAGTTGGTGCATAGCTACACATTAGCAAACATTTTGTAGCTTTAAATTAAAATTAATTTTATGTCTTGTTATAGTATACAGTATATAGAACAAACTACTGTTTATTTTTCTACAGCTACCACCAGTCTTGGAACATTTTTATTTTAATTGAACTCTGACATTCATCTCATCATTGACTAGTCTAAGAGGACAAACAGAAGATACCTCTGTCTAATCCCGTATTGTCTATGCAATGCTATCAAAAACAGTTTTATGGAGACTACAGGTCAGGATTAGATTTCTTTCAATCTATACAATATTGACAGTAATGGCATAACTCCAGGTGTGTGTTGTTGGCTATGTATTTTGATATGCACTCATTCACTGTGATCATGTTTTCTATCTCCTTTCATCTTGGAACGGGAACTACTGAATACAGATCCGACTTGCCTGCTGTTGAGCAAAAGAATTAGGTGCAATCACTCAATAAAGAATACGTGAACATTAAGTATATAAATCATTCCCAGCCTCAGACAGGCTGTAAACATAATGTACTGCAATCATGCCATTGCTAAAGAACCTTTCCCATAAACCCATAATTCCTCCAACGTACAGAAGAGGCATTATGGGTATAAAGTCAAGATTTTTAAGATTTCCTTTGTGGCGTTGCTGATCAGTTTTCTTAAAGAGCTTCAAGTTGTTATTTCAGATTTCCCTTAGATTTTAATGTTACTTTCAAGATATTTTCGTGTGTTTTATTTAACCACGATCCTCAGTGAAGGAAGGAGGAAATCTACTTTTATAATGGTGTGGCATAGTGCAATTGCTTGAGTGGCAGTACAGTACTGTATACAGTGCATATATAGTGTACAGTACTAAAAACGTGTAATGCTATAGTAATGGTCATATCTTCCAAATGTATCTCTATATGGTTGCTGCTCCATCATAACTATAAATCATAACTATGTCATTTACATTTGGTGTAGGCAGTGTCACAGTGTACAAGACCATGCGCAAACTGGCATAATTTATTTAAAATGCTAAAACACTGACTGTTCCAGCTGGACTTCAACATTAGCATGGTTTTGTGTCACTTTCAGTATGTGAAACGTTAGGGCAGCTCTGTGCTGTATGGCTTTCATCAGCAGGGACACAAGGCAATCACAGCAGGCACTGGTAGTTGGATTGTCCTAATTATTTCTTTATCTCTTTGAGTCTTTCTTCAGAAGGTCCATCTTCCTTGTAGATACACTGCTACTTCCTCGAATGCACACTTGTATACTGATCCTGATTTAGCAGTGCGACTAATTATCCCTTTTAATTTTTTGCATTGTGTGTCACAGGCGTCACTCAGTATACACAGGTAGCACTTGCTGTGATGAGCTTTACTTTGAAATGGTTAAAGTTATTTTGTGTGTGTGGGCTGAGGGACTTCTGCCCTCTGTCAGGGTTCTTCTGCAGCTTAACGATAATGGCACAGTGCACCAGTGTTTAGTGAGCCTAGCTAGTAACCATAGCAACGGCAGCTTACCTAAGCACAGCAGATGTTGTATTCTGTGTCAGCTTGTTTAGGTCCTTGGGGGTAAATTAAAACCTATTTTTGTGGCATCCGAAAAGGTTTTAGGTCACGTGTGAAGAAACTTTAAAATAAATATAAACAATGTTTACACACGCAGACTCATCTACAAATGTATAAATCCGCACACATGTAGTTGTAACGCCACAGTCCAGCCAAACAAAAAAAATGAACACTGAAACAGATCCCTCAAGGTAGGCCTGATTGTTTGTTAGTTTGTTTGGCTTCATGGCTTTGGAGGTTGTTAAAGATCAAGTGTTGCCTGAGGCTACTTAATTATAAGATCCCTCTGAACACTGCCTCTATCAAAGCTGAGCCTGATTACTACACGTTATGTGTAAGTAGTACATAGCAGGGGTGTTGAGGAGGCTATTTTTACACTGCCTTCGCAAGATGGCAGGAGGGCTTCAGCAAATATACATCCATACCGGGCTTCCCCTGCCTGGCTAATATATTACTCCATCTGTCGTTCCATAAATGGCAGTGGATCCCCTGTGAAGATTTTGGAAGGAAATAAAATGATAGTTTATTGTGCTGTGTGGCCTGCTATTTGTATAATCTACGTCACAGAACCTTCTGGTTTGAAGTTGGTACGTTGGTAGTATGATTTTGTTTCTATTGCAGATAGCAAGGAAATATGAAGCAATAGTGAAGCGAGGTGACAGAAATCTCCTGGCAAGATTTCTATCTGGCAAGATCAGTTTCTGAATGAGTTTGGAAATAAAATTTCAGATGGACTGTTCCAGAGTGTAGCACTTGTAGTTATTTTTAAGAATCCGCATGAAGTGTTTTTTTAATGGACTTCAATCTCTGTTGAATTTTTTACTCTTTTTTGATGTGACCATAAACACAGCATTTTATAAGTGATAAAAAAATCATATATCCATTCATATGTGAAATCAGACACATGAAAGCTGTATTTTATTTATAGGGACAGATCCATGTATTAGCAGGAATAACAATGAGAAAGAATATTCCTTTCATGAATCTGACATGCTGTGAAATAACAACATTTTTGCACTGTGCTTAGTTCATGCCCACAGAAGGTGCTAATGGAAAGATGTTCTATTTTCAGTGCTGTAGAATCACCCCTGGCAACTGTGACTGGCCTTCCACTTGACCTCTGACCTAGTGAGCCTTGTGAGGGAGACTACAGATTAATATTGTGCAAACTATTCAATACATCTGAACAGCTGAGCATTACAATGGAGGAGGAAAAACATTTAGTTAATTAAAATGCATGCTTAGATCAATATCGTTATTAAAGCTAACATTCCAGCACCGATACTACAGACTGTAGAAAAAAAAAACCCCAGCAAACCTCATATTTAATTTCCTCGGAAGCACATTTCTTAATTCACAGACTGTCTACTTGGATCAAAAACTGATCTTTCAAATTAACATCTTAATGGTACAATTATCACTTACCTCTACCAGTGGCAGAGGATTGATATAAGAAGATCCCAAGACTCAATGTTGTGAATCCTTTAACTGCATCCTATTATTTGATCACTTAAAGTGAAAGCTTTGATCATTCACAATAGTGCGATGCAACCGAGGAGATTCACAAAGAGCTTTTAGTGAGTGACGAGTGTATATTTCCATGTGGTATCCAGAAGGGAAGGCTCTGACAGGAAGATTTGTGGTGTGCCTGTGTGTTTAAGAGAAGGCAAGCGGCTTACTGTGACTGTGCTGGAGTGTGCTCCACTGTAGGCACACATTGTGGAAAACATTGGCAATCACTTTGGGAGGCCTGCCAGAGGAGAACAGAATATTAACACATTGATTCAGAGATGAAATTAACCTTGAAAATAAAAAAAACATCTGTCTCTTTTTCTTTTAATACGCATTCTTTCTTATTCTGCTTGAGATTAAATTCACGAAGAACCTGGAACAATTTTGTGTCATTGCAAAAGAAAGGAATGAAGTCATATTACTTTGCTTATAATGGATGGAACCGCTGTGCTCCTCAATCTACAGTGAGTGTGATTAAGCAGTCACTCAACCTAACAAGGAGATGCTCTCTGTCTGATAAAAGACAGATCTAGGTGCATTGGTACCTATTTTAGAGGTGAAAACGACAGACTTAATCTCCGAGTATGCCTGTTAATCTGTGACTGCTTCAGAGTGCAGGCAGGCACAGTATCAGGCAAGATTAATTTCATTCAAAATTTTATCCAAAGGGGTTGTTCACTTTTTCTGGGACAGCCAGCTAATACATGCTATTTTTAGTTATCCCTCTTATGCCTTCATCTTCTTGATGGTGTCTGTGATTTTACACGTTTGCAGCCTGAAGTAATCTGAAATCAACCTTTTCTTATGGTCCTGAAATTGGAGATCCTCCTCTGCTCCAGCTACATAACCAAATCTTTGCTACTGGGCATGGAAAGCATTTCTAACAGTTGGAGTTGCTATGTATTTCCTGGTATGTATCTGGAGCTGAACCCCAAAACCTATTGTACCGTACTAGATACGTGTGGCACACAGGGTAACAAAACAGGGTCTAAAAAGTTCGGTGTTGGCAGAGGTATAGCTTTAGTTTTTGGAATATGACTGCCTATGGTTTTGAACCACAGACAGGAGCTGGTAGTTTGCTATAGATTAACCTTCCCCTTTTTATTTACTGGTCAAAGACTCTTTAACCTTATTGGATGTCTGGAGACAGATGCATCACAGCCTTGGAAATCTGCATAATCTATGTTGTATTACAACATAATTTGTAATTGTTTTACAAATCACACATGCAAGATCTCCAATATCCTCTAAATACAACCATTACATTTCTTTTCACAGCAGTGAAACTATTGTCTAAAAAAAACAACAAATTAATTAAATAGTGCTGACCACAACACGACATCCACATACAGCACAATGTGTGAATTTAATCCATTTTTACCAGCAAAATCAAACCACAGTAGCCTATACTTTATATCATAAGAAACAACATAACCTCAGCTTCATAGCGTATTCTGTTCCCAATGTAAAAAATACATTTATCTGCTGTTGCAGTTCAGAGATGCTCCAGAGTCCATCAATAATTGATCAATTCTCCAGCAAAATACAACCCCAAAAGCAAATATTCATCAAAATATATAATGTCTTTACCATGTAATCACAAAAATTCAATCTGCATCCCATTTGACACAGAAATGAATGTTTTTGAAAATAGCTGATGAGACCACATCGTAATAACATTTTCAAACTGCCCGCCTATGGAAAAGCTAATGTGATAGGTAAAATTTGCTGTCATTCAGTGAATTCTGACCATTCAGAGCCTTGGGGTAGGTTTATTAGCATCCTGAGCATTTGCCAAGTTTTTCATCAGCCTAAACACCATTAATAGCATCTCTAGCAATACCTCTAGGCCTGCAATAGTAATAATAATGGACTTTTAATTCTTTGTATTATTTTTTTTCATTTTTTGGAACATGAAGAAAACCATTCCAGGCCCGTCTTCATAAAAATTCTTGCATTTTTTTTATATTTGTTCAGTCTCAAATCTTTATCCAAGGTAGTAGAATATGGAGAATATGGAATCTACCTCTGTTCTAGGCATGTTACATCTTGAAAATTTGACTCCTGAAGAAAAACAAACTGCATTTATTTTTTTTATGTTTGTGTTTTGGATATTTTTTCCCCTATTGTGTATACTGAGTAAGACATATAAAAAATCTGAAGGTTCAGACTTGAAGCCCAAGGGGTTCCCTTGAATTCAAGACCCTTACCTGACCTCTACAGAGTTTCCAGGATAATTCAAGATTATTAAGGATACACCCACTCCGGGGGAGCTGTGAGAGCTCAGACGGCAAGGGCTTCTGGCTCCTGACTGGAAGGTCCCGAGTTCAATCCCAGGTAGGGGCAAGTGATGTAGCTTGCTCTAATTCTTTCCAGAGGGCTTCGGGGGTTAATCCTTCTGGGGGTAACAGGCCGGCTGGAGCGTGATGCTGACCACATCACCTCCACCTCCAGTATCGGATGGTCAAGAAAAATGGTGGCCCTTGTCCCCCATTCCTCATGGGCCTTTGTGGCCTGAAAAGTGACCTACCAACATCCTCTCCAGGCGGAAATTGCCCTTGGGTGCTCTTGGGGGCGGGGTATAATACAAAAGTAGAAGTCAGCGCCCTGCTTTATTCCTCAAGGTCACGCCACTCATCTGCCAATGTGCTGATGCATCGTTTTTTTGTTCCCCAAGACACATTAAGATAGTCTCACTTTGCCCTTTTGCCAGTAAACTTTGCCAGTAAACACCTTTTCTTCTCAATTAGCACTTTCGCTGATAAGTTAATTTATGTATAATTACAGTTTAATTAGGGCAATTTTTTTATCGGTGAGTTAAAGACAAGAGAGCCTTCTTTTGATGGGGAAGAGGGGGCTGTGCTGTTGAATGATAAACCCTAGCAGGATTTCAGTCAGTCTCACAGTTCATTCAGGCTTTTTGACACATACTGTATGGAGAGGTATGAGTACATCATTAAAAAAAAAGAAGGCCAAACAAGCCACAAAACTGGAAATATCTGTTCAGCCCATCTTTCATGTTTAATAGGCACATGAGACATGCTGTGTGCCAGTGCTAGGTTTGTACTGTACATGACGGAGCAGTCATTCATACTACCCTGTAATTTCATTTATTCCAAGCTACTTATTCTCGATTTGATGACTTCTGCAACATTCTGATTTGAATCTGACATTTATGGTTGGAAGGGTTAGGGTTAGGGTTTATTTATGATGTTGATGTATTATATGTGGTATCTATTTGTATTGATTTCAGTGCCATACTGTATATTTTCATGGCTGTTTTCCAAGGTCTTTCTTTTCCATACATTTTTGTCACAAAATTTAAAAATTCAGTTTTTGAGATCTACACTTACTTCCCTTGGATTTTGAAAGTTGTGTGTGATGGTATTTTTTTCCATTGGAAATGGTGAGCTCTTCAGAACAAGAGCAGTATGTGACAGTATGTAAAACATAATTAGAGCAGGAACAGCAAGATGCAGGCTGGTGACATCACCGTAATTGTAAAGTGTAAACAAAATGCGCATTGGACAAAATAAGGTCCAGTAGAGTTCCTATTTAGCAAATTATTTAGAACGTTTTTTGCAAATTAAGTAGCTTTCTTGAAACCTATTGCTGAAGTCTAATAATGTTTGATGTGTTTTTAAGGCATTAGTACTTAGAATCTTTCTTGTGCTTTGACCTTAACGTGCCTGCATTGCAGAACCTTGCAAAGACATTCCAGTGCCTCATTGATATTTACATGTCACAGGAAGAAACCTATAAAAACACCCTGTTTTCTGTTGAGAATTCTATCACGTTTTGTTAGGGCACCTCCTGCAGAATGAATGTGCTCTTATGTGACCTTTTTTCAAACTGGGAACAAAACCCTTTCTGCCCTCAGGACCTGCATAGCCAACAGCGGCTCCAGTTTTAAAGCAAGCCTGGCATTCTGTTGAGAAGAGTAAGCATCTTTAGGGCACTTATATTTAAAGAAGCTCTGACAGCTTTAAGTGTACATGCTTGAATACACTTAATTTAATTATGAGATGACGTGTAGTACACAATATATGGTCTTATGTCTTCCTTACGTATTTTTTTCCTTGCTTGCTTCCAGATGCTAAGCAGTTGCTCTGAAGCTCAGTCCTTGGTTATTAAATTATGCAAAGCTCTCAATCTGAATTTCCCCTCCTTTCAGGAACTCTTCTTTGCTTCAGCTGAAGTGATGTCATATGCTGGATTGGAAGCACACACTAATCTCATGGACGAGACTTTTACTGCATTGCCTTTAATTATGTAGAAGACATTACGTTTAAAAAGCGTTTTTTTTCTAAGAAATACAGTGAGCAATCATTTGGATGTCTAAGTGCCTGACTTAATGTAATGCAGTGTCCCACTAGGTAGCTGGTGTTGAGGTCTTATTTATCAGCATTTCTGTTTTTTTTCATCTACTTTGCCTTGTAGTGGATTTTGAGCAGGAGCTGTTTCTTAACTGGACTTGTTCCCACACTCTAGCTTTAGTTAGGCACAATAGTGTCCAGCTGGGATATTGACAGGGCAATTGTGCTTTTATAAACAATGCCATATGTGCATGTTTGTTAGAACGTAAGAACGTTGACAAATGACATGAGGGGGGCATTAGCCCCTTCTAGCTCATTTTGAGGTACGCCATGCTATAGCAGTTACATATAAATCGCTCATGATAAATTCAATTTAATCAGCACCCCCCATCACAGCACTCCTGGGCCCGAGCATTTGTTTCTTCTGTGCTCCACATACTTGTTTTATTTTTAAGAAATTACTTACCACATATATTTAAAGGCTACCTGATACCTGGTAGAAGCCTCTGTTGTACTCTGTGGCTGTACAAATTACTGATGTGTTGGTGCATTCCAAATACAACATCACACTGTTAGTATCAGATTTAAAGAAAAAAATCAATACATCTACCCTTTCCCAATGGGAATTTCAGGGATTGTGCGTTTAATTCCCATGGCTGGGCAAAAGCGTATTACTGAAGGGAATTTGCGAAGACGAGTCTAGATCAGCTCTACCTGCTGATCCCTCCAGGTAGGATTTGCTTGATGTCTGGGTTTCTGTGCTAAAGGTTCAATCTGAGATTCAGTCTCTTCAGTTCACAGCTTGAGTGAGAGATGAGGGTTACTCCAGGAGGAATTATTTAAGAATTTCCAAAGGGAGCATTTAGAAATTGCAGTCAGCAAAGCAATCAATTAATTAAAAACAGGCAAATTACCAAAACAAATTAATTCTGCATTTTAATATGCCAAAATGTAAGACATGCTTTTGTGGAGGGTTTGGATGTCTGGCCTTTGCTTTTACAGTGTATATCATCTTTGAAATATCTTATGCTAATAAATAAAATGTTGAAAAATCTAGGTCACACTTTTGTTTAGGGATTGCACACTTTATGAATGCACGAAAGAGAAGCTATTAGCATGAAATTGTTTCATAATGAAGCTTGGAGAAATAAGAACAATCTCTGGTTTTGTTATGAAAACTTACTGATGATGATGAAGGGCCAATTACTTGGTTATGAGTGCGGTGTTAATTTTTTACAAACTGTACAGCATTTACAATTGGGACTTGTAGTCCTATCTATTTCTTTCATTTATTTAGTATTGTATTTTGTGCAACATAAGACTTATTATAGTAAATAATTTAAATAAATCCTTAGTTCTTTTCTCTCAAAAAAATGAAATTAAACATTTGAAAATAAACAGCTGGCTCTTTTTTTCACAGGGTAAAGTCTCCAGAACGGGCTGTCGTATGTTTTTCATGTAGATGACGATGTTTCCCCATTTTGTTTTAAAACAGTAATATGTTGCTTTCTGATATATATTGTAGGAATCGGCTAAGTCAGGTGTTAATGCATTGCAGTAAACCCTTTCTTTTAACAGAACGATGCAGCATCACTTTTCAAATTAGTGGTTGATGTAGATAAATTAATTGTTCTGTCATGGTGTTGACATGAATTAGAGTAAAAAGTGAAGATTAATTAAGGACGAGCTCAACAATTAACAAACAAAGGTCACTGATATTATTGACAAGTATGACAAAAATATTATATTTAATAGGGTGGTCTTTGCACAGGCCTGACAGTTTATTTCATCACAGGCTGAATCTTGATGTCCCTATAATTATTCTTTAGTACTTTGATGTTCTTAATAGAGTCTATTACTTTTATCACAGGGTAAATTCACAGATCACCACAGCATCCCATTATTTTCACCCTCAGGAATTTGAACAGAGATGATAAGACACTTCATTTCCAACTTAATTTACCCTGCTTATTCCATACAGTCTCTGTCACATGTGATTGTTAATTGGTCTGTGCCAGTTGCAGGCTGTTAAATGTGAAATGTTTTCAGCTTTTCAGGATCAAATGTATAAAAATAACGGCTGTAAGTTATTTGCTCATTTTAATGTGGGGTTTATGCTTAGGTAGGACAGCCAATACTTCTACTTTAGAACTTAGTCACGTGCATTACCAGCATTAATTTAGCCTTGAATTGCACTTTCAAGGAGTTAATAAACTAAAAGGATTTGGTTTGCAAATCATGTGCTGATGAGAAGCATGTCGGACTAATTATTGTCAATCAATATATGGGTTGTGAGAATTTCAAATGGATGTTTGTGTATTGATGTGGTATGACAATCTTATAGGAATCTCCTATTAGTTAGTGCAGAGTAAGGAAAAAGAACAGCTAATCCAGCCTTGAAGGAATTGGGTTTTCACAGGGAGTAAAAGGCAGAATGTATTTAACGTACGTTTTCATTTCAGGTACAGTGTGGCTCTTTCCCTTCAGCCCCAAATCCTTCACATTGGCCACTCATTGGGCCACACAGTATACAGCTGCTTCCTACCTTCTCATTTCTGTTACTGTGTGAAGCCTCCAACCTGTTATATTACATACAATAATATTTAATTTACCGTCTAGGTCATGGACATCTAGGTGCAGGGCCTGATACATGATGTGTCTGTGGGTTTTCAGAAACAAGAGACCAGGGAAAAATTGTAAACTGGTTCAGTAAAACCCAACTACAAGCTGATCGGGATAATTAAGACCTTCTATGGAATGAAAATAAGCAGATACACTAGTCTGGGATTGGTCTTCCCTGCTTTGGATTAACAAAGAAAAAACATACAATAGCCTCAAAATGTGTCCATACCAGAGGTGACCGTGACTTAAATTTGATTGACCAAAGAAAATTGTAATGTGTATTGTAATGTAAAATCATTCATATCGTGATGGGGGTTGACAAAATATGTGATATCAAATCAATGGCAATTATAAATACCTGAAACTAACATGCAGGCAAAAATGCGGGCAAATTATAAACAGAATAATAATAATTACACCCTCTATGGTCAGAAAATACTGTTGCATTATTGGCTTTCCAGCTCTGTTTGGTAATACAGTAGTAACAAGGAAGCAGCCTAATAGGACAAACAGTTATAACAACACAACATATACAACTTTTTTCCAGGTATATACAGATATTTACTACTCTTTAAGTACCCTTCTTAAATAAAACACCTGGAAAAGGCCAAAGAGGGAGTCCTCATAAATAATGATCCTGCCCACGAATAACTTTCTCTCTTTAAAAAATGGATGTTCAACAGATAGGAATCTATTTCCCTATACAACATAATGCATCACTTAACTAGAAGATCTCTCTTAGATCCTCTTGTTATGCATTTGTAGTCTTTTGCAATTATCCTTCTCTGTCTCTCGGTAATTGTGATTCTCCTTTTTTTTCTGTTACGTTGGTTCTGTTTCTGTTTTCTATTTCATCCCCATGAAGTCTGGCTTAATGACCTCGCTGAGAATGTTCCAGTCACTGTTAAATATTGATGTTTTAAGATGGCTGGCTGAATGATTTAACAAAGTATTAGTTTAGCCTGGGTTAACGATTGGTACCTTTTGTTTGCTCACTCAGATCTTTGGACATTGTGACATAAAGTGAGCCAATCAGATAAAGATAGTCTGTAGAAATCCTCCGAGAATGCCCATTGTATCCTCCTGTAAGAATGGGGTTCTTTTCCTGAGAAGTTTTTACTAACGCCCAAACTGCAGTAATATTGATGGCACAACAGGGTATAATAATTGCATATATTATATATAAGTTTGCAATTTATTCACACCTGAATGTCTCTGGAAATTAAAGGAGGCTGAACACAGAAGAAGAACACTCCGTACCATGGAGAAAGTCAGTGAATTCTCCAAAGATTAAAGGTAAAAGAGTGCTTGATATCAACTCTGCCAGTTTTGACTCCACTAGGAAGTGGCAGTAAAAAGCTTTTACCCAAATATACACTCATAAAAGTGGTTTTAGAACTCACAACCACTCTCTAGGACTCTATTGGACTCTATAGGACCCTATTGTAAATAAACACAGCTGGTTGTGTGGCAGACCATCTTAAGAGGGGGTTGTAGTTAAAGCCAGCCTGCCACTAGAGGCCTCTATAGTATAGTTACTGTACTTGTAAATAGCCACACCAGGGGTTATTGACTTTATAATTGGTAAAGGGTTTAGGGATTTACAGCTTCACATGGGTGTAAGCTTTTGTTTGGCACTTAAAGGGCATGTCTGGTGCTAAAGATGGTAGAGGTTTTTGAGTTCTATTTTGTTTTCAGGAATGAGTTAGAGTCAAAGTGTACAATCTGGTTCCGTAGGGATGTAGTGTCTGCAAGTTTTCAAAGTCTTTTTATAGCAGCTGCACACAAAGAGCTGGAAGAAGCTATTAAATTGATCCAGTTAAGTCAATACCCAGCTGGTTTAGCATGTTAAGAGAGACGGAATGAAAATGTGCAGACAGTTCCACCCTCCAGTACTAGCTTTGGACAGCCCTGATATAGTGAATTTGTTATATATTATTTAATCAGAGAAATCTTTTATTGGTGATGATTCCACCTCAATCTGTAGATGGTCATCTGTTCAGTTTGTTTAAATGAATGACTTTTATGGACTAACAGCAGTTTGCCCATAATTAATTTTATCCAGATGAAAGGATCATCATTAATTATAATATCCCTTGAACTGTGACTCACTCCTACAGTTGTCCTAGGCGGTCCATTAAATGCACCATCACTTAAAAGTTAATTAGAGCAGAACCCATGACATTGAGTCAGACTAGCAGCTTTGTGTTTCTTATTGGTGCTGAAAGGTCATGAAGCAAGACGTGCACATTGGAGTTTAAAAACCCTACAAGAGGTTTTCCTATAGCTACATCAGAGCTGCTTGATGTGATCAAAATTCTTGCAACTGCAAAAAATCAGCCAGATGGAGGACATTAGAACTTGTAATTTTTCAATTTATACATCTTAATTACTAGTAGCTAATTGATACAAGGATGTGTTCACAACGTTTCTTTACAGAAGCTAGGGTATCAGCTTCAACAGCATGGCACGGTAGCTTGTTTTAGATCCCCACACAATCATTTGATCCAAGCTGGTTTTAAATAGAGAATGTATTGGGTGACAAAGGCTAAAAAAATAGTATCAACGTTTTATCATCTAATTTTGGTAGCCTGGTGTTCTTCGGCAAAACTCAAAGAAAGGTGAAATTGAAGAAGGCACAATGAGTGATTCCAAAACTGCTGAGATTATTTGAAAAACAGATGACCAAAATGAGAGTAATTTGTCAAAAGCACGCTACATTTGTAACAGTGAAGAAGGTTCCCCATTACACCAGTCATAGGGTTCATAACAGGATATAGACTTATATTGCCCTTTGTGTTAAAAAGTGCCTCCTGCTCTCAGTTTTAATTTTACTCCTCCATGTTTTCTACTTGTGTCCATTGGTGCATGTTTCACTCTTGATTCTGAAGCTGTCTGCTGGGTTCACTTTGACAGTTTCTTTGAGGATGTCAATTATTTATACAGGTCTTTTTTCAACACTAAAATAATTGTTTTGGTCTGTCGGGAAAGGACATTTCTTTGTTTTCCAAATTGTTCATCTCTGGGCTTATTCCAGAACAGCAATACTTTTCAGTGACCAAAATTTGGTGACCAAAATGTTATACAATATTCTAAATGAGGTCTTACTCATTCATTGTTGACTTTTAACATAATATTCTTTTGAGCAATACAGAGTGATCAAGATTTAAGTCCGTATTAAATGCAAACTTCTTACCACCTACCATTTAAAAAGTACAAACTCTTTGCTTGCTTGCTGTGAAGTCTGTACTTCACAGCTGATGGGTGGTGTGTAATTGTGATGTAATTTGGGGCTTAGCCTTCTAAATTATCAGGTGATAAAAGATATGTCTTTTAATTGTTAAGCCAATTGAAAGGTAGTGGTTCTACAAGTGAACCATAACTTTCCAGTCCTTTTGTAAATATTGAGAAAATGTTGACAGCATTTCTATATTATGAAAATATTATCAGGAATTTATTTAAATGAAAAAAAAACTTTTTCAGATTAAACTCTGTTTCAGTATTTTGCATTCCAGGCAGTATGAAGGGTCTACAAACTGTTCTCCACATACCGATCAACATCTCTGAAAACAGGCTGGCTGGCAGGCTTCTGCGTGTGCCCAAGGTCAAATGTGTGCATATTTAGTAGTGTGAACAGGCTGTTTGTTAAGACACACAAGATGGAAAAGTTTGCTTTTATCCTAGAACATGTTGCTACTCATTTGGCAACACTGAGAAACCATAAAGTCTATTTATGCATGAATATTCACCTTCTCTGAGGTTTTTAATTAAAGAAATACGTTAAAGGTCAGATCATTAATGCTGACAGCAGACAGATCCATTCGGAAACTTGAGAGCATAACGCTGTGTCTTGTTTTGTATGTGACTATTCCTTAAATAGTAGACAATAGTAGACAATGTGCTTAGTTTAGTAGTTCGTAATTGGAATAATGTAGTGGTTATACTGACTGTAAAAAATAACAACAGTATTCTCTCTCTCTCTCATAAATAATGCATCACTATGTCCAATATCAATTTGTTTGTATAAGAAGACTAAAGACCATTTCCGTGTTGTTTAACATGAATGGGAAACTAGACAGCACATACAAATCAGATAGTGCAGATAAAGTTGCAGTAGCAATAGACAATTCTGTAGCCTTTTCCCCTGTTGTTTCTACAAAACCTCCCTTTCTCCCCTGCTGGCCTGAGCTGGGAGGAGTGGGGCCAGAGGAGTAGCGAGGTC